>NW_028274822.1:87961254-88274587 GCF_037043125.1 Eumetopias jubatus | reverse complement strand
AATCTGTCAGTGCCCCCTGGAGGGAGGTGGTGGGATGGTTCGCCTGATTTTCCGGAGAGGTAAACTGAGGCTAGGTTTTGCTGAGGCCCAATCTAGAGGCAGTGTAGGGCCCAGGAGTTGGGACACTGCTCGTTGGGTCCAGGGCCGCCACCACCACCACCATCGTGGGGACGGCTGTCAGCGGCCGAAGGGACCCATGCTGGGAGGGCTGGCTCTAACCCCAGCCCCAGCACCTGTCACTGCCCGAGGCTGGCTGAGGGACCCACGTAACCACGACGCTCTTGCCCCTCCCCCAAGGTCTCATGGGCCGCGCCATCCCGCCTGAGCGACACAGCCCCCACCATCTCAAAGAGCAGCACCATATCCGAGGCTCCATCACACAAGGTGCCACCCGCCCTCCGCCCCCACGGTGCCCGCCCCCCGCTGCCCTCACGGCGGCCGCAGCCAGCACGCAGACGTTTGCCGTCACGATGGGCGGGGGTGGGGTGCGTGCCGGCCGTGGGACAGGCGTGTGACACGTGAGCGTGGCCAGTACAGGGGCAGGTTGAAATGCAGAGCAAGGTCATGTCTGTCTTACTGAAAAACAAAAGGAGAAAGCCGAATACTGCCCCTCAGCTCTGTCCTTTGCAGACCTTGTTTATTGAGCATCTGTTCTGGGCTTGCCACTAACGCGGGTGCTCCTCCCGTATTAGGGTGTGGGACTGGTGTTTTCACTTATTAACAGTTCCTAGCAGTGTTGTTACCATGCCACCCAAATTCTCCTGGCTGCTCGGTGGTGAGCCAGCTCCTATGGGCCCCTTTTATGCTTTCTGTCTACAGCATCTCATCGAATGTGCACGCCTTGGTGAGGTGTTTCAGTTAATACTATTTTATATATGAAGGGACTGAGGCTCAGAGAGGTCCAGTCATGTGCTCAAGGTCCCACAGCGAGTGAGGACTTGATCCCAGGTAGTCTGGCTCTGGAATCACTGGTGTGTGGAGACCCCAGGTTAGAACGGGCACGGTGGGGTGTGGAGTCGAGGGTCAGCACCCTGTCCTCCTTGGCAGGGATTCCACGGTCCTACGTGGAGGCCCAGGAAGACTACCTCCGCCGGGAGGCCAAGCTCCTGAAACGCGAGGGCACGCCGCCACCGCCCCCGCCGCCCCCGCGGGACCTGGCCGAGGCCTACAAGGCCCGACCCCTGGAGGCCCTGGGGCCCCTGAAGCTGAAGCCGGCCCACGAGGGGCTGGTGGCCACGGTGAAGGAGGCCGGCCGCTCCATCCATGAGATTCCGCGAGAGGAGTTGCGACGCACGCCCGAGCTGCCCCTGGCCCCACGGCCGCTCAAGGAGGGCTCCATCACGCAGGTACGGCGCTGGAGCCAGGCAGGCTGGGCCAGGATGCTGTGGGGGCGGCCGTTAGCCGCTGCTCTGGCCTCTACCAGTGGGGAAACTGAGGCTCCAACTCTGTGGGTACCTTGCCCGGGATGACACAGCTGCTCATTACTGAGCTCCTTTGATTGTATTTGCGCCCCTGTGGGGCTCACACCCGTTATCCCCATTGTTCAGATGGAGAAACTGAAGCACAGAGAATTCCAGCAGCCTGCCAAAGTCCCAGAGCTAACCATAAAAATAAACGGCTGCTGCTGATTGGATTTCTGTTGTGGGCCAGGTGCTGCCTGAGCACTTGGCATCATGCCCTGTTTAGCCCCCACAACGACGCTCTGAGGTAGTTCTCTTACTGTTCTTGTTGTATTGGTGCATAAATGGAGGTTCAGAGACGTTAAGTGACTTGCCCAGGGTCACACAGCAAGTGAATGGCAGTTATGAACCTCAAGTCCGGACGTGCCTAAATCTGCAACATCTTTGCTTCTTGGCGTCCCCTTCCCCCCCACCAGCAGGCTGTACCCCTGCGGCCCCGGCCCCTGCCCCCCCAGGAAGCCCCAGCCTGGCAGGGCATAACCAGCTCCAACTGTGTGAGAAGCTGGCCAGTGGAGACCGTGCAAGGGCCACTGTCCCTTCCCATGGTCAGAGGTGGCCTGATGGAATGAGGAGGGAGAGTGGGAGCCATCCCAGGGGCTGCTTGGCTACGAGGCGGACAGTACTGGGGACGGCATCCCGGGAGGACGTCACAGCTGGGCTCAAGGTCCACAGCGCTGGGGGGGCCGTGGGGAAGTTACCCAGCGCCAGGTTTGGCTCTCAGCCTCTGGGCCGGAGTTCCCCGTGGGCCCAAGAGGGAGGCCAGCCTGATTCTACAGCATTCTTAAAAGCAGGGTGTTTCCCTGCTCCAATTAAAACATTCATGCATAAACTCCGAGCTCCATCACTGGAGACACAGGGCCCCACTCTACCCCGGGCTCCCAGGCCTGTGCCAACAGGGCGGGGGCCTCTCCCAGGTGGCCGGGTTGTGCTCTGGTCCATGACCCCCTGTTCCTTCAGCTGCCCCTTCTGGCCAGAGAGCAAACAGACCTCAGCCCTGACCTCTGAGCCTTGGGCCCTAGGTGGTGGAAGTGGGTTTTGCTGCTGAATTTTCTGGAGTGGCATTGAGTGGGCTGTGGAGGGTCACAGACTGATGGGGGGAGGTTTTCCCCACGTCGGGGTGCTGAGGCTGCAGGGGCCAACAGGGGGTCCCCCACTTGCTCCAGGGAGGGCTGACCTGTGAACTTTGTGCGCCTTCTGCAGCCCCCTCCCCCAGGTGGCTCTGGGGGCCAGGACAGGGGCGGGCAGGGCAGTGACGCGTGTGCTGATCTTAGGGTTGGTTAGCAAAGCCCTTTGTCCCCCTGCCCCTGGCGATGTCGAAACGTCGCTCCTGTTTTATGGCTGCGAAACGGAGGCTCCGCGGTTATGTAGCCGGTGCTTCCCCCTTCTCCCCAGGGCACCCCGCTCAAGTATGACACTGGCACATCCTCTGCCGGCTCCAAAAAGCATGACGTGCGCTCCATCATCGGCAGCCCCGGCCGCACGTTCCCGCCCGTGCACCCGCTGGACGTGATGGCCGATGCCCGGGCACTGGAGCGTGCCTGCTACGAGGAGAGCCTGAAGAGCCGGCCGGGGGCAGCCGGCAGTTCAGGGGGCTCCATCACCCGGGGGGCCCCAGTCATTGTGCCCGAGCTGGGCAAGCCGCGCCAGAGCCCCCTGACCTACGAGGAACACGCGGCACCCTTCGCCGGCCACCTCCCACGCGGCTCGCCGGTGACCACGCGGGAACCCACCCCGCGCCTGCAGGAGGGTGCGTGGGGTGCAGGGTGGGGCACGGGAGGGCGTCACAGCTGGGCTCAAGTCCACGCTGGGTGGACTTCCCGGCTCAGGAAACTGCCTCCCCATCCACCCTCAGCTTAGGCTGGAAACCGGTGGTACCCGCAGGGCCACCGCATACCTTCCACCTGCCTGACCCGTGGCTTCTGCCCCAAAATGATACTCAGAATTATCTTTGCCTCCCTGCCACCTCCAGACCACCACGATTTCCCACCTGGCCTCCCCGACTCCCCTCTTGTCCTGCTATAATCTGCACCCCCAAACACAGCCAGAATTGTCCTTTGAAAAGCTCACATCAAATCATGCCACTCTTCTGCTTAAATCTTTCTAGTGACTTCTCGCCATGGCCAGGGGAGCCTGTAGGACCCGGCCCTGCCCACGCCACATCTCACCGTCCCCACGTTCCTTTATCCACCCCTGGCCCAGTGAGCCGGCTTCCTCCTCTCTGTTCCTTGACTTTGCTCAGGGCCTTTGCACCTGCTGTTCCCTCTGCCTGAAACCTCCCCCACTTTCAGATCATTATCTAAATGATTTCTTTTTGTTCTTCAGGTCTCTGTGCAAAGTCACATTCTTGGGGAGGCTTTTAGGACCCTCCCCCACTGTTCTGGTCACGTTTTAAATTTTCCCTGGAGCATTTATCACTCAGAAATTCTCGTTTGAAGACTAGCTTATCACCTTTCTCCAGCATTAAGTGTCTGCTCCATGTGGGCCGTGTTTCCTGCCTGTTTTGTTCACTGGGGTGGCTCCAGCTCTTAGAGCAGTGCTTGGCATGGGGTAGAGGCGCCATAAATATTTTTTTTTTAAAGATTTTATTTATTTATTTGAGAGAGAGAGAGAGAAACAGCATGAGAGGGGAGAAGGTCAGAGGGAGAAGCAGGCTCCCCGCCGAGCCGAGAGCCCGATGCGGGACTCGATCCCGGGACTCCAGGATCATGACCTGAGCCGAAGGCAGTCGCTTAACCACCTGAGCCACCCAGGCGCCCTCCATAAATATTTTTTGATTGCTTGAATGAATGAATGAACAAGGGAACAAATGAGAGCATGAATGAGTGAATTTTTTAAAAGAACAAAAACGCAGAAGTAAATGAGTCAATGAAAACACAGGAGTTGAGACAACGGAACGGGTGGAGGAGGAGTCCCGGTCCCCAGGTCCCAGACAGCCCATCCTCAGGTGGCCTCCCATAAACCCTGGCCTCGGTGGTCCCCGTGTAAGGGGCTGTGACAGTCCTGGCACAGCGGTCCAGTGCTAACCCCCCTGGCCTGTCCCCACAGGCAGCCTCTCGTCTAGCAAGGCATCCCAGGACCGAAAGCTGACGTCGACGCCCCGGGAGATTGCCAAGTCCCCTCACAGCGCTGTGCCTGAGCACCACCCTCACCCCATCTCGCCCTACGAGCACCTGCTTCGGGGCGTGAGTGGTGTGGACCTGTACCGCGGCCACATCCCACTGGCCTTCGATCCTGCCTCCATACCCCGCGGAATCCCTCTTGATGCAGGTGATTGTCCTGGACCCATAGGACCCCACAGCAGGGGGTCAGGGGCGTCGTCAGTGTCAGCTCAAGGATGCCTCAGGCATCAACTAAGCTCTGCTAGATGGGGAAACTGAGGTGTTGGGGTGGAGAGACCCAGTAATCATGTGAACAGTTTAGGTTAGAACAGAGGTTCTTTTAGGAGTCTGAGGGACATATGGAGTTAAATATTTTTCAGTGGTTTTCTTTTCCTGCAGAACTTACCAGTGCTTTTAAAATTGCAAATGTATCAAAAGAGGGCTGAAGTGTTGAGTGTTCCTCAGATGGACATGGTCTGAAAATCTGTTTAGAAGGATGCATCCCATAGGTATCTTAGTGATCTACATTTTGGATGCCCTTTGTTTGGGGGAACTTCGATCTGAAGAACATTATCAGTAGAAGGTACCCCCATGTGTTTTGGGGAGCAAGGGTTTTTCTGTGTCCAGGCCCTCAATTCTGTGTTGTGGGGAGCATTTTGGGAAGAAGCTGTCAGGTATAGGAGTGGGGGGCAGCCTGACCTTCCCTGTCTCCTCCCTGCAGCCGCTGCCTATTACCTGCCCCGACACCTGGCTCCCAACCCCACCTACCCACACCTGTACCCACCGTACCTCATCCGTGGCTACCCTGACACGGCAGCGCTGGAGAACCGCCAGACAATCATCAACGATTACATCACCTCGCAGCAGATGCACCACAACGCGGCCGCCGCCATGGCCCAGCGAGCAGACATGCTGAGGGGCCTGTCACCCCGCGAGTCCTCACTGGCACTCAACTACGCCACCGGCCCTCGAGGTGGGTGGGGCCGGGCACTCGTTGGCAAGTGGGTGGGCAGACCCTCCTCCCCTTCCAGAATCGGCCCTAGTCCTCGTCTGCCCGGGGGCCCGCTCGATGGTGCAAAGGACACGGGTGTGCTGGCTGAGGTGCTGGCTGAGGTGGTGGAGTGTGGTGCGCTCGGAGGTCTGGGCAGTGTGACCGCCCTGAGCGCACACAGACCCGGCAGGTGGTGCAGAGTGGTGTGTGCTTTGAGTGAGGGTGTGTGTCTGGTAGCCGTGTGCATCCGGGATGCACACATGGGAGGTGTGCACCGGCCTCTGCCTACTCTTGGTACATGGGGTCCTTGGCATTTAAAAAAAAAAGGATCGAAATAGGAGGCTGTTTGTATTTCTGGTTCCACTGATTTGCAAACAGCCTGTAGTTGCTTTGTAAGTGCCTTAAAGTCGCCCTCTGGAAATACTTTTGGAATGTTCTTCTGGAACAACCGAGTCCCAGTTAGGGTCCATTTGGAAGAACCAGTCATGCTAGGTATTTCAGACGGTGAGGACTGAGTACGGGGAACTGATTGTGTGAAGTGAGGGGCTGGAAGAGCAGGAAGAGCATGCCAAGGTGACGCAGGGATGCCAGCAGCAGGACCCAGCCACTCCTGGGCTTCGGGAGCCAAGGGGAGGTGGGGACTGGGAGAGTCTGGCGTTCCGAAGAGGGCCCGAGGGGGCTGGTGCTCAGCAGCAGGAGGGAGTGCCCCGGCTCACAAGGGCGCCCTGCGCTCCAGCTGATGGGGCGGTCCAGCCAGCAGGTGGCCCGGCCCCCCCCACCCCTCCTGCAACCCCCACCCCCACCTCCTCCGGCAGGCATCATCGACCTGTCCCAAGTGCCACACCTCCCCGTGCTGGTGCCCCCAACACCAGGCACGCCCGCCACCGCCATGGACCGCCTCGCCTACCTCCCCACAGCACCCCAGCACTTCAGCAGCCGGCTCAGCAGCTCCCCGCTCTCCCCAGGTAACGCCCTCACCCCCGCCCTGGGTTTGGGATCCTGGCGTCCGAGGAAGGTGGCCGGCTGTCCTCTGTCCACCCCAGAGGACAAGGCCAGGCCCACCCTGAGCGCTGGACTGAATCGCAGGACTTTTGGTTGCCAGGGGGCCCCACTCACTTGACAAAACCCTCCGCCACTTCCGCATCCGAGCGGGAGCGGGACCGGGACCGGGACCGGGAGCGCGAGAAGTCCATCCTCACGTCCACCACCACGGTGGAGCACGCGCCCATCTGGAGACCCGGTAGGGCGTCGGAGGTCCCTGCCCCGGCCTCTGGGGGGTCCTCGCGGGCCACGTGAGGCCTGCTCCCCTGACGCTGCAGCCTGTCCCCACCAGGTACAGAGCAGAGCAGTGGCGGCGGCGGCGGAGGTGGGGGCGGGGGCGGGGGCGGCAGCGGCGGCCGCCCCGCCTCCCACTCCCACTCCCACCAGCACTCGCCCATCTCACCCCGGAGCCAGGATGCCATCCAGCAGAGACCTAGCGTGCTGCACAACACGGGCATGAAGGGCATCATCACCTCCGTGGAGCCCAGCACACCCACGGTCCTGAGGTGGGCCAGGTTGGCACAAGGGAGGGGACAGGGAGAATGGACGGGTGGGTGGCTGGGTGAACGGGCAAGCACTCGGGAGGTAGATGGACGGGGGGAGGTTGGGTTACGGGGATGGGTAGGTGGAGAGACAGATGGGTTATTGAGTGGGTAAGTGCGTAGATGACAGGTGGTAGGTGGGTAGGTGGTGTGTGGACAGTGGCTGGGCTGGATGAACAGGTAGGTGGGTGGGTAGACGTGACAGTGGGCAGCTGGGTAAGGGTCTGGGTAGGTGAGGTGAGTGGATGGATGGATGGAGGGCATGGATGCGCCTAATGAAGGAATGAAGGAGCCACGCGGACAGTGGGAATATCAAAGGTAAAGGTGCCGAGAATGCGCCTGATGTGGGGGAGGGAGCTTCCCCGGTGCCCCTCCCTGCCCAGGGTCCTTTTCGGAGGCAGGTGCTTCTTCCAAGGTGACGTTTCCGTTCATACAAGTACCCTCCCCCCATTTGGCTGCTCTAAATCATACTCACCACACAGCCACAATTCCAATTAGGGAAAATGACAACCTTGTTTCCCAAAAGCATTGGCTTTGTCCTCCCTGACTCAGATAGACAGCAGTTACACCGAGCAGAAGCACCTGGCTGCTTAGAGCATGGTTATTGCTCATGCATGAAGGCCGGCTGTTTGTCCACACCAGCAATGAGCCGATTAGAAACCGTCATGGGGCGGTCGGGCCTTTCCCACTGGCAGCTGGAGTGAGGGTTAGTGAAGGGCAGGGCACTTCCTCATGGAGACACTGGGCTTGACAGAGAGGCCCCGAGGGCTGGAGTCGGCCAGTTCGCATCCAAGCGCCAGTGTCCTCATCTGCGAAGCGCAGGGATAATTATATTTACCCTGTGAAGATCACAGAGTATACGTTTGTGCATTCCTTTTTCCTGGCTGACCTGTGCTGGGTGTGGGGGACACCGTGATGCAACCCCTGCCTCCTGGGGCTTATCTTGTGGCCTAGACCAGACAGCCATCAGGGAAGGCTGCTTGGAGGAAGAGGCATGTGACCCTCAAGAGCAGCAGTGCTGGGGCGGAGTGCTGGAGAGCACGCCAAGCACATGGCCAGGCAGGCATCCCAGGGAGCCCTGTGTGGCCTCTGGTGGCCGGGGTGGGAGAGCTGGGGGCCCTGCTGTCTTCTCCTCTAGTACCCCATCTCCTGTTCCCCGAGCATTCTTGGGGCCTTTGCCTTTGCTCTTCCCACTGTCTGCGTGGCTCCTCCTTTTCCCTTATGTCCTGAGCAGCCCATGGCTCACCTGCCACCCTTGTTGGCTTCCATTCTCTCTTCACCCCGACTCGTTTTAGAGCCACACTCTGACAGGGGTGCACCTTCTCTGTCACCTTGCATACAGTCTGCTCAACTAGAACGTTTAAGGTGCTTTTGTCTGTCTGCTGCTATATTCCCTCAACGTCTAGAGCAGTTTCTGGAGTAGTGCCTGACACAAAGCAGGTGTTCAGTAAAAAGTCTGGGACCGATGGAGTTGGTGCACGAATGAGCAGGTGAATGCGTGCCGTTGGTACGGCCGTGCACGGCAGGGCCTCGCAGGCCGGGGCGGGCGGGCGGGTTTATTCCAGGGCAGTGGAGATCCGTCGCGGTGCTGAAGTGTGAGCGGAGTGACCCCGCCTCGGCCTCCTGGGCCCGTGCCCCCCGCCCCCCGCGATGGTTTCCGCAGTCCCTTGACCGCCTTCTCTCCTCCCCCAGGTCCACCTCCACCTCCTCGCCTGTCCGCCCGGCCGCCACATTCCCACCCACCACCCACTGTCCGCTGGGCGGCACCCTCGACGGGGTCTACCCCACCCTCATGGAGCCCGTCTTACTGCCCAAGGAGGCCCCGAGGGTCGCCCGGCCTGAGCGGCCCCGTGCAGACGCCAGCCACGCCTTCCTTGCCAAGCCCCCGGCCCGCACGGGGCTGGAGCCCGCCTCCTCTCCCAGCAAGGGCTCCGAGCCACGGCCCCTGGTGCCCCCCGGCTCCAGCCACACGGCCATCGCCCGCACCCCAGCAAAGAGCCTCGCACCCCACCACACCAGCCCGGACCAGCCTGCGCCGCCCGCCTCGGCCGCGGACCTGCACCGGGAAAAGACTCAAAGTAAACCCTTTTCCATCCAGGAACTGGAGCTCCGTTCTCTGGGTAAGACCACCCTGACAGCGGCCACCTTCATAGACGCGATAATCATGCGTCAAATTGCTCACGATAAAGGGCCGCGAGAAGGAGGTTCGCTGGCCAACGACTCCCCTCCCGATGGTAAGACTTCTGGCCCCGCCGCCCACCCAACCCGTCTTGTGGCCTAAAGATATTTTCAGATCTCTGCTTTTTATTTTTCCCCCCATTTTTTGTTGGTTTTGGTATTTTGTTTTTTTAAACTCGTCCTCGTCGATTGCACGCTCTGATGGTTTATCCCTCAAGCTGCTGCCCACCCCCACCCCCACCCCCGATTTGGGGGCACCTCATCATTTGCACCTTGTTTTATCATGATTTTTTTTTTTTTTTGGATTTTTGCTTTTTTTCCTTTAATGAATGGATCTGTGATTTTGACTTCAACTGCGCCTCCCATCTCCCAACCTTTGCGCCTGTGTTTGGGGAGCAGGGAGTGGGGTGACCCCTGCTGCCGTGTGGGTGAGTCTGGTTTGGAGGACGCCCACCGAGGCAGACTGTCTGGGAGAAGACAGGCAGAGGCGGGAAGCACCCGACTCTCCAGGAGGAGCCGACCCCTGCTGCCTGGGTTGTGAGGGAGTCTTGGGGTGCCCTGACCCCATGCCCCCCTTGCTGACCTGCTGCCCAGCATCCGCTGGGAGGAGAGTCCTCTGCTCCCTGCCTCCTATCTCTGGCCCCTGCTCTGGGCCCCTGTTTGCTGGACCGGGGGCGATAGGGACTGGCCCAGGCGGGGTCCTGGGACCTGCGTATCACTCCCTGCCACAGCCCCACTGCTTTCACTCCTGCCTCCCCTTCCCTAGAGACTCGTCTCCGCCCCCCCCGGCCCCCACCATCTGGGTGGGTCTGTGTTTCTCACTGTCCCTAGGTCTGTCTCCATCTTCTGGCCTGTCTGCCTGTTTGTCCAACTGTGTTTCTCCTCCACCTGGCACTTTCCTCACTGTTCCATCTCTCTCCTTTCTCGATGCACCCCCACCCCTGGCCGGCCAGCAGCCCCTGCTCTGGCTCGCTCCCTCTCTCCATCTGCCCACAGCCCCCCTCCGGCCTGGGGGCCCCAGCCAGCAAGGGAGGGCGGGCTGGGAGGGGCAGCCGCAGCCCCGGGTCCTGGCGCTGGCCTGACCCGGGGCCTTGCCCACTGCAGGTTACCACGGTGGCAGCTACAGCCCTGATGGGGTGGAGCCCGTCAGCCCCGTGAGCTCGCCCAGCCTGACCCACGACAAGGGGCTCCCCAAGCACCTTGAGGAGCTGGACAAAAGCCACCTGGAGGGGGACCTGCGGCACAAGCAGCCAGGTAGGTCCCCACCCTGCCCCTGTACCCCCGTGCACCCCACTTACCACAGCTTACCACCACACTTACCACGAGAGAAGGATCATCGGCACCCCACTGTGCAGGTAGGAAAACCGAGGCAGCCAGAGGTGGGGGGGGGGATGGGCCCCGACCCCCCAGTTCAGAGGGCAGAGCTGGGATTCAGGGACAGCCCTCCAGCCAGGCCCATGCCTCAGCCCCCCGACCCCCACAGCTGACCCGCTCTGCTCTGCCCGCAGGCCCCGGCAAGCTGGGCGGAGAGGCTGCCCACCTCCCACACCTGCGGCCGCTGCCCGAGAGCCAGTCCTCGTCTAGCCCGCTGCTCCAGACCACCCCAGGGGTCAAAGGTCACCAGAGGGTGGTCACCCTGGCACAGCACATCAGTGTAACTACCCCTTCTCTGCCCCCTCCTCATCACCTTTGAACCTGGGCCGGGAGGCGGTCCCGGGGAAGGGAGGGGGAGGGTCACACGCAGCCTCTTGGTTCTCAGGATAAACTGAGTCCTGGTGGCCCAGACCTGGGATGTAGGGGTTGGCAAGGGCAAGCCATGCCAGGGGCCCCAGAGTCTCAAACTCAGGCATGGTCACCGCCCCCTCATCAGCTGATGGAGCCCGGGGAGCATGGGTCCACGATCCGCATCTCATGTACACTGGCTGGTGGAATCTGACCCATCCAGGGGCTACCACTTGGAGACCTCGGGCCAGGCCCACCGCCCTGCGCACACAGGGACGCTGAGGCTGCTGTAGGCAGGCCTGAAGCACCCGGGAAGCCAAGAGCCAGGCCCGGTTCTATCCCCAAAGCTCAGCCTAGCCTTTGTCCATTCAAGAAGGTTCTGGTGGGATGGCTGTGGCCTAACTCTGTACTTCTGCCCTGACCTTTGGCCTGCAGGAGGTCATCACGCAGGATTACACTCGCCACCACCCACAGCAGCTCAGCGCGCCCCTCCCTGCCCCCCTCTACTCCTTCCCTGGAGCCAGCTGCCCCGTCCTGGACCTCCGCCGCCCACCCAGCGACCTCTACCTCCCGCCCCCGGACCACGGCGCCCCGGCTCGTGGCTCGCCCCACAGTGAAGGGGGCAAGAGGTAAGTGTTGGGGGCGGGGTGACCTTGCCGTTCAGCTGCTCGGAGGCCTCCGTCAGATGGCTGCTGTGGGAGGGCTGAGCAAGTGCAAGGGCCACCTGCTCTTGTGGCACAGATGAGAAACTGAGGCTCAAGGGGACGGAGGAGTTTGCTCAAGGCCACAGCGCTGGTGGGTGATAGCTGATGTGTGCATCACACTCTGTGGGCTCCAGACACCAAGCTAAGTACTTCCCACGTGTTAACCGGGATTCTCCGCGCGAGCCCAGCAAGGGCAGCCAGCGCTGTCCCCGTGTCACCGATGAAGGAACTGAGGTCCGGAGAAGTGAGTTCATTTACCTCCAGGGATGCAGCCAGCAAGTGGCATAGCGGGGATTCGAGCCAGGGCTGTGCTGCTCAGCCTCCCTGCAGATAGCACACACACTCACTTCTGGGTCCCCCCAGGAGCCCTGGGCTTGGGGGAGGCCCCCAGCTCGAGGGGGGCACCGCACGAGGCACGAGGGCAGGAAGACAGCCGGACGTCTTTAGGGGGACAGTGGGGTCCCCGGCGTGGGGGGCAGCAGGGGTCAGCTACCAGCCGCGGGCCAAATTCAGCCCACAGTTCAGGAGCTCAAGGTCCTAAAAGAAGAAACTACAGCGGAGACCACACGTGGCGCCCAAAGCCTGGAACAGTAACCCTCCGGCCCTCTGTAGGCAGCGTGGCTGGGCTCTGATGTAGAGCAGGGCAGGGTGGGGGGGGGAGCGGAATCCCTGCGTCATTTCAGAGGAGAGCGCACTGAACTCTGACCACAGTGGGGACCCTCTCTCCGCTCAGGTCTCCAGAGCCAAGCAAGACGTCAGCCCTGGGCAGCAGTGAGGATGCTATCGAACCCGTGTCCCCACCGGAGGGCATGGCAGAGCCCGGGCATCCCCGAAGCGCCATGTACCCACTGCTGTACCGGGACGGGGAGCAGGCAGAGCCCAGGTACCTCCCTGGCACCCCACCCTGCCCCCAGGATGCTCAAGACTCGGCCCCTTTGCCCACTCGTGGCCTCGGTGCCCCGCTGTGCAGCTGGGGCTCGACAAGGGCTTTAGTGTGTGACTGAGGTCTCTCGGGCCTGCTAAGCAGATGTCCCAGCTTGAGAGACCTCTGGCAGCTTCCCGTGCCTTGGACTGGGGTGTCTTGTCTTGGGCCAGGCCCCTACTGCCGGCACTTGCTGAGGACCTGAGAAATAAGGAGCTAAATGTGCTTGACCGATTGATCAGGTAGATGGAGACAGAGAAAAAAGCCAGGTCTGCGGGCCTGGGGAAAAGATGTGGTCTGAGTGCATGTCCAGTTCCTGAGGCCCCTTTCAAGGGGCTGGGTTATTGCACATAGACGAGGATGACCCATCAGAGCAGCTGGGGCTCTCCAGAGACAGCCTGAGCCCAAGGATAGGTGAACTACAGAGGAGGTTGAAGGAGACGTGGTCCCTGAGAGATGAAGGATGTAGGCGAGGGGTAGGAGAAGCTTGGTTCTGAATTTCTAAGGCAGGTCAGGTAATGAGTGCCCCATTGTCGAAGGTGTGCAAGCTCAGCACTGAGCAAACTGACCTGGGGTATCTGATCTTCGCAGCAGGATGGGCTCTAAGTCTCCAGGCAACACCAGTCAGCCACCGGCTTTCTTCAGCAAACTGACCGAGAGCAACTCCGCCATGGTCAAATCCAAGAAACAGGAGATCAACAAAAAGCTGAACACCCACAACCGGAATGAGCCAGAGTATAGTAAGCACACCCCCTGCCCCGGGAAGCAGGGGCCCCTATGGGGCTGGGAGCCAGCACGGCGCTAGAACCCACAGGGTACTTTCTAAAGCTAGGTGGGCCTGCCGACCATCTCTCCCCCTGGCCCTTCCCCCCGTGTTCAGGGAGCCCCGGGAGGGCTGTCCCTTTGCTGTCGCTGCTGGCTGGTACAGGATGCGGTGCTAGGCACATAGTGGGCACACGGTGAATGCTTGCATGAGTGGCTCTGTGCAAAACCCCATACTGGGTACCAGGGACTGGGGTCCTGCCCACCCAAGAGCCTGTATGTTCCTAGCTCACAGTGCTCATCGTATTTGTGATTTTTTTCCCCCCATGTATGTGGCTCCTGGATGTAAATCCTAACTTTGCTCCCCCACCCTTAGCACAGCGCCTGGCACACAGCAGATCATACATAGCACAGGAAGAACCTGCCACAGTCCCCGGCCGGGACTCAGCTGGGGGGAGTCTGGGGGCATCGCAGAGGCTTTTCGGAAACTTTCTGGGGCTGGAGCAGCAACCTTGCAGATAGTCCCTGGCCTGGGCTGGTCGCTCCAGAGCCTTGCCAAGTGCGGTCCATGGGCCAGCAGGTTGGCAGCCCCAGCAAGCTGGTTAGAGATGCAGACTGTCCAGCCCTGCTGAATCTGTGTGCACTTGAAGCACCTTGCCTAGACCAGACAGAGGATGGGTGGGGGGGTTGCCTGGTGACTTCCTAGGACCTGTGGGCCCCTAGGCCTTACCCATCTTGTCACCTGCCCCTCCAGATATCGGCCAGCCCGGGACGGAGATCTTCAACATGCCTGCCATCACCGGAGCAGGTAACGGTCCAGCCTGGGCACCACGGCCACCAGCCCCCTCCCCGCTCCCCCATCCCCCATCCCCCATGTGAGCTGCACGCTGGGGAGGTTAGGCTGGTGTGTGGGATCTGGAAGGAGTCTCAGGGAGCGTGGCCTGGGAGGTCACTGGGGCCCTCACCCCAGCCATAGTCACGTGAACGGGAGGCCTGGCTTAGTTCAAATGTGTCCTGCCCTCTGGACTCCGCAAACCCAGCAGTGGGGACACAGACTCGCACAAAAGGCTGGTGAAGCTTTGCAAAGAGTCTGCATTAGAATTACATGTCAAGGCCTCTTGGTGTGTTTAGTACAGAATTAGGGGCACACACAACTATCTGGAAACACCAGCTCTCTGCCGGGGCCTCAGGTGGAGGTCTGAGTGTGGACGGGGAGCATGGGCGTGTGCTTGGTGTGCATGGGC
This sequence comes from Eumetopias jubatus, assembly GCF_037043125.1. Taxonomy (NCBI): domain Eukaryota; kingdom Metazoa; phylum Chordata; class Mammalia; order Carnivora; family Otariidae; genus Eumetopias; species Eumetopias jubatus. Next base: position 88,259,923 of record NW_028274822.1, on the reverse strand, counting down.
TTCGCTCAGGGTCCACGTGAGCGCTTCTATAGAGAGAACACCCATTTTACTCAAAAATTCGAACCAGCTGGGGGAGCAACGAAGATGTATTACAGAGATGGGTGAAAACTCACATGCATTTTTAAACTAAAACTTGAGCCTGCTGTGGTTTTTGGGATTTGGGGGACCCTCGGGGTTGGGTCCCCAGTTGCTGGTAGGGGCCACACTGTGTGTTTCTGCTGCTGCATGGAAAGACCGGGGTGGGGCTTTAGGGACTCACCTTCCGAAGTCTGGCGCGAAGAGACTGAGCAGAGCAGAGATGGGACCGGTGCCTCCGTGGGCAGACCCTGTCTGGTGCGGTGGAGGTCCCAGGGTTGTTTTGCAGGGCTGTGTCCTCTGTGCCCTGAGCCTTCAGTGGGGTGTCTGAGGCCAGTGGAGCTGAGGGCAGATGGGCTAGCCTTCCCGGGGGCCATCAGAGGGGCCTCGAGCCCTGGGAACGTGGTGAGCAAAAGACAACCATTGGATTTTATCAAAGGGTCATCAGGGCCTCCAGGTGGGGGTCTCGACCGGGGCTCGCCTGTCTACCCAGACACTAGATCCAGGGGCCATCGCTGAGCCTCGGACAATAGGGAGGAGACAATTTGGTCGAACCAACGAGATGGTTAGAAATGAAGGTTTCCGGAACTTTGCAGTTCTTGACACAGGCAGTGGACACATAGGCACCTAGGTCCATAGAAATTCATGCAGTGCTGCGATGAAGATCTGTGCTAAGACTTCTGTGTGAATCCTATTCGACTTCTCTGTAAGCAGTTGAGCATGTACACAGAGTGTCCACAGGCCCCGGTTTCTGCTGCTCAGCCCCCCCCGTCAGGCTTTGCCTTTGTAACTGGAGGTAGTCAAGCTTCCTTCCTGCCCGGCACCGTCCGATCGCCCACTGTGACCTTGGGTGGAAGGCTCAGGAACATCTGGGATTGCTAGATGCTGATCTACCAAGAAACCGCCGCAGCCTGTACCCGTCACATCATCTTTTTCACTCTGCACTGTTTTCTTAGTGTGGAGCATCACGAGTACCTTTTTTTTCCCTCTTTTATCTATTTATTTTTTTGAAGTGCCGGTGAAATGTGGCCAAGACACAGCCAAAAAGGTGGAGAGAGTGTGTCCCTGGCTGTGACCAAGTTTGAAGCTAAAAGGAAGAAAAGAAAAACAAAATGCAGGGAGCAAATGGTTGCCGGGAGCGAGATTCTCAGAGCGGCTGAGAGTCCGTGTAGTTCACGGGCGAGCTGGGGGGCAGAAAGCCGCGCCCGCCGGCCGCCTGCTATCCACGCACTTCGCCGGAGTGCCAGTTTTAAAATCCATGCAGACGTTGCCCAAGGACAACAGGCAGAGGGGGCTTGAGCTTCGTGGGCAAAGTCTGGCGTAGCAAAAATTCGGAGAAGAGATACGTCCCCGGGGTTTGTGAAAGTCCCCAGAACGAGCCCCGAGGAAACAAAGGGACAGAACACCCAGTGAATGAAAAGGGCCGGATCCGTGCGGCTATGACGTAGCGGGGTTCTGCGGGGGACTGCGGGGGTCTGCGGGGGACCAGTTTGCTGACGGGACCACTTGGTGACGAGGTGGCCGGGCTCGGGGCGGTCATGCGAGTGTCTCCAGCTCTGCCCTGTCCCCCGCACGCACAGTAACCGCATGGCTACGACCCCCCCTCCACCGTCCGTCTCTGCACCTCTCTCTCCTCGTGGCTCCCGGGCAGGCAGGGGAGAGGCTGGGGGAGGAGAGTTAGGCCCAGCGCGGGGTGGGGGCTGGGGGGCAGGGGGGGCTGCGGGCACTGAGGGTCCCAGACCTCGAGGGGGTCACCTTCCCTCCCAGAGTCTCTTCCTCAGTCCCCACCAGCCCCGGGGACCCAGGGTGGACCCCCCCACACCCAGTACCAAGCTCTGGCTTGACCTGGTTTCCCAGCTATGTCTGCCCGGACAGGGCGCCCCCCTCTGACTTCTGCCCCTGACGCACGCACGCACGCACACGCACATGCCTTCCCTGACTCCCTTTCCAAGGCCACTTGGAATTTTAAAAGAGAAGCAGCCCCAGCTGGGATTTTGGGGGGGAGGGGGGCAAAGGGGCTTCTGATTTCCCAGAGGGCAGAGTAGGAGAGAGACTGGGGGGTGGTCATCTCGCCTCCCAATCCCCCCAAACCCCAGGGCCCGAGTCCGAGGGGGGCCCCCACCCCATCACCAAGCTGCAGGAAAATAAGGGGGGACAGGAAAATGAAGAAACATGTTGCTTTGCCAAAATGTGCTCACTGTGTATTCTCTCTTCTCCTCCCCCCCCCCCCCCCCCCTCTGCTTCTCTCTCCCTCTCTCCGTTGTCCCTCCGGCCCCTCCTGGCCCCTGTGTGTGTCTCTCTCCCAGGCCTCATGACCTGCAGAAGCCAGGCGGTGCAGGAGCATGCCAGCACCAACATGGGGCTGGAGGCCATTATTAGAAAGGCGCTCATGGGTAAATATGATCAGTGGGAGGAGCCCCCGCTCAGCGCCAATGCTTTTAACCCTCTGAATGCCAGTGCCAGCCTGCCCGCTGCTATGCCCATAACCGCTGCTGACGGAAGGAGCGAACACGCACTCACCTCGCCAGGTCTGCAGGCCTCCCCCGCCTCGGTCCTCCAGCCCCGCCCGCCCCGTCTGTCCCCACCCCGGTGTCCTTAATCTTGTGCCTCCGCGTTCCTCTGACCAACCCCCTCCAGCTTTGGAGCTTGTGACTTTATTTTTGTGCGTGTTTGACGTGGGTCTGGAGTTGGCTAATCCCCATCTGGGCGGGCACAGCCCCGGCCCTCCCCTTGCCCACTAGGTCCAGAGGAGCTGCTGCTTTTCTAAAAACACTCACTGCTGTCCGAGCCCTGCCCTGCCTTCCTTCCCTGCTGGACACAGGTCCCCGGGATGCCCACGTCCGGGCCCGTTTTGCATCTCCTTCGAGGAGATCAGGCTAGAGCAAGGACCCATCTCTGTGTGGATCAGGGTGACCCCTCCTGACAGCCAGGCCCGTGGGTCCAACATTTGCTGGGGCCATTGTGTGTGACCTTGGCTGGCCTGGGACCTGATGGGGTGGGCACCCGTGTCAATGTGCCAGCCCCAAACTCAGATGAGTCGGGGAAAGCAGAGGGGCCGGCTCCCCCTCTGCCCCAGGTCCCCGATCAAGACTGCGTATCTGAGCAAGGAGACTCGGGCCCATTTGTCTGACCTAGACAGTCTGGTTCCAGGCGGTTTCTGGACTTAGTGGGGGCCCAGGCCTGGCCTCAAGGGTCCCGGCTTCTCTGCAGAGGGCCTACAGCCTTCCCAGCCCCGGCACAGTCCTGGGGGCGATGGTCAGGGTCAAGCCAGAGGCCTGAGGCTTCATGCTCGGGGTATCAGCCACAGGGCAGCCTGAGGGGCCTTTGAAAATAGTTCAACTCACTCCCCTAGTAGAAACCCACCTCCAGGTTCGGGCCCAGGGCTGGATCTGTCCCCTCCGGTCAATCTCCTCGGCATCCCGGCGGGGTCAAACTGCTGTCCTCCCCCTCCGTGGTGGCCCGAGAGGCAAGCAGCCAGGGCCTCACCCACCCCCACCCTCACCGTGTGAGAGCCGTCTTCACAGTCCAACGTGGCCCTTCCCTGTGTGCCCCCCTGCAGGTGGTGGCGGGAAGGCCAAAGTCTCTGGCAGACCCAGCAGCCGAAAAGCCAAGTCCCCGGCCCCAGGCCTGGCGTCTGGGGACCGGCCACCCTCGGTCTCCTCGGTGCACTCGGAGGGGGACTGCAACCGCCGGACCCCACTCACCAACCGCGTGTGGGAGGACCGGCCGTCGTCCGCAGGTGGGCATCGGGGAGTGGGGAGCGCGTGGGCCTGCTGGCTGTCAGCCCCCCGGGCGCACGGGTCATCGGGAGTCGAGGGGGGCGGGGTGCCCGAGCCCCTGCTGTGTGCAGAGTGCCTGGTCTGGCCTCTTCTAAGAAAACTGCCAAGGGGCCCAGGTGGGGAGAAAGGGTGTGCCTAGGGCCATCCAGGGAAGCTGGCCTCTGGTCCCGACCAGAGAAGGGGAGGGTTCAGGAAGTGAAGAGGGGGCTGATCCCACAGGCGTGGCGGGTCGCAGGGAGCCAGGTCTTCTTGGTGAGCGCGAGGGGCCACTGGAGGGTTGTAAGTGGGAACATGCCTGATCTGATGTAGGTTCAGGAGAGCGCTGGGCCGAGCGGGGCAAGGGCAGAAGTGGCCAAGAGGCCTAGGCCCCAGGTGGCCAGGGCACGATATCGCTGAGGAGAAAGAAGCGGTTTTGAGGAACCTCACAGGAGTTAGGAGGGGTTGGGTTGGGACAGTGGCCAGACGGGGTGTGTGTGTGTGTGTGTGTGTGTGTGTGTGTGTGGCGGGCAAGGCCCAGTCCCCAGTGTGGTAGATAGGTGGGCCCGTGGGGGGGTCCCCAGCTCACAGGGGCCTCCTGACGGTCTCTCCTGGTCACTCCGGCAGGTTCCACACCATTTCCCTACAACCCCCTGATCATGCGGCTGCAGGCGGGTGTCATGGCCTCCCCACCCCCACCTGGCCTCCCCGCGGGCAGCGGGCCCCTTGCTGGCCCCCACCATGCCTGGGACGAGGAGCCCAAGCCGCTGCTGTGCTCGCAGTATGAGACGCTCTCCGACAGCGAGTGACTGTCAGAACGGGGTGGGGGGCGGCGCCGGGGCCCAGCAAGTGGCCAGAGCAGCCGGGCAAGGAGCGGGGCAGCCGCCGACTCCCCCCACTGAGGAAGGAGCCCCTGAGTCTGCCTGCGCGCCCATCAGTCCGTCCGTCCAGAGCCGGCATCCTTGCCTGTCTAAAGCCTTAACTACGACTCCCGCCCCGGGCTGGTCCTGTGCAGTGACCTTACTCAGGGGATGTTTACCTGGTGCTCGGGAGGGGAGGGGCCGGGGAGGGGGCGCAGCGGCGTGTGGTGGCCACACGCACGCAGCCGGGGCGGCCAGGGACCCAAAGCAGGATGACCACGCACCTCCCACGCCACTGCCTCCCCCCTTAACACATTTGGAACCAAAGTCTAAACTGAGCTAGCAGCCCCCGCACCCTCCCTCCGTCCCCATTCCGCTTCTCGCTCTGGACAGACGGACACGGACCCTGTCCAGCCCCCAGCGCTCTCGTCCCGGTCTCCACGGACTGCCCCGGTCAGCGAGACTGCGGGAGACCCAGTTGGGCCGGATGGGCGGGCGAAAGGGCCAGGTGCGGTCTGGGGCGAGCGGACGCTCCACGGAACTGGACTGTTAGTCTCACACGGCGTTGCCGCAGCGGTGGGAAGGAAAGGCAGGTGTAAATGATGTATTGGTTTACAGGGTATATTTTTGATACCTTCAATGAATTAATTCAGATGTTTTACGCAAGGAAGGACTTTACCCAGTATTATTGCTGCTGTGCTTTCGATCTCTGCTTCCCGTTCAAGAGGCGTGTGCAGGCCGCCAGCCAGTGACCCCATCGTCCGCAGGACTGAGGGGGGCGGGGGGTGAGCGCCCCTGCACCCTCCCCCCCTTCCTTGGGCAGAATGAATTTGATGGGTGTTCTGTGGCCGCCATCCGCGCACGGCGGTGGCGTTCTGTCATTTACACACGTTGTTCTCATTAAAAAGCAAATTATACTCAAGTTACAAAGGCTTCTTCTCTCCCTTGGCCTGGGCAGCCAGGAGGGCGGGCGCGTGGGGCCTCGGGGGACAGCGGGAGTGTAACCCTGGAGGGGTAAGGAAACACCCCCCGCAGCGCACCAGACGCGTCCCCTCTGCAGGTGAGTATTTCCGTCCACGGTAAGAATGTCACCATGAGGGGCTTGAACAGTCGCGCCCGTGCTGAGAGCATCGGACATTCATACCTTGAGCAGACGGTATCGAGTCTGCACACCTTGCCGGGGGGGGGGGGGGTTCCCGCCCTCACACCCACGGAGAGGGCACCGCAGTCGTGTTCAAGATGGTCACCGTCAGTTCGTCACCGCTGAGTGCTTTTCACTCCATTCTTGCCGACGTCGTGCTCAGAAACAGACCCTCGGCCGTCACACTTTTCTTTGACTACGAGGCAAAAGGGAGAACAAGCCTCACCTGCCTGGGTCTTGAAACAGCCACCAAGCTGCGGCCGCTTGCAGCTTTGGCGGAAGGTGTCCCCAAAAGGCGCCCCGCGCTTTGCGTCCCGTGTTCCTGACGAGCAAGGCCCGGGTGTCAGGCCACGGACAGAGGCTGTTGGCCTTCGCCTGCTCCTTATCCCCCCGCGGCCATCTCGTCTGCCACCCTGGCCCGTGTCATGTCCTCCAGACTCTCGCCCGGTCCTGGGTCATGGGGGCAGATCCCGACCCGCACTGCCGGGCTGGGTGCCTGATTCTGGAAGGGCGTTCGGGAGGTCTCACTGCCCACCGTCCTGTCTGCCCGCCCTGCACGTGTGTGGGTGTGTGCGGTGGGCCCTCGGGGGGAGCCCGCTGCCTGTTCGCCCGTAAGGGCTCCTCCCCCCACCCCCCCACCCCCCCACCCCGCTCTGGCCTGGCCTCAGGGCCTCCTGCAGCCAAGAGCCAAATAGCCACCTGTCAGCCACTGCCACACGTCACTGGCCCGAATGTGGACGTCGTGCCCACCCCCTTCGCAAGCAGAAGTCCGAGAACCTGCAGCCCGGCAGAGCCAGGGTCGGCCCCCCCTTGTGGGCTGAGGGGCCACCGACTTGTGTCCCTTTCGGGCTCTGTCAGCAGAGTCCTTCTGCAGAGAGCCTGCCTGACGTGTGGACAGCCGGCAGCCAGGGGATGCACACTGCTGGAAGGCCTCCGGCTGCCGTGCCCAGTCCGGGGTCTGCTCTTGGGGGCGGCCCTGGGTCTCTGGGACCCTTAGGGAGCTCTGAGGAATTCGGGAGGCGGGCACTCTGCCCCTCACGGGGGTCTAGGACTAAAAGTGAATCTCCCAAGATCTTCCGCAGGGTAGGCTCTTTCTGCGCATCCTGCTAAGCCTGGGCGTCATGGTCCTGGAATCCTCCCTGCCCCTGTCCCTCAGGCTCTTGGCCCAGGGGTACTGGCCCCTTGCCCCCCCCCAGGGACAGACACCCCCAAATACCCAGAGAGGAGCCCAGCCTGGCCCAGCCAGCTTGCTAACCGGCCGATGTGTCTGGCCAAGGGGATAGCGTTTATTCAGTTCCGAACCCGCCGGGCAGGGCTCTGATGAGGTGTCGCCAGCAAGGGTGGCCGCGGGTCCACGGCACTTCTGCCCCTCACCAGACTCCAGCCTTACGCTCGGCACTGCAGAGACCCCATGGGATTCGGGCGGGCAGAGGAGAGAGAACCAGGGTCCCCTGGAGGCAGAAATTGCCATCCCGTGCCCAAGCTCCACACTGCTGCTGCCCAGTTCCCCGGGCTGGCCGGCACCCCACCTCCCCAGGGTGTGTATCTGGGAGGCCCCAGGAATGGGGCTGGGGGAGGGGCCCAAGTCCTCCAGGGACTCTGCCCAGCCTCCCTGACGCTCCGTATCACCCTGAGTTTCTCCTGCCAGCCTGTGGCATGAGGCAAGATGAGCAGAGAGGCCTGGAGCCTGGCCTGGTGGTGACGTTCTGTGGAGCCTTGGGGACATTGTGAGTGCCCCCCCGCCCCCCTCCCCCAGTGGCAGTGGGCCTCGTGCATCCCCCCACAGGGTTCTGCCGGGCACCTGGGCTGTAGTATTGAGGCTGGCAGGCAGGTGGCAGTGTCGGGCCAGCAAAGGGTCCTGTGCTGGCCAGGGCCTCCCTCCTCCACTGGGGGCGTAGGCCATCCAGGATGGGTCAGGCTGTGTTGGCCACACCAGCCACCAGGGTTGGGCCACACGTGCCGGTGCCACCCAGGATCCCGTGGCGCCTCCCTCAGCCGCAGTTAGACCAGAGTGATCTGGGAAGGGGGCGCAAGTCTCAGCCTACATGGTCCTCTCCGCCAGCCCGTCTCCGTGGCCTCAGAGCCGATGCCCTCTAGCACCTCTGTCTGTCTTCCTCTGCGGGCCAGTGGCCCTGACCCAACGTGGGGGTGTAGGGAGAGCTCCTGGCCACCCTATCTTCCACCCTCCATCAACCAGTCCTCAACCCCCAGAGAGTTCGTTCCACCCCAGTCTTGTTTGCTTTTCTCACTGTTCCATCTTTGAGACGGAGGCCCATGCTGTTCCCCGGAAAACTCCTACACACACTTCAAAACCCAGCTGGGATAGTGCCTCTTCTAAGATCTCCTACCTCACCACCTTCTCTCTCTGGGTCTCTGATAACACACTGTGACTACCCGTGTCCCGAATCGGACAGAACCCCTCAAGGGCAGAGCTCTTGTTTTTCCCTCCTGCCCTGTTGCTGACTGAGCTCCCCGGGCGACAGTGTTGGGTTGAACGGACCCTGTGAGGAGCAGATCTAATAGGAAACCAGCATGTGATCTGTAAAGTGAAGGACTGTGGTTGGCAAAGGTCCGCGTGTCTTGGGACATTGGGAAGTTGCCTAAATGCACATTCCTGGGCCTGGACGAGAGAATAGGAATGTGAATCCGTAGGTCTACGATTCGGCCTGAGAATCTGTGTTCTCAGCAAACAGCCCCAGCGTTTCTGATGGGGTGGTCTGCAGTCCTCAGGACGGTGGCGGGGGTGGGTGCCCAAGGTCGGAGCTCGACCCCGGCTGAGAACCTGGCTCCTCCCTCTGTCTGGCCGGAGGTCTCCGGTCGGGGCTCATGTGGTAGAAGGAGGCCCGGCCTAAAGAGCCATCGCCCACAGGGAGGGCAGGGACAGACTGGTCCCCAAGGCACTGGGCTTGGCTCAGGACAAACCCCCCTGGGGCTAGGGGATGCAGACACTGTGACAACCGAACTGGAGCAGTCCGGGTGGCTTCCTGGAGGTGGTAGCTCTTGGGAGGGCGGGGGAGGGGAGGATGGTCTGAATGGAGGGAGCCTGTGTGGGCCGGGGCTGGGAGGGGAGACCAGACAGGGACATTTGGGAGCCCAGGGTGGCCACATGCAAGTCAGTGTGGGGGCCCAACAAGGTAATTTGCTGGTTTTCTGAAATTGGGGTGACATGGGCTTGCAAGCGTGTTGGTTGGATTGAGAGAGAGAGAAGCCTCTGAGACCAGTGGGGGGCCAGGATGGGGTGGCACAGCAGAGAAGGGCAGGACAGAGCCCCCCCCCCCCCCCCCGCCAGGGGAGCGGGTCAGGGCAGGCGAGGGCTCCACCCTCACCAGCCACTTGACGGCTGTGTGACCCTGAGCCAGCCATTTGAACCCCCTGGGCCTCAGTCACCACCTCTGGAAAAGGGGGTTGTTGTTCGCTTGCAGAGACCCTGTTCCCTCACCTGTGCGGGAGCCAGACGGGGCCACCAGGCAAGGAACGGACAAAGAGGGTTTGATAGAAAATGAAAGGGGGCTCTGATTTGCATGTTTGGGGAGTAAAGGGATGGCCAGCTGCTGGGGGGGGCGCTCCCTGGCCATCCTGTCCTCGAGAAGGCCAAGGAGGGCCATCGTGCGGATGGATCCTCCAGGGAGCCCGGGGACTTGGTGGCCGTGTGACAGACCGGCGGCCGGGCCCCGCCTCTGCACTAGGACTTCCCCCCAGCGACCTCCCAGGCTCCCCATGAGGATGAATGGGCCAGGCGGCCTGCAGGTGGGGCGAGTGCTCCGAAGCCTCACCAGCTGCCCTTGTCACTGCCACTCTGGGGAGGAGGGGGCAGGACCATGCCCAGGGGACGGGGACACCTGTGTGGGGGGAGGGGGCTGCCGAGTTTGATTCGAGGCTCGTGGCTGTGAACCCGGAGCCGGCAGGAGTGACCGCAGCAGAGGGTCAGGAGGGGTGTTTGGGGCCAGAGCGGGCCCGTGTGAGGGGCTTCTGCCCGGGCGCGGGCGGCGGAGGCCCTGCCCTGCCCCCGGGAAGGCTCCCGGCCCGGTCAGCTGCCGCAGAGGCTCGGCAGACGCCAATTCTCACCTCCCACAGCCTGGGAGGCGAGAGCGAGGGCCCATCTGGCAGATGCTTAGAGACGTTAATGACATGCCCTTTTTCCGGCCACAGGGCCTGTCCCCAGTGTGGTCTCCTGCGCCCAGGGAACTGCGCGAGTGACACCTGCCCCCCCGCCCCCGGGGCCTTCCTTGTGTGTCTAGGTCCGCGGCGCGAGCAGAGCCGGGCAGGTCACAGCCTGAGCCTGGGCACGGGGGGCACTGCGCTCCGGTCTCTTCATCTGGGGGGTGGAAATCCCAAGGATCTAGATGAATCTGGCATCTCTTCTGCTTGGCCTCCAGGTCTTCTGGGTTCCCAGGAAAACCGGGGTGCGCTTGGGGGCCTTCCGGGCAGCTGCTCTTGCTCTCCACTTTGTCCTCCTCCCAGGCTGGGCCTCACGGAGCCCCCTGGAGACAGGGAGCAGTCAGGTACCCCACCTTGCTGTGCTCTCTGTCTGGGAGAACTGGCCGCGGCAGAGCGGACGTCCGGAAAGAGAAGGGAAAGGCATCGTCTTGGTCCCCTGAGGGCGAGGACTCCTGCTGGGGGGCCCAGGCAGGGGCCAGAAAGCTGCAGCTGGAGGCTGCCAGCCACCTGTGCACCTCGGAAGTTCCTTCTTGAAGGGCGACCCCGGGGGCACCCCCAAGGTCGCTGAGTTCACCGACAGCATAACTGCCGAATCATCATACAGGTCCAGAAGCCCAACCCATTCTTCCTCCAAGTGGTAGGAGATCAAGGTCGTGGTTGAAATGGAGCTTGTGCAGTTGGATTGCTTAGGAACAAATGATGTGACCCCCAGCACCCATGTCCACACAGAATCCCATCTCTAAATGGGCTGGGTTCTCAGCGTCCCTAAGGCTTGTCCACACAGCCCACAGAAGCCTCGGGAGTCTTCCTCAAAGTGACCGAAGCCTGTCCTTGACCCTCCCGGTTTTCAGCCCCTGGCCCCACCCTGCTAGAGACCATCCTCCATCAAAGGCAAGGAGCCAAAGGGGTACGATCCTGGCCCTGCCTCCCACTTGCTGTGTGACCTCAGGCAAGTTACTTAACCTCTCTGTGCCTTACTCCTCTGTAAAATGGAGATACAGGAGTGCCCCATCTCAGCAGGTACGGCTGACCGGAGTGAAACCACATGGGATGTTTCTTCCAGCATCGGGAGCACACTGGGTGCTGAAGGAGCACAGCTTTACAATTACGCCATCTGACACGACGGCAGGCTCAGGGCCCGGCATCAGGGGCCACAAATGACCCTGTCCATTGTACTCCTGCGACCCACACCCTCGAATGAGGGGTTTGTCCCCTGCAAAAAGCCTCTATGTCAAAACGCACCCCACTGCTCAGCCCACCAACTCCAGAGCCCCAGGGAGGCAAATTCCAGTTTGAATTTGCAACTCCCAGGGGACAGTGTCCCGTGGCTGCCGAGCGTCTCCCTAATAGCACTCACAACCCGGGGCCCCAGGGGCCCCTCCGAAGACATGGACGAGGTGGAGAGAAGTTGTAACAGGGGTTGGGACGACCTTCTCTGCAGAGGCAGCCGGGGCCCTTCTCAGGGGAGGGGGTTGGGGGCTATCAGTGCAGGGGGCTGAGATGCTGGGCACAAAGCATTTGCGTACCAAAAAAGTGCAGATTCCCAGGGTCCCTCGGAACCACCCCCAGACCCGAATCCCATGGTGAGGCCTGGGTCTCTGCATTTATTCACCAGCTCTTGGGTGAAGCCGTGCCCACTGAGGCTAAGGGGTTGGGGTACAGGGTTCTGAGCCTTCTGAGCACCTCCCTGTTCCCTGTGAGCAGAGGAGAGGCTGAGGGGAGGCGGGGTTCCCTGAAGCTAAGCCTGGGTGGGAAGAAGAGGGGTGGTCACAGAGTACAGGGGCCGATGAAAACCTGTCCCCCTACCCCATGGGATCTGAGGGGCTCAGAAACACAGAAGGGGGAGCCTCTTTGGGTTTGCACATTTTATTAAGATGATCAGTCAAGTTCTTAAGTTATTCCTTTGTTAATCAGCCTGTGGAGAGAACATGCACCGTCTGTGTAGATATATAAAAATATATCAGGCACTCTGCCTCTCTTGGACGTGAGCTCAGAGTTGCTTCTCTCACCCCTGTCATGGGGGTGACCAAGGGAGTGGCGGGGCAGCCCCCTACCCGCCGGGTCCATTCAGGCCACACTGGGGGCTCCTGGGGCACCAGACCGTGGTCCCTAGGCCCTGGCGCGTCCCGGCATCACACGCCAGGTGAGCCCTGCGGCCCATGTGGCATCACCATGTGCAGAAACCCCCATAGTATCTCTTTAAGCCAACAGCTGAGCCCGGACCCTCATGCAGGTGACGGCGGACGTTCCGAGAGCTTAGACACCTCCCCTTGGCACCTCGCACGGAGGCTCCTGGCTGAGAGTCCTGCTCCTGCTGGGGTTGCACGGACAGAGGTTGGCAGGGATGCCCTGGGGGCGAGGCTCCGGCCTCAGAGCTCCCAGGCCTCCATTTAGGCGGGCTATGCCCTCAATCTCTGTCCCTGGGGGCACAGGACACGAGAGCCGCTCAGGCAAGGTCTTTACCAGCACGAGCCCTGGCTTCAGCGGCTGGCCTGTGCCCAGCCTCCCGGCTCAACGACCCCCCGATCGCTCAGCCTGGGCCACTCGCCAAGCCACACACAGGTGAAGGGCCCACTTTGGAGACAGCTCTTCCCAGGAGTGTGGGTGCCTGGGGTGGCACCCCCCCCTTCCTTGGCCCACGGCCTGGGAGCCAGGCTGGCAGCCCCGGACAGACGGGATGGCCGGGGGCCTGGAGAGGCTGCAGCAGCCCTCCGGCCACGGCTGCTCTGGGCTCCATGGGCACGCCACCGACGCCCACCTTCCCTCTCCGGCCAGAAGGCTGGGGTGGGCCACCACCCACCGCATCTTCAGAGAGCCATGCCCGCGCGGCCTCACCCGTTTCTGAGCTAATAAAAGAGACGTGTTTATGGAGTCCACCACACTGGGATGGGCCTCCCCCACCTCCCTCCTGCCCCGGCTCCAGGCTGAGCCACGGAGTCCGTCCTCCAGCCCCCCAAGTCCAAGGTCACTGGTAGGGGGGCGGCCCCGCCCCGTCAGAGCGCCGCCACGGGCCCCAGGAGGCGGGGGTGCTCGCACAGCTGGAGCTGCACGCTGGAGGTGAACCAGCGGCTGGGTCGGCCCAGGCTGCAGTGCAGGGTGGTCCGGAAAGTGCTCCTGGCATGCTTGGGGAAGATGATGGTCGTGCTGCAGAAGTGCAGGGCACGGGGCCGCGGCTCCAGGGTCAGCTGGCTACGGTAGTTGCGCCACGTGCAGTTGGGTGCCGCCACGATCGTCTCGCTGTAGGCCGTGACCGTGGGCACGGGCGCGTAGAAAACGTTGTCCCGGAAGTGCTTCTCCGAGGCGTACTTGACCTCCGAGTTGCAGCTGGGAAGGGTGGGGGGGGGCCGAGAGGCAGGGTGAGCCCAGGTTGGGGGCTGCCCCTGCCCACCTGTGCCGTCTGGGGGGCGGGGCTCTGTGAACATGGGCAGGGCGCCGCCGAAAAGAATGGCCTGGGCTCTCCCAAAGTGTCAGGGCCAAAGGGCAGAGGAAGTGTGCCCGCTTGCCGGGCACTAAAGAGGTGGGACTCAACGCGGCCCGTGACTCGGGGCGGATCCCGAGTTGGGCTAGAAATCTGCCGTGAAAGGACACGTGGGGACAGCGGACGAAATCTGTGCCGTGGGGATGCGGGGGGTGGTGTCACTACACGGGAGGATGTATGTCCCCGCTCTCGGGAAGGGCGCTAGAGGTCGGGATGCCACCAACTGCCTCTCTCCAATGGTTCAGACCAAAGTTCCGTTTATGAAGAAGGAGAGCGCGTGCAGATGTTCAAGCAAACAGGACAAAATGTAAAGAAGCAGTGAATCTGTTTAACGGGGATGCGGGGCTTCCTTTTGCTCTCCCTGACGCTTTGCTCTAAGTTTGAAATTATACCAAAATAAGTGTCCCCAAAAAGTAGCTTCGGCACCCCCAGGTGCGTGACCCCCTTACAAGCGAGCAGCTGCTCAGTGCCCCAGAGCTCTGCTTCCAGACTCCAAAAAGCAAACTGCAGGCAAAAGCTCGGGGAGGGTGGGGATTTTACCTGCCTCGTCCCCCATCGCAGCCCCACAGACGGTCAGTTCGTGAAGGGAATCGGAGGGCCCGAGAGTCAAGCTCTCGTGCACCCGTGTGGGGGCGGCTGGTCGTCTTAGTCCACATTTAAATAACGGGGGCTCTTTGGGAAGAACGAACGGTCAAGCGGAGCCGTCTGTCTCCTGGGACTGCATCCGGAGCTGGGGGGGGGGTTGGGGGGCAGCGGGTCTCCCTGGCCAACCCAGGTTGACGTGGTCAGATCTACGCCCGAGGATCCTGTGGATATACGGGCAAGACCCGTGGGCCCTGGACTCCACCTCCGAGAACCCTGATCCCCAGAAGCCCTCCGAGGAGGGCAAACCAATGCAGGAAATCTCCTGGTGGGGTCACCTTAGCCCAGAAGTCCAGATGCACCTAAGATGTCCCACACACGGGAGCGCACCTGATACGGGTGCAGTCAAGGACTCCTCAGTAGATAAAGGAGACACAACAGTCCCAGGAACCCAGGGCAACTCTGTGTTCACGTGACACCTGCCAAGCCCTGAGCAGAAAAGGGGGTCCCCGGCTGCCTGTGTGGGGCTGGGTCACAGATACCAAAACATCTGGCGGGGCCGGAGGAGGGAGGGAGCTCCGCGAGGTGTGTGAGGGCTGATCGTTGTGCAGACTTTCTGGGAGGTTGGATTAAAATAAAATCAGCCAGATTTGGGAAGAAGGGCAGGGGGGAAATGGCCCGGTGCAGACCCGGAGCACGGGAGAGAGACAGAGAAGGTCCCCTTGGGTCAGCGTCTCTTAGAATCAGTTCATCGCTGGCCAAGCCTCGGTTTTACCTCCTCAGGGAGCAGCAACCAGAGGGCTGCCCAGGAGGGGACGGGGGGAGGGGGGGCCTGCCGGGCCCACAGCCTGGCCCCCCTTCCCCACGGGGCATCAGGACCAGCGCCTGCCGCATCCCCACCCGCCCTGCAGCCCCACTCACCGGATCTCGTGCGTGGGCTCTGGGTGCACCTCAATGCTCTCCCCAAAGAACACAGGCAGCATCCGGGGCCTCATCTCAAGCGCTGGGGAGTGCAGGGGGCGGGCAGGGGGCTGTAAGGAGAGCCATGGACATGGGGTTACACAGCCCTTCGGCCCTGTGGCCCCAGCTCCCCACGGGGCACGAGAGGGCTGCCCCACATCCTTCCAGCCCTGGCTTGGTCTGGAAGCCTGCTTCGTGGGGTCCGTCAAGAAGCCCCCCCCAGCACAGCCCCCTGAGCCCTCGGCTCCCCACCCACCAGCCCGCCCCCCAGTTCCCAGGCTGTGGTAATGGCCTCTCCCTGCAACCCCCAGCCCACAGCACGCCCCGGGAGCCGGCTCAGAGCCCTGGAGCGCTGGGACCCCGAGCTCCAGGCCCCCCAGGCCGCCCCCGTGCTGACGCGGGTAGTTGGGAGCCCTGCGGGCGGCTGAGACCACCTTGGCTCCTGACCTTGCCT
Organism: Eumetopias jubatus; assembly: GCF_037043125.1. NCBI lineage: Eukaryota > Metazoa > Chordata > Mammalia > Carnivora > Otariidae > Eumetopias > Eumetopias jubatus. The sequence goes on along the minus strand of NW_028274822.1, from coordinate 88,244,460 downwards.
GGTGCCGCCCGAGGCCGAGGGCACGCCTGGGTCTCAGGCTGGCAGAGAGGGCCCCCGCTCCGGGAGGAGGGACACAGCGGCGCGAACGTCCTCAGGAGGTGGGGACACCTGAGCCGGGCAGGGACCGGGAGCCGCTCCGTCTGAGGCCGGCCCTCAGCCCCGCCTCCTGTCTCACCTCCAGGGTGGCTACCAGCCCATCGGCCGCGAGCGCCCTCGCTCTGCCTTCCGCTCGTGGGGCGACAACCCACCCCCAGGCCCCGGGGGCGAGGGGCACGTGGCACCGCCGGACCCAGGGTCTCACGCCGGGGTGAGGTCCCCCATCGCTGACCTTCCTTCTCGGGGGACGTTCAAGATTGCGGCCTCTTCACCAGCCTGAGACCCTCAGTTCCTCTGGAAGGCAGATGGCCCGGGTTTCAACGTCACGGTCAAGCCATGACGAACGCCGAGTGAGAGCCAGAAAGAGACCTCTGCTTTCGGTAGAGCAGGGCCTGGGGATGTTTGTGACGCAGCGTCACCTCACGTCACCAGCCCGCGCTGATACAGGTGTCCCACGCGGGGCCACCCCCCAGCCGGCCTCTGCTGTGACTCCACGTGCCCTCAGCGAGCGCTCAATGAGCTCAGGGGGCATGGCGGGGGGCCTTCCATTCGGTTCGTTTACGGAGCCTCTGTGTGCTCTCCTGGGATCCAGGCTGCGGCTCGCTGCCTGAATCCTCCGCTGGTCTTCACAGGACCCGTCAAGGACTAGAATTCCAACTGCGGTGAGGGCTGTTATCCCTGGGCCGGCGCAGGGGCGGGCTGTGGGGGCACTGACCGTCGGGGAATCCTGGAGGGCTTCCCTGTGGAAGTGACCCTTGAGGCGTGCTCTGAAGGGTGGAGTGGAGTGAACTCTGGCCCCACAGGTCACGGGGCCTGCACTTTCACGTGTCCCGGAACGCCGCCCAGTCAGGCCCCTGAGGGGTCACCTCAGCCCCAGACAGCACCCCGACCCCAGCCCTGCCTCCCCCGCTCCACCAGCTGAGATGCACGGGGCCGTGGGACACAGATGAGGCGCAGCCCCCCCCCCGACGCCCCCCGTCACTGCCCGCTCCTCAGCTCCTGCTGTGTCCGCTTGCCACCCGCACTCCCGACGCCCTTCGTCTTCGGAACGGATCTCTCTTCCTTTTTCCTTCATCACCGTCCTGCCCCTGAAGTCTGGGGCTGCCTGCAAACCACGCTCCTACGTCTTACCATCTAGAGGAAGTTCTCCCACGCGTCTCCTGCAACCCCCACCTCTGGGGACGCTGCTCTGGGGCTGCCCTGTCCCTGCCGGTAGCCACTAGCTGCGTGGGCTGATCACAGTGTAACCTGAGTACCGCTAAACCAATGACAAATTCCAGTCGCCCGGGCTGCCCTTGAAGGGCTCAGCAGCCGCGTGAAGTCATGGTTCCTGTACCATCGGTGCGGGTCTAGAACATTCCCACCACCGCACGAAGTTCTCTTGGACAGTACCGTTCTAAAGGATATTCATTTTACCCAGTTCTCTGGAGGGTCCTAAGACGCAAGCGCAAGGGCCCCGCCTCCAGGCCAGCCCCCACCCCCCGGATCGGACAAGATGAGGAATCACATGCTCAGACCAAGACCTGATTGTTTATCGACCTGAGATTTCCTGGACCTGTCCCCTCCCCACCCAGCTCCTCCTGGTCCTCACCGGAATGAGGATAAATCCCAGCAGCCCATGCTTTGTGAGCTCTGACGGCACCAGGCACTGCCCTGGGCACTCTGCATGCATTCACTCCTTTGACCGGCCGAGAGCTGCTATTAGCATCCCCATTTTACAGATGCTGAAACAGAGGCCCAGAGTGACCAAGTAACTTGCCTGAAGCCACACAGCTAGGAAGAGGCAGAACTAGCATTCGAACCCTAGGGTCTGGTTCCAGAGTCTATGCCCTCAACTCCCACTCCTCAGCTGCCTCCCGCACGCGTGGGACTGGCCCCTGCCCCCGTATCCCTCACGCCCTCGGCCACACGGCCACTGCCTCTGTGCCTCGGCTCATGCTGCTTCCTGCACCGGGAACGTCCTTCTGGTTCCTTCTCCCCTGGTCCAGTGCTGCGACCCCTTTGTTGTCTCTCACCCCCAGACCAGGAGCTCCATAACGTCCAGGACCTGATGGGCTGTCTAACCCAGGGCTGGGCACCTCACGGCACCTGCACCGTTGAGAGGCGAGAACTCTCACGTGCAAAGACGCCCCCACCGACTCGGTAGCCCAGGGCCGGGCCCAAGCCTGTCTGGGGTCAGCCTACAGACAGGATCGCCGGCAGCCCCTTCCCAGCCGAGCACAGCGTCCCCAGAACAAGAGCCAAGGGCCACAGGGAGAAAAGATCGGAGGCTTGGAGGAGGAGGAGGTCCCCCAAAGCCCCCAGTAGCTGTCCTCAAGGTGGCCCTATGTCTCGCTGGCATTTACAGAGGGAGTGGCCCACAAAGGGCCAACTGCTGTCTCCTTCCTGGGAGCGGCAGGTGGAATAATGCCCCAAAGATGTGCGTGCCCTAATCTCCGGGACTGTGGTGTGGTTAGGTTAGGGAGCTTGAGATGGGGAGGGGACCCTGGGCTAGCCGGCGGCTGGGCGCGATCGCTCGCAGGCGTCCTTATCTGAGGGAGGCAGGGGGTTGGGGTCAGACTGAAGACACTGCCCTGCTGCCTTAGGATGGGGGAAGCGGCCACAAGCCAAGGGATGCAGGCAGCCTCTAGAAGGTGAAAAAGACAAGGCACGATTCTCCCCTCGACCTTCCACAAAGGAACGCAGTCTTGCCCAAACCCTTGATTTTAGCCTGCAAGACCCACTTCAGACTTCTGACTTTTGGAGCTGTGAGATCATAAATATGTGCCGCTTTAAGCCACCATGGGGCTGTCTGCTCCAGCAGCACTGGGAAGCCATCCGTGCCCTGGAGGACTCGGGGCAGGCAGCCCCCCCCTCTCTGGCCAGCAGCCTCCTGGTCTCCGAAGTGGGTGACGGGCCGCAGAGCCTGCAAACGTGTGGGGCAGGGCCCGGCACAGAGCAAGCCCTGTATACAAACTGGTTTGTAACAGGAGTTCTCCTTCCCGTGAAGCTCCAAGGGAGGGGGGGCCTCCCTGGACAGCAGCACAGCCACATAGCCCACACCCTTGCGAGCTCTGAGACCACACCTCCAGAAGCAAGCACACACTTTCCGGAGGCTGAATTTAAAGGGGCAGGAGGACAGTGACAAGATTTAAGCACTTCGGGCAACCTCCTCATCTGGCTCATCTGGTTACACCAACGGACCCCACCTATAAAACTCCATGGTTTGATGTTTATCAAAATAATGCTCCCTCCCCAAAGGCATTATCTAAAGAGTGGCATTTCCCCAAAGGTGTACAAGCGTTTGCAGAGCACCTACTGTTTGCCAAGCACCTGCTGTGGGCTGAACACCTACTGCGTGCCAGACCCTGTGTGGGTGGGATGAGGCACAGTGCCTCCCAGGGCGCCTCTTGTTCAAGAGGGCATGACATTGGCTAGGGAAGAAAACAGAGAATGATGCAGGCATGTGAGGGGACTAAGGTTTCTGGAGATGTTTCTTCTGTCCAGATCGGCGGAGCGGCTGGAGAGAGACAGAGGAAGCCTGATGCTGGTTTTCATCACCCCACCCTGCTCTCCCACCCCTCCCGAAAGAATAACTCCCAAGCTAGGGAGCAGGGAGGACAGCTTTGAGGGGCAGAGCCTTCCGTGCTGTTGCAGAGCTGAGCAGCACCATCCCCTGGGGTCGACCCAGGACAAAGAAACTGCCAGACCTTCTGGTACCTCCCCGAGCGCCCCATGGGAGCAGCCCCATCCCGGCCGGACCTTGCTCCCTGGCTGGCTACCAGAAGAGGAGACAAGACTCATTTCACAGGCTGGGCTGGGAAGCTAGAGCTCTGGGCACCGTTTTCCAAAGGGCCCCAGTGGAAAAACATCTAAAATCTACCCAAACTGCAAGTGCTGTGCGAGAGATATGGGAAGCCAGCAAAAACCTAGACGTAGGCTGGCATCCAGCGGGCCTGTGTGGCGAGACAGCTCCGGAAGTCACCGCCAAGGGCCCAGGACAGCCCTGCAGGGCTCCAGGGACAGGCGCAGGGGGAAGGTGGTGGCGGCTGCGCAGTGCTCGGCCTCCCTGGCAGCCACTGGCCTGTCCGGAAGCTCAGAGCTGAGTCTTTCTGGATGCAGGGTTATTTTAACATCAAAATGGTAGTGCCAGCCCCATGGAACCCAGCCAGCCTGGAGAGCGGGCAAGGGAAGCACCTCTCACAGCCAAGAAAGCACCCAACTGGCCCTGAAAGGACTTTCCAACCACCCTGGAACAGAAGCTTCTCCAAGACTGGGTCACATTCTGGTGGGAGTTACCAGGCTGGGGGCCAGCAGAGAGGGCGCGGGGGGGCTCGCATGCCCAGGAGGCCGACTGCCTCTGCACCTGCTCCGCCGGCCATGGGCCTACCTGGAGCAGAGACAGCCCCTAGACAGCCCACCTCCCTCACCCACCCACCCAGACTTCTCCCCGCTCCACCACCACCCGATGCCCGGATTCTTGTTCGGTCCTAAAGAGAACACACCAGGAGCCGCTCAGCCACCCATAATAAGGCCGTGCCGTTTGTAAGGCCTACCCCGCGGGACTGGCCAGTGACCTAGGGGAATTTGGATCCCCTTGCAGCTCTGGGAAGCAGGGGTAGGGGAAGAACGAGCAAGTCCCACGCACAGATGAGCGGAGACCACCCCCCAGGCCCTCTGCACCCCAGATGGAAGGGCCCTGTTATAGTCTGGGGGAGCAGGCCAGCTCTCTGGTCTCCTGGGCAGGCTGGGGGTGAGGTGGGGGGCCCAGGGCGGGCCCCAGAGGAAGCGGGGTCCGGAGGCCCCACCCGCTTCGGCCAGTGATTCATGAGCCTTCCCAGGAGCCGCCGGAGTGAGGATAAATCGGCGCTGGCTGGAAGTACAAACACACAGGGGTGCTTCGGAGCCCCCCCGCTCCTGGCAGCCGAACCAGGCACGGCCCACAGGACGGCAGAGGAAGGTAACTGCTCCGTTGTGAGAGATCCATGTCTCGGGGTGACAGCCCAGCCCGCCCAGGGGTCCCAGCCTGGCCGCCAGGGACACGGAGGGACAGCCCAGCGGTGTCCGTGCCCAACCCAGGGGACGCACGGCGGCCGTGAGCTCTCCGTTCCGGCAGGGAGCAAGCAGCCCCATCCATGGAGGGCGTGTGACTGGAGCGGGGGGGGGGGTGGGGGGGTCCAGAGCCCCCTGCTGCTCCTGCAGAGAGAGAGAGAGAGAGAGACTGCTAGGGAGACGCCCCCTCCACTGACATGGCGGAGAGGTGTCCTCACCAAAGCCACGTGGAACCTCTGCAATGGCTAGAATGGCCTTTCCTCCAGGTCACTGACCTTGGCAGCTGGCGATGGCTTTTGCTGCTATCCAAATTAAACTGGATTATCTTCGGTGTGCATTTGGGATTTGTCGACTGTGACCTTCACCCATGAGGAAAGTGATCCAAGGAGGAGACGTTCAAGAGTTCCCACTCTTCTCACGATAGGGCCTGGGGCCGTGGGACAAATCCCAGGGCAGTGGGGAGGGGGTTCCTTAGGCTCACTGCCCTGCCCCCAACATGGCACCACCGTGGAGCTGAACAGGCCTGGCGGCGGAAGCCCAGGAGTCCCTGCACGGAGTCTCCCGGGAGACTCACAAAGCGTCACGGGCCCAGCACCCCCCCCCACAGGCCCGAGGTCTGACACCCAAAGCAGGAAAACTAAGCAAACACCAACATCGGCTTGGAAGCAGGGCTCAAGGACCAGCCTGCTCCTTGTGACAGGCGGCCAGCGGGATGGTGGGTGGCAGGTGGGCCTGGGAAATAGGGTCTTTGCAAATACGAGGTCCTACTGGGTACGACTGGGCCCTACCTCCATGGAATGGTGTCCTTATAAGCGGGGGAACTGGGAGACACACGCAGGGAAGACAGCCACACGAGGATGAGGCAGAGACTGACCCCAGGGACTGCCAGCCGCCCCCAGAAGCCAGAACAGACACACGGGATGGATCCCCCCAACCGCCCCAGAGCCTCTGGAGGGAGCATGGCCCTGCTGAGGCCTTGACTTCAGACTCCTGGCTCCAGAACCGAGAGAAGGCATGTCTGTTGTTCTAAGCCCCCATTCTGTGACTGGGCTGCACAGCCCCAGGGAGCTCGGGCGGGCACCTGCGAGGTGCGGCCAGCCAGTGAAGGCCGGTTTTCCCAGGAAGGTGGTTCCTGCTCGCTGCCCCCTCCCCAGACCGCCTGGGAGGGGGCGGGCCTCTCTGTCTCCTTTCCACGCGAAAGCTACAGCTGGAGCTTCTCGGGCAGGTGAGCCCACCACCGAGACTTTGCTGGAGGCCAATTCATCCAGGGTCAAGCACACAAGGGCTGAACGGAGGTGCCCGTGTTTCTGGCTCCCTCCTCCCAGCCTCCCTTTCTGCAAACGGGCTCCTTCCACCTCGGCCTGACGCACCTGGCTCTCTTCCACCTGAGCTCGCTCAGACACCTTCACTAGTCAGGGAGACACCGATGAGCCTGCCAGGGGGCCATGGGGACTGACCTCCATCTCCTCAGTCTGTCCATTCATCCATCCGCCTGTCCGTTTGTCTATCCACCCATCTGTCCATCCATCCATCTGTCCATCCGTCCATTGGTCCCTTCATACATATCTATCCATCCGTCCATCTACCCATCTGTCCATTTATGCATGCATTCATTCCTCTTTCCATCCTTCCATCCTTCCCAACTCTGGGCACTAACCCGCGAAATCCCTACCTCCCTCTGTGGTCCTTGGTATCACCCTCACGGTCCAGAAACAGGACTGAGAAAATCCAGGACTCCTGGCGGGGAGGGGGAGCCGTGACAGCCCAGCTCCCAGGAGGCGGCCGTGACCATGGGTGTCCTCAAAGGGCTGGGCAGCCCCGGGAAACTTCCCAGGATGGGGCACAGACCTCTCACTCCCCATCGCTGGTTCTTCCTTACACCCGGCCCACATGGCTCCTCCCAGAATCCGGGTCCAGGGAGGCAGCACCTCATCCTTAGGGAAATTCCCAGGCGTGCTGCTCAGAAGCCCATTCAACATAGAAACAGTCCTGGGAGCCTGGATGGGGTGACAGAAGCCGTGCGTGACGGAGCCCAGGCTGCCGGCTACGGACAGAGCCCGGGGCAAGAGAACGCCATCTCCACATCTGAGTGGGATCCAGCCCAGACTGTCACCCCCGCAGACTCCAGATCTGCCCACATCTCCCCCCCCCAGTGGTGGCTATTCTCTCAGACACGCGCCCAGAGAGCACGGCCTGAGGCCCCCGGTGCCGTCTGCGGCCTCCCTGACGGCCCAAGACGGGGCTGGCCTAAGTTCCCCGAACTGCCCGTTAGCGGTCTTTGCTGCATATACCCCCCTCCCTCACAGGCAGCCTGTCCCTCTCCCCACAGTGTCCCTCCGTGCGTCCCTCCGTCCCCAGAGCTCGGCCGGACAGGCCCGGGAGGCGGGAGGGCGGACATCAGGGGTCTGCTCGACCTCGAGCGGGCGGTCCCGGCCCCAGGAGCTTGCAGGCGGCATGGAGGGATGGCGCGTGTCTGGCTCGCGCTGTGTCCCTCACCTGGCCTGGTTCATTTGTGGGGGGAGTGCAGCTGACAGGCGAGCCCTCCTGGCCCACGGGCAGCCTTGGCTGTCCCTCTGTCCTGCAGGGGAGCAGGGCCCGCGTGGGGCCAGTCCCGCACGGACCCCATTCCTCACGGCACCTCTCTCAGTCAAGTCCGACTTGAGTCTCTAACTCGAGGGGCTGTGGGGGCTCAGGATGCCTTTTGAAAGATAAAAATAAAACAATCACAAGTACATGCTCAAAAGACCAAATGGAATTTTGCTTTCTGGCCTCAGCTTGGCCCCCAAGTCCCCGTTCTGGCCTCTCGTCGGCCTCCTCTCGGCTCCTTGAACACTCCTATCTTGCTCCCACCTCAGGACCTTTGCACTTGCCGTGCTCTTGGACTGTCACACACTTCAGCCCTAGAACCATCACGTCCACGCCCTCACTTTGGCCTGGTTTCTGTTAACCACCACTTTCCCCACCACCCTGTCTATGGCATTGCACCCTTACCCAACCTTTTAAGAACACTTATCAAAGCCACCCGGTATGGTGTCCCGTTTAAGTTGGTGGCCTCTGTCTCCCCCACGAGAACACCAGTTCCACGAGGGCGGGGACCCTGAACGTCTTGTTCAGTGCTATGTGGCCCGCTGTCCAAAACGGCGCACAGCGCACAGTAGGTGTTAAGTGCTGGTGGGACGAATGACTGGTTCCGACCTCGTCATTTGACTTGGGAATTACCAGGAACATGACTCTCTTTGCTCCAACGAGCGAGCAAGGAAAACCCACGGTCAAGGCGGGGTGGGGAGGCGCATTCACACCCAGCCTGGCCCCAGTGCCTCTGCCTGCTTGGGCGGGGGCAGTCTTGCCGCCAGCCAGACACCCAGCGTCAATGGGGCATTGTGCAGACTGTGAGTGAGCCTCTTGACACAAAGCAAGGGGTGGGGGACGGGACCTCGGTGATGAAATGGAGCGTGAGCAAATTTAACATTTGTGTCCAGCATACTGAGCAGGGGGACAAGCTGGTAAGGACCTCACCAGCTAGGGACTGGGGACAGCACTCGCAGCTCGCGCCCCTGGCTGGGGTAGCAGCGCCGGGAACTGGGTGTCAGAACAGCCCGCGCAAACCAGGCCGACACCCAGACCCATATGGTCTGGCACATGGCACCGAAGGGGATGCCAGAGGAAACCGGGCCCCACAGGCCACCAGTCTCCGCTTGGGCATTTGACACCATCGGCTCCAAGATGCGGGACGGGTTTCTGTCCGTCTCCCCAGAGACGTGCGAGATGGGCGGCGGCTAACCTGCCTAAGTCTGCACCTGGAAAGCATGCTGGGTGAGTCAGCAGCGAGCAGGGCGCTGTTAAACGTCGGGAGTTCACCAGGAGGTGGGGTGCCCTGTGGGTTAGGTAGGCGGGGCCCCAGCTGCAGGCCCGGGCGGGGGGGGGGGGGGGGGGGGGGAGGAGGCTGAGAAGAGGTTGCCCGTGGCAACCATTTCCTCTCTTTTTATTAAAAGCAGCATCTCAAAACCCCATAGGTTCCCAGGCATTTTGTTTTTGGATTGAAAAAAATAATAAACCCACACAAGGTGGTTCATTAGCTACAGAGTGAAAGGCAGGATAATAGAAGGTTTAAGCGTAAAGACTCAGGATCTGTATTCCCTGGGTTCCTTCCCAGCAAGGCCACTTACCAACAACACAGTGACCTTGGGGAAGTCGCTAACCCCTGCTTCAGCTTGGCCCTCTGGAAAATGGGGTAATAAGGGTGCTTACTTCATTGGGATATTGTGGAAAGCAAATGAGCGGCTGTACAAGGGGTTAGGAGAGTTTCTGGCCTGGGGGAAGGGCTATCTAACTGCCGGAGAGAATTACCTGTGTGGAAATAGCCCCAGGTTTTGCCTTCAAGCCAAATTAAAAGATCAGGGACAGCGCAGTTCCGTACCTGGCAGCTAGTCAGCAAGGAAGGGGAAAAAAAAATAAAATCAACCAGAACAGCCAAGACAAGGAAGCCAGGCACACGGTTCTTATGGCTGCCCCTGGCTGGCCTGGCTGGCAGAGAAAGCTTCCAGAAAACCCTCTTTAAGGAGGACTCTGGGTCATCCAAAGACTAAAGGGGAGGGAACTGTCTTCCTGTCCCTTTCTAAGCCCTGTCCTGTTGGACATCGGCGCAGCGCCAATACCCCCCAAACAGCTGTGCCAAGTCCGAGCGAGCCCCTCTTGCAGGAAAGCTGGTGCATTCATACCACAGGATCGATTCTCCTGCAAACAGCCTCTGTCACCCCGACAAGTCCTCAGTGCTCCCCTCACCCCGCACCCCCAGCCCAATGCTCAAATTCACCGTGCGACTTTGGTCTAAGATAATAGTTCCCAAACTGGGCTGCACATCAGATCATCCAGGGAGGTTTTAAAAATCCTGGCGCTCAGGTCACAGTCTTTACCAACAAAACGTGGATGTCCGCTGGGAGGTGGGCATGGATACTATTCAAAGAAATCTCCGAGAGATGCCAACGCCCAGTCAAGTTTGGGACTCACCGGACTGAGGAGCAAGGGAGGCGCAAGTGAAATGCATGTCGTGAGGCTTGAGGCAAGGCAAGCGTTCCTTCCTGCTGTTGGGAGGATTTTCAGCTGGGGGGAGGCATTTTGTGCCCTGTGAGGTGCCGAGTGAACATCGCTGGGGCCCCAGGAAAGCAGAGTCGGGCTGGAGCTGGGCCAGCACATACACTTGGCAGAAAAGATGTTAAGACGTGCAGAGAGCAGGCGAGAACGGGGCGGGGGGGGATGCCACGGGATCGTTAGCGACCTCCCAATTTCATCTTGTCATTTCTCAAGTCCGGAAGGTGCTGGGTCCCACCCACTTTGCTGCGGCAGGCCTGGGGCCACTCTGGCTTGGTCCAGCCGCCAAGCTGGGTGCCCACCCAAATCCACCTGAAGGCCCCACTAAGTCCGAGGGGGCAGACAAAACTGTTGAGTCTCCTGCCCTGGGGTTCCAGCCTCCCCCAGGCGCGCCTCAGCTCCACGTCAACATCCCTCAACATCCAGGGAAGGAAGGGTTACTGTCTGGGTTTTTTTGTTTTGTTTTGTTTTGTTTAAAAAAAAAAAAAAGGCTTTCAGGCTGGCAGCGCTGGGAATAGTAAACAGGGACCCGAGTCAGAGTCAGGAGCGGAAGGGACCTGGCTACGGATGTCAGCAACATGCTCGAGCTGGGGTTCAAGCCCACCCAGCCGGGAGCCAACTTCTTTGGGAATTCCGGGCGTGTTCCCTCACCCCCTAGCCCTTCAGGGCTGACGGCAAGACCGACCGCTCCGTCGAGAGGCCCACCCCCGGGGAGAGGTCTCCGGGTCCAGGGGTCAGGCCGGACCACCTCCACCTCCGGGCCCGGGCCCGCCCGCGGAGCACCGCTGTCACCGGGCCCCCTTCTGGGCTCGGGCCCGGGGTGCGGGGGTGGGGGTGGTGGGGAACCCCGTCCCGGCTTCCGAGGCACCGCGTCTGGGGGCGCGGCGAGAGCGGCCCCTCGCCCCTCGCCGGCCCCTCGCCGGGTTCTGCGCGAAGGCGCGCGCTTACCGCTCTGGCCTCGCCGGGTCCGGGGGGCTCCGAGGTGGCGCCGGTGCCCCCGGCGCGGGCGTCGAGGATGCCGGGCGCCAGCGAGTAGAAGGGCGGGCTGGGGCTGGGGCTGGGGGGCAGCCCGGAGTCGGGGCTGTCCAGCAAGCCCTCCCGGCTCTTCTCCTTGAGGCTCTCCTCCATGCCCTGCAGATGCAGGTGGCCCACCATGTCTGGGGGGCGCGGGGCGCGGGCCTCCGGCTCCTCGGGGGTGGGGGTGGGGGGCTCCTCCACCGCGCTCCGGGGCCCGGGCCGGGCGGCGGGCCGAGGACTGCGCGCCCGGGACCCGCGGGCAGAGCCGAGCGGCGGCGCGTCAGGCCCGGCGTCCCCCCCCCACAACCCCCCGCGCCCCGGCTCCCCGGCTCCCCGGCTCCCCGCCGCCACCCGGTCGCTCGGTGCGCGCCGCCGCCGCCTGCGCCCCCGCCCGCCCCGCCGCGCGCCCCGCCGCGCGCCCGCCCGGCCTCGCCTCCGCGCTCCGCCGCCGGCCCTCTCCGCACCTTCCCGGCCCCGCGCCTCCTTTTCTAGGCGCCTCCTCCTCCTCCTTCTCCCACCCCTCCCCCCCCCACCCCACCCCACCCCACCCCACCCCCCGGCTTCTCCTCCTTCCCCCCCGCCCCCCCCTCCCCGGCCCACCCCGCCCGGCCTGCGCGGTGGGCACCCGCCCCGGGCCGGCCTCCGCCCGCCGTCCTGCCGCCGCGCCCAGGGTCGGCACCGCCAGCCGGCCGGGCCGAGCAGGCTTTCCGTGCGCCCACCGGACACACCCCAGGGCTCGGGGGTCCCCGAGGCACCCCGAGTGCTGGCGGTGGTAATGTTGGATGTGGCCACCCGAGGTTTTCTCCATCTCTCTGAAGTCAGAATGCCAGAGTCTTTAGATCTAAACCTCTATTTAAGGAGATCAGGGACTTACGAGGGAGGGGAAACCGGATGCCTGAGTGCCCCTGGGGCTTCACGACCTACTCTTCAGCGGCTCTCTTTCCAAACAGAATGCCCACCCTTAGTGTCGGTCCTAAAGGGCCCGCTGCCTGCCCTGCGTCCCTGGGTCTCCATGATCTGATTATCCGGTTACTCACGGCCTCCTGGGTCTTCGGGGTGGAAATGGGGCTGGGGGCAAGCAGGGGAGGTGAGAAACCCTTCTTGGAACCTTGTACACATCTGTCCGTTTCCACATTTCCTCCTCGCAGGTTCTTTCTCATTAACGGGGGCCTTGGTCCCCCGTCTCTTCCTTCCTCCCAAGGGCGAGGGGCACTTGTTTCCTTTTCTTCAGGTGACCAAGAAGCAGCTCTTTGCGGCCGCAGCTCTCCTCCAGCCGCCCACTCACACAGACACCCCACACCACTCCCAGGCATCCAGCCTGCCATCCTGAAAGCAGAGCACCCAGGCTGCCCACAAATTGCTTTGAAAAGGGCAGGAAGGGGAGGGAGGCTGGAGGGAGCAGAAGAGAGAAGGAAGGTGTGGACAGATGTCTCAGCTCTTCGTCTTCCTTAAAGCCTGTTCATCAGGTCAAGACTGATCAGGGCCCCACTGCGCCCCGAGCCCTGGGGAGGACAGCCTGGCCCTGGGGCACCGTGTTTGGGGAGGGGGTGGTGAACACACCAGGGAGCAAGGGGGGGGGGTGAGTTCAGTGGAGGAAATTCGTGAGGCACTGCAAGCAAGTAGAATCAGGGGATGGGACCGTCTGCGGCTCTGCTGTTCAGGGAAGGCGGCTCTGAGATTTTTTAAGATGAGATCTCGACCATCCAGCAGTGAGCCGGAGACAGAATTTACTTGCAGGTGGGGGAGACAGCAAGGACACCAGTGTCGGAGCCCCACCCCCTGCAGCTAGAGAACGTGAGGTGCCTTCCAGAAGGGCCGGGAGGTAGCTTCCTAAGAGTGCTGGGAAACACAGATGGACCCGTTATCAGGTGAATGTACAACCCACTTCCATATCAGCCAGGAAGAACGTGGGGAGTCTGCTGCCCAAACAGACTTAACCAGAGGTTTGAATATCTGGAACATTCTGGAGGAACGAACAAAACAAAACAAAACAGAACTGACTCCATTTGCTTCAAATCTTACAGGCCAAGACAGGCCTTCCACGGGCCACTTGACCAGAAGTGGGTGTGAGGGGGACGGCTGTGGTCTCGCAGGGCCAGAGCGGGAGGCTGTGCCTTCCAGAACATGAACACATTAAGATTCACCTTCTCCCCAAATGCCCAGTCGCTTGCCATGGCTTGGCCGCCCTGGAGAGAAGTCTGACAAACAGCCGATTACTTCTGATCACAGGGAAGTGCATAGTGACACTCAGGCAGCAGCATCTCCCAGGGCCCGGGGGGGAGTTAGGGTGAAGGCACGTGGTCTGTGTTGCACAATGGAAGGGTCATCCTGACTTTATTTAAAATTTGGAGATTTTGCTCACCTTGAATTTTCTGTGTCCGTTTTGACCGTCAACATGACCTTCGAAAGTAAAATCATATTTGTCGTGATTTCCACATTTGGGATATTCCCATAAATTTTGTGTTGTTGGCGAGTGCCTCGCTCCCTTCACCCTGATCCTGCCCCCCCTTGCGCCATTCACACTCACCAGGAGTAAACTTGATGACGATGCCCAGTTAGGTTCTGGAAGTTTCCCTGCACCCACACACAGCTTCCCGTGAAATGGACTCCCTTGTGTGAAATAATGTTGGAGATGTGTATACATCTAGGGGCAGGAAAAACTTGCCCACACTCCAAATGTCAAACACCCAGTTAGTGGCCCACACAAATGACCCCAGTGACCATGACCTCTGACCTCATCGAATCCACTGCTGCAGGCTGGGGGCTGCCCGTCCGCTGAAAGCCTGTACTATAGAGGCTTCTATTTCTCACAGTGCCAGATGGTCTGCAAATGTCAAAGAGGGGAGGAAAGGCTAAAATTTCCATAAGTTAGCTTGAGCCAGGGGCCAGTGGGTGGGTGGTTGGCTCTCTTGGCCAGTCTCGAGAGGAAAGGGGCTTGAACATTTCCTCTGTGACGGGAAGCCAGAGGAACAAGAAGGGGTGGTCTTTCAAGATCTGGGCCGGGGGCTGCGGGCTGAGGCAGGGGCCGGAGGAGGCGAGATCGGGTCTGCAGAGACGGGTGTGTGATGCTAAGGGATTTGGACTTTATCTGCCAGGAGATCGGGAATCTGCAGAGGTTTTCAAGCAGGCTTTAGGAATGATCTGATCAAAATTGCTTCTAAAGTTAGATCAAAGATAGGAGAGGAGAGGAGAGAGAGAGAGAGATTGGATATTTAATAGAAAAAAGTAGATATTTGATAGAAAAGAGGTATTGGGGTACACTATAAGGGGTCCTGAGGGTGTGTTCCATGCTAGAGAAAAATGGCAGGCCCCCACACTGCACACTTTTGCAGTGGGACGCGTTCATCCAGGAGCTTGTGAAGTCACTTGCTTTTAAGAGCACATGGTCGGGTGATCGCCACCTCTGGGGACTCACCAGCATCCCGGCATCCCAGCCTCAGGGGGACGTCCCCAGGCCGCTTTGTGAGAGGGAAGCTCAATGCTCCGAGAAATGCCAGAGGATTAAGGGGAAGGGCACGCGGGAATAAAGGCTTTTTCATCGAGAGCCATTAGCCACTTGTTCCAAGCAGCTTGGGAGAACATTAATAGAAGTAGGGCTGTGCATTCACGGACAGTTTACAAAGGCCTCTGCACACGCATTGTCTTGCACTTGAACCCCGCAATCTACCCTGACACCCAAGATGGATGTGGAGTCCTTCTATTTTAAAATAAAGCAGATCCAGCCAGGGAGGCTCAGAGAGGTTAAGTGACTTGCCAGAGGTCACACAGCTGTTAAGGAGACAGCCCGACCGGAGGCTGGGAGGATGGATGTGGGGCCAGGCTGTCGGTGGGACCCAAAGTATCATGAAACAGGGAGGCAGGAGGACTGAGTTTCTAATGCCTGAGGATGAGGCAGGTCTGTGACCTGCAGCGACAGTTCCGAAGCAAACAAGCCCCATCTGGGGGATCATGCCAAAGACCCCAAGGGCCCAGGCTGGGTTGAAAGCAAAGATCCTACTCAGGTGACATGGCGCTTGTTTACAGATCACTTCCTGCTCTTGCCAGCTGCCCTGGAAGCGCCTTGAGGGCAGGGCTGTGCACTCGTGTCTCCTGGGGTACGAGCAAGTCTAAGGAATTAATAGCCACCCACCCGGGCGGGTCCCCGTCCCCCACACAGCAGTGCCTGGGGAGCTGCCGGCTGGTTGGTTTCATCAGACTTGTCTATAGCTGCCGTGATCCGGAAAGACCGGCAGAATGCGGAGAGTTGCCTCACCTTCCGAGATGACAAGAGGGAAGCTCAGAGAGGGTAACGTCTCACCTAAACTCACACAGCAGGGCCTGGCCTTAACTCTAACATTTCCCAGCTGTGTGCTTTGGGCAATTTGCGATGCCCTCTCTGTGCCTCCGTGGCCGCTCCATAAAGCGGGGTTTAAATAAAGAGATTGAATGAGGAGGGGAATATACTGGGATTAACTAGAACTGGCGTAGGCTGCTAGGCTTGGCCAGGCTTGGGCTGTGCCCTCGGCAAGATGCCGATTCTCCGGGCTTTGTGGCCCTTGCTCTCCATCACGGCATCTCCTCGCCTGATGAAAGCAACCAAGCTAGTCAGTAGATGAAGTCTGCACACGTATACGCACCAGCACGCGCATACACAGCACGGGTTTGTACGGCAAACACACACACGCACACAGACTCGTACACACGTGTATGTGCATGTGTGTTTTTCTTTTTCCTTAGGAGGAGAAGAGGAGCGGGTAACCTGGGAGCAAAATCTTTATCTTCTCTCTGGAGAGCCCATAGATTTTGTCTTCTTTTAGGGAATGCAGGCTGACAGTAATCACATTCTTTAGCATTTGAAAGGAGCCTCGGGGAGACTGTCAGCGGAGTTCAAAGGGGCCGAGAATGGAGGGCAGACAGTTGCTTTTTCATCGTAAGCTCTTGACAGCTCCTAGTTGAACTGTTCTTAAGAGCAAGTACTCCAGGGAAATACGTTTTACGTTCAAGGCCCAATGCTGCACGACCGTGACTTTGGGACCCTGCGTCCTCGGCAGGGCCTGGGTCTGGGGCCTGGCCCGCGGATGCCCCTCCCCGCCCGGCCGAACGGGAGAATCAGATTGTCCCCAGTACCCTCGCTCTGTCCCCCACGTGAGCCACAGCCGTCCCCGCCCCGGGGCACAGCTTCCATAATGACTCACGGCTTCATTTTTAGCTCGCGTCCTCCCTGAGCCCAGGCTGGGCCGCTGCCTGTCTGGGGGGTCAGGGCCTGCGTCTGGCCTCACCGCCCCTGGGCCCGAGCCCATGGCGGGCAGGGACCGACGTCCATCCCTGAGACCGGCTCTCGCCCGCCTGCCCACCCACCCGCCCACCTAAGGGAGGGACGCAGGAACAGAACGGATCCGGGGGCATCTGTAAGTGGGAGCGTGTCCTTCTGCGGACATCTGAGTGTGTGTGTGTGTCTGGAACAAGCTCAGGATTCCCCATGCTTTGAGCGAAATAATGAAAACTCTGCCGCCAACTTCCCGGCTTGGAAACCTTGCTGCTCCTCCCCAGTCCGTTCCAGAAGAGGGCCGGCCACCTCCTGTCACAGCCGCACGCAGGGGAGTCCACAGCTGAAATGTGGCTGCTAGCTCGCTGGTTCACACCTTCGGGGTTTAAGGAGTTTTAGCTGAAAAGGCCTTTTCTTGCCAGCTTCTCCGAAGCTTGAGTAAACAAAAAACCTATTCATGTCCCCAGAGCACTTAATTAAGGCAGGGCAGGGATAAAATCAGTGACCGAGCATAGTCAAAAGGCAGTCCTTAACGGCAGAAGAGGACCACCGGCCCAGGCCCCTTGCATGTTCCTGGGGAAGCCAGGTCCCCCTAATTTTGGTTTTATAAAGTTGGAAGAGTAATATCATGAAGACCCAAGCTCCCTCACCTCCGCGCATCACGGGTTGCCATGGTGACGCATCTGGCCTCCTTCGATGTCTCTCCCGTGTGCACGTGCCTCTGCGTGATCCCTATGCGTTACCTGCTTCCCTGAACCCTTGAAAATTTAGCGGCAGACATCGTGACCCTTAACCCCCAATACTCAAGTGGCATCTTTATTTTATTTTTAGATTTTATTTATTTACTTATTTGAGAGAGCGAGAATGAGAGAGAGAGAGAGAGAGAGAGAGGGCATATGAGAGGGGGAAGGGTCAGAGGGAGAAGCAGACTCCCCGCCGAGCAGGGAGCCCGATGCGGGACTCGATCCCGGGACTCCAGGATCATGACCTGGGCCGAAGGCAGTCGCTTAACCAACTGAGCCACCCAGGCGCCCCTTAAGTGGCATCTTTAAGAACAAAGACGATCTCCTACGTAAACACAGTAGTGTGACCACACCAGAGGAATTTAACATTGGGGCAAAAGTATTATATGACCTGTATTTTATATAACCCCTTCCTCCCTGATTATCCCAATAAGGCCCCTGAAAGCTGCTTTCTTTTTCAATCCAGGGCCATGGGATGACAATCCTGCACGGCGCTCTTGTGTCTCTGCACGTCTTTCCAGGAGAGGCCCCGGCTGCCCTCTGTCTGGACCGTCATGTCAAGGACGTTTGTATGGAGAACAGCCTCAAAAGGTCAAGACAGTGTCTCCCTCCAAGCAAAGAGTAAGTGTACTCACGGTCCAGTAGAAGAAAGATAACATCTGGGCGCCTGGGTGGCTCAGCTGCTTAAGCGTCTGCCTTTGGCTCAGGTCATGATCCCAGGGTCCTGGGATCCAGCCCCACATGGTGGGTGGGGGAGGGTCCCTGCTCAGCGGGGAGCCTGCTTCTCCCTCTCCCTCTGCCCCCTCCCTGCTTGTGCTCTCTCTCTCTCAAATAAATAAATAAGATCTTAAAAAAAAAAAAAAAGTCCCACAACCCGCATTTGTCTGATGGCTTCCCTGAGATTAGACTTAAGATAAACACTTATCCAAGAGTTTTACAGGGTTGATGTTGAGACGTCCTCAGCAAGAGGGATGTCCCGTCAGCTTGTCTCGGGATTGACCCCGCTGACATCCTGTCACCTGGTTGAGGCGCCGTCCGCCACGTGACTTCGTCGTAAAGTTACCTTGCCCTTTGTAATGTATCAGGAATCTGTGGGGAGATGCTGTGAGACCACAGAATAGCCTGTTCCCTGACAGGCCTTAACCTCTGCAAACCCTGGTGGATCCATCTGCCGAGGGCACTATGCTGGGTGGGCCACAGCCCCGATCCCATGATGATGATGATGTTTGCCTCCTGCAGAGCCCAACATAGTTTCCACCCGGCGGCCCTTGGCAGAGTTTGCTGAGCCCCGTGAGTGGTGGGCGATGGGGGCGGAAGGTGAAGCCACGAGTCCCCCGTAAGCCCCCTTTGACACATTCATCTCTCTACCCCACTTTTGTTACAGTTTATCAAATGCTTAGGGGTTGAGGTTCTCTTGCTCTTAAGCTGCACTTAAATGCAAACATCTTCAGGACTGGAGTCTGCGGAAGCCGCCCTTCTGCACGTCCCGCGCTCGGCAAATCGACACAAGGCAACATGTTCTGGGGTCTTCCAAATGTGGGACACCACCCAAACGGGCTCCAAATTATTTCCTCTGACTAGTAACTGCGATGCCACGTAAGTTGGTGAGCCTGTCTATCCGACTCCATAATGACAAAACATCACTGCTTGTTTGAGAAGGTCTGGGGGATGAAAAAGTTGTTATAGCGAAAAATAAGGAATCCTCCCAAAAGTGCCTTGGCTTTTCAAGAGGCATCATGGCAGACGCTCGGTTACTCCAACAGTCCTTTTGAGCTCCGTCTGAATAAAGAGGCAGACAGGGCATCTGTGCACATTAAAAATAACCCAAGACTCAGTCTAGCTTGGTCAGCGCCCAGGCGAGATCAGAGTGGCTGCAGGGCATGCAGAGGAGAGAGCGGGCCGCTCCCCAGCTCCTGCCAAAGCCCGAGCACAGAGAGACGGAGGGAGGGGGCCCAGGAACAGGGGCCCACGGTCCCCTTGCAGGAGCCCCCGGGGTGAGCACATCGCAGAGCAGGGCAAACAAATACGTTTCTATTCCTTCCTCAAGGAAGACACAAGTCTGGGCAGATACTCTGGTTGTGTGGTTTTCAGCAGAAAGTGAAGACAAAGGGCATCGAGTGGGAAGCAAAGGAAAGCCTCCTGGCGCGATGCCTGGGGGCTTCAGGGCGGGCAGAGACTGGGCACCAGACTCCAGGGAGGGCATGGCTCGGGGGAGGCGAGGGCTCAGCAGTGCTGGCCGTGCGGTGCCGAGATGCCAAGGGAAAGGGAGAGGGGCTTCCTGACATCCCTTCAAGCTGCAGTTATTAACCTAGCACCTACAGTATGCCCAGCACTGGGGATGCAGCCACGGACAAGTCAAACTTGGCCCCCATTCTTATGGTGTTTCCAATCCGGGAGGGGAGGAGAAAATAATTAAATAAGATAATTTCGGAGAATTGTAATACTATACAAATAAAATAAAATGGGATGACCGGATGGAGACTAACCAGGACTGCTTTAGATGGAGGCGGGGGCCGGGAGCGTCAAGGGAGCTGGTGATAAGGGGGCCTAGCTCTGAGGAGAGCCTGGCAGAGGACACTGACGGTGCAAAGGCCCTGAGGCTGCCACAAGCTCAAGGTGTGCTTTATAAGGGGAAGCATGTGAAGAGAGGCACGGAGAACAGGATGCGGAACATAGAGACAGGAAGACGAGGCAAGGGCTGTGCAAGTGGGGGAGGCCAGTCGTGAACGACTGGGGGAGCAGGGACAGGGCAGGGGGTCCGCTGCGCCGTGCGCACGTGGAGGGGGAAGGGAGATGGGCGTACGTGCAGAGCGGTCCCGTCGCCTTTGCTCCTGACGGATTCCCACTTGTCTCTACGTGCCGGACCTGCCATCTCGGCTGGCGTTGTGTGTGTGTGGCTGTTATTTCCCTGACCGGATTACAAACTTCTCAAGGGCAGGGCGCGCGCCGCCGTCTTTTTCTTCTTTCCGCGCGCGGCGCTTTGCACAGGGCTCCGTCCACGGTGGGCTCATTAACTATTGTTTGAACGAACGGATGGATGGACAACGGGTGGGTGGGTGGACGGATGGATTCTCCAGCTAGCATGTGTCTCTCTGCAATTAGCCTCGCTGTTCCTATTTAGCTCAGGTTGGATCCCTATTTTGCACATGCCCGCGTGAGGCACAGAAGTGAGCACGCACGATCACTTAACTCAAAACACATTCCTGACGCTCGGGCTTTGCTAAAGTAAGGATCAGCAACTCTGCTTTCCTGCCCCGTAGGGGGACGCACGGGCGCCTTACATAGACACACCAACCCAGAGGCGCACGGGAGCCAGGAGGTGGTGTCAGAAAGAGGGGGAGAAAGAGCAGGGGAACCGGGGCGAGCTGGCTAGCGGGGGACACGGGGCGGGACTGAGTTTCCAGGCTTCTGGGCACTCGGGGGCGGCCGTGTGATTGAGCTCTGACCCCCGGCACGTGGCTGGGGTCGACGCGCACCCCTCTGGAGCCTGGCCCACAGAAGCCTCTCTCGATCCCTCCTCCATCCCTGGCTGAAGGGAGACTCCAAAGACGTCAAGGAGGGTGGAGCCCCGGCTGCGGGCCCCCGCCCTGGGACCCCAGCCTGGTGGACACTCACCGGGGGGGGGGGGGAAGGGCGGAAAGGGGGCCGGGACCAGAGCCAGGGCGCTCGGCGCAAATGTGGGGTCAAAAATTCCGTATTTTGTTGTTATTATTTTTAAGATTTTATTTATTTCTTTGAGAGAGAGAGTGCACACAAGCAGGGGGACCGGCAGAGGGAGAAGCAGGCTTCCCGCGGAGCAGGGAGCCCGACGTGGGGCTCGATCCCAGGACCCCGGGATCATGACCTGAGCCGAAGGCAGACGCCCAACCGACTGAGCGCCCCAGGTGCCCTCGAAATACCGTATTTTAAAAATGAACGGATTAAAAAAAAGGAGAGAGAGGTTTGATGGGAACTTCATCTTAAAAAATAAATCTAAAGTGGTAAAAATCCAAAATAAGCCAATCTCACCTTAATTTCACAGTGTGGAAACGCTGCTTTCACTTTCGGCGCAAAAGACAAGGGGTGACTTCTCTTCCACCGGCCACGTTTTCTCCCAGCAAAATGTCCTCTAGGCACCTCCTTCCCTTCACATCGGACTTGTTGGCAGCTCTGTGCTCCAGCACTGTTTCCACGGGCTTCTCTCAATCCTTTGGCATTCAACTCATTGTCTTACAGGCTCGATTTAACAATGTCGCTGGCTGGAACTGGGATCCGCCAATGTCCCTCGAGTGACTGCCGGATGCAAGATGCTCTTGTCACCACCTTCACGCAGCAGATGGGTGCCAAAGCGCATCTCTTTGTTCCCCCCAGGGCACGCCAAACAGGCCCTCTGCTACTGCCACGTCCTCCCCGAGGGGCTTTAGCAGTGGCACCTTGCCAAGTGGGGAGACCTTCCGTGTGGGACCTCAATGGCCAACCTGTCTTTGGAGCCATCTGCCCACATGAGCCGAGGTTGGAGTAGCTGACCCTGGTTCTTCTGGGAGGTTCCCAGATTCCTGGCCATCCACTGTGTTTCCTACTACTGTTTTTCTAGCCTACTTAGCTATTCAGGGGGAAAATATCACAGTGGGTAGGAAGTTTTTGCTCAAAAGCCAAACAAAGAGAAGAAAAACAAGAGCAAAGGGAAAGAAGGTTAAAAAAAATAAATAAATAAAGCCTTTGAGAAATACCGAATGCTCTTGTTAAGCGAATAATTTCCTAGGGCTTCTTAACAGACAAGGAAACCTGATAGCCGCAAAAAGAAATCCAAGTTAAAGGAAATACCCCCCCAACCCCCCCACCCCAGTTCCAGACTGACTTTCTGTGCCTTCGCTAGAGTTTGCCCACGGCGGGGCTCCCGGCTTCTGCCGGTGTCAGGGGCCTAGAAGCCAGCTGGTCAGAATGCTGGACACATCTGGAAGCTTCTTAGACCCTCTCCTCTTGCCTGGGCTCCTGAAGCGGCTGTTCTGTCGTCGATCCTGGTGCCTTGGCTTCTAATCAAAGAGGAAGGGGAGGGTGAGGAAGTTTTTGACTTGGAACCACTGGCTGGATTTATCTCACCATTTAGGGCTTTGCTCAGATGTCACCTCCTCAGGATGCCTTCCCTGACCATCCTGCCTAGTCGCCCCTCCTTCCCTCCCCAGCCTCTGCGTTCCATGACCCTGCTTTACGCTCTCCTTAGAATGTACTGCCCCCTAAAATCGTGGGGTTCACTTTTGGTGTGTCTCCCACACTAGCGGCAACTCCACGGAGGAAGGAACTCTGCCTGTCTTATCCCCAGTCAATCCCCAGCACCTGGAAGAGGGTTGGGCACATCAGAGGAGCTCAGCCAGTGTGGAACTAAATTGAACCCTTAAGAAGAAATGATAGAAAATATGCGTTCCAAAAGGATTGGACCCCACCTCCTGGGAGTTTCTTTACAAAAAAAGTTTTATATATCTTTATATATAACTATATATCTTGATATAAATACATAAAGATATGTATAGTTATATATAAAGTTATACACACACACATATGTATACATATACTTTTTTTTCTATCAGTAATTCAATGAAAACAACTCTTGCAAAGCACAGCATGAAACAACCAGGGTCGTTGTGAAGAATACAATGAGGTAATTCTGTAAATTACTTAACAAAATGGTGCATCGTGAGTGCTCAATGAATACTGGCACTTCCTAACAACTACGCATACCGAGCTCATGGTCAACGAAGTCCTGTTTTTTCCACGTATGCTGTTGTAGCTTCCATTCTAGTCCTTTTGGTTTTTTGAAATGTGGTTTGATCTCTCCTACTATTCATCTTGTTAGGCTCTGCCAAAAATATCTCACCCTCCCCCCAAGAATCTCTCTCCATTCATCAGCTGATTTTTCCTAGCTTTGTATCATTGTTGAATGTAATCAGCATACTTTTGAAGGCCTTGTGAAAAATGATTGATAAAAATGTTGAACTGAATGGAACAAAGGCAGAGTCCTGTGGCATAACACTAGAGACCTTTCTGAAGGTTGGCATCAGCTGTGTTAGATCAGCCTTCCTTGGCTCGTCACTCTGATGGTTACAAAACCATTTAATCATGCTCTCACTGAGCTCACTTTTCCTATCTTGTTCATCTTGTCAATGCCCTGCTGAAATGCAGGTACCCTTACAGTTACAGAATTCCTCTGATGTATCACTCCAGTGACCCAGAGTAACCTCATCAAATAACTCAACCACCTTTGTCAGGTGTGACTTGTTCTAAGTGAACCCATCTTGGCTTCCAGAGATCACTCTTTTATAAATTCAGAAACAGTGCTCTCAGTAATGGTATCAGTCATCTCAATCTAAGCTCTGCTCAGGACCATATACCTACAAATCTCAGTGGCTTACAACAACAAAGGTTTACTGCTCACACTATGTGTCCATTAAAGGCCACAGTCTTCACTCTGGGAACCCGGGTTTGTGGTAGACAGGAAAGAAAAGTGGGGGATTTTGCCATGGCCCCCAGGGCTTCGCCCAGAAGTGAACTGCGTTTCTCGTGCTTACGCTCTGTTGGCTGAACTGAGTCACATGGCCGAGCCTGCTGTCAAAGGCACAGGGATATAGCAGGTGTAGGGTGAGGTGCCTTAAGGATGGGCAGGGCTATCTCGAACAATAATACCATCTACAACTCTATCAAGGGTGGAATCCATCTTTCACCTTTCTAGAAAATTGGGTTTTCCCCAATACTATAGTTTCTGGAATTAACAAACTAACAATGCTTGAATCATAGGCTACATCAACATTCTGAGAACCCCAGAGTATGATTTGAATATACATGTGAGACTCTGACCTGCTGGGACATTCGTGTAGATGAATTGTATTCCATTTCCCCACCCAGTTGCTGGAGCAGAGACCCCAGACTCCCCCTCAGCTGCCTCCCTCAACTGACCCCCAGATCCTGTAGACTTTCTCTGAAATATCTCAAAGTCTGCCCCCTTGTCCCCAACATTAGGGCAATGCCTGAGTTTAAAATCAAATCACGCCTCCTCTGGACTCATGAACTCACTACCCCACCCCTTTTTTTTTAAGATTTTATCTATTTGACAAAGAGAGAGAGCACAGAGGGAGAGTGAGAGGGAGAAGCAGACTCCTCGCTAAGTAGGGAGCCCAGCTCGGGGCTCGATCCCAGGACCCTGGGATCATGACCTGAGTCAAAGGCAGACGCTTAACCAACTGAGCCACCCAGGCGCCCCTGAAATCACTTCCTAATGGACCCTTGGTCTCCCCTCTTGCCAGCCCCAGCCCAACTTCCTCCAGCTGGTTGAGAGATCTTTTGAAACTCAAGGACAACCATGATCCTCTCTTCTCTTTTTTAAAACTTCGGCCAGTGTTGTGCCCTTACCTGTGGGCCGACATCCAAACTCCTCAGGCGACAGTATGATGTGACAGTCAGGAGCAGGATTTTCGCATCCGCCGGTTCGGGCTGAAAGCGGAGATCCCCACTATCTGTGTGACCGCTGGGAAGTCTCTCCACCTCTCTGAGCCTCTGTTCCCTCACCTGCAAAATGGTGATGATATTAGTCGCTACTCACAGGTTTCCGTGACATAATGAGATTCATTTACATGAGATAATGCATGGAAAACACAGCAAAGGGTCTAGCACATCGTAAATGTTCCATGAACGGCAGCTAATACTGTGATCACAGTTTGGATGTTACGAGACTCCCTTCTAGCCACTTTCACTCTGCCCCTCCCCCTGCCCCTGCCCCTTTCCACCTTTGTGCTGTGGCATTGTCCCCGGGACATACATGCCATGCCCTTTTGTGTCAGGGCTTTAATATATGTTCCTTCTGCTTGAAATGCCCTCCTTGCTGGGAAAACGTAGGCATGTGGGGGGACAGTCTCCAACTCTTGGCAGCTTTACTCATGACTATCCAAATCTGGAAGCAACAGAGACACCCCCAGGAGGTGGGTAGGTAACTGCGGCGCAACCAGGCGCTGGAATATTATTCAGCAATGAAAAGAAAAAAGGTATCCAGCCACGAAAAGGCACGGAGGAACCTTAAATGCATATCACTAAGTGAAAGAAGCCAGTCCGAAAAGACTGCAGACCTGTGATTCTAGCTATGGGACGTTCTGGAAAAGGCACAACTATGGAGACAGTAGAGATCTGTGGTCGTTGGGGGCTGGAGTCAGGAGGGAGGGTGAACATGTGGAGCCCTGGGGGCTTGGGGGGCAGTGAAACTATTCTGTCAAAGAGTGGAAATGTGGACACGTGACATCATGCATTTGTTAAAACCCATAGAGCAAGAGTGAATCCAACATGAGAGTGAATCTTAATATAAGTTAATGAGACTATGTCAAATCACGATTCATCAGCTCTTTCAAAGGCTCCGCTCCAGTGCAGCATGTTAGAAATAGGGGAGTCGTCTGAGCCGGAAACAGGGTATACGGGCAGGCTCTGCTCACGTTTCTGCAAACCTAAAAGTGCTCTAAAGAATTGTTTATTAATTAAAAAAAAATTTTTTTTAAATGCCTCTTTCACCTAAGGAGTCTGCGTTTCAATTCTGCCTTTGCCACTGATGATACACATCACCACTGAATGTATTATTTATTGCTTGGGCAAGTTGCTTAGCCTCCCTGAGCCTCGGTTTCCTGGTCTGTAAAATGGGGATCATGAGAGCATCTATCCCATAGGGCTGCTGTAGGAGTTGAGCGAGTTGGCACTGGTGCAGACGTGCCCTGCGGCGCCCGCTGCCTTTACATCATTGTCACGGGGCCCCAGTGGCGGCGTCCATGGTGACTGTAACGTGGGCAGTGCAGGGGGACAGAGCGGCTGGGGGCACCACCACCTGCGCCCCCAGAGCAGACGGAACCCGGGCAGCTCTAGGGAAGCCGCTAGGACCTGGGTTCTTGTTCTCTTCCCTGAGAGAGGGGAGTTTGTTCAGTCGTCCTGGGCAGAAGGCTGAAGACTGGGAAGCCCCAGCACCCCATTCTCTTTGGCTGAAGAGGGACAAGCTCTTGGCCAAACACGATGTTCCCGAAGGGCTCAGCAGTGGCGGAGCTGAACCCGGGATGACGCAGAGCAGGCAGCCCCAGGCTCGGGACCCACACTGGTTGCTCTGGACTCTCTCGGCTGCCACTTGGGACCCTCTCTGCCCTGTCCTGCTCCAGCAGCTCGCTGCAGTGATCGGCTGTGCGGTGGCCTCGCCCAGCTGTGTGCAGGCGCAGGGGGCACCCATGCAGGAGCCCGCCTGGCCCTTGTGCATGCAAAACCCGGGAGGGTCGCGAGTTAACGTCCACGGGGCCACCAGTGGGATCAGCTGCTGATGGACACGTGTCCCCTTCCTATCTTCCTGGGAAACAGTTCTGAGGTTGCATTTCATGAGTTGTCCGAAGGCCCCGCAGTGTGGCTCACCGGTTCATGAGGACCCTCATTGGTGCCCCCTCCTTCCCTGCTTCCCCTCCCTGCCATCCCTCACTTCTGTTCTCTGGGACCACATTCTCGAGCAAACTACCTGCTCACAAGCCTCCATCCCAAGCTCTCTTTTAGGGCTGAACCCAGGCTAAGATACTGGTTGCCCCCAAGTGATCCCTAGTCTATCCCCGTCTCAAGCACGAATGCATGAGCACACGTGTGCATGCGCACACACACACACACACACACACTGTTGTGTTCCCACCACCTTCCCCAGCACAAACCAAACCCCATCAACAAGGAAAGGATTCCCCACGTGACAGCCACGAAGACCCAAATGAAGCGGCATCAGCTCCCCAGGGGGAGAGTGGGACGTGCTATGGGCTGTTCGTGGCCCTAACCACAGGTGAGGTGGGGGGTGTACAATCAGCTGGGACACGGAGGTTTCTGGAGGAGGGGAGAGGTGAAGTCTGGCGGACGAGCCATAGACGTGTGCCCTAAATTACGAGATTTTCCCTCTTGCTGTGGAATGAATGCAGCCTCAGACAGATGTTGCCCTGCAGCTGTCTGTGGTGGGGGGCCCCGTGGCAGGCCAGTGACTTTGAAACAGGGGATTGGAATGGCATCTGACAAAGGGGCCACTGTCTTTGAGGGAACTTGACATGAGCCCAGCAGAGCCCAAGTGGTGGGAGTTTGCACAGCTGCAGCTGGGAGCAAACATGTACTTTTAGCTGACCTGGGCCCGTGGCTTTGGGCATTAAACCTGACACTTTCCAGATGCACGGAGCCCTCCCTTTGGCACCAGCCACAGCACTCTGTCCCCAGGTACACACACACACACACACACACACACACACACACTCACACTCATGACGGGGTTCTGTAAATGCCGCATTGTGCTGGAGACCCCAGGCCTCTCCAGCAAGCTCCCCACCCAGACCTGAAGGTGAGTCTCCCATGCTGAGCTGGAGATGCAGGGGCTGGATTTCAAAATAGTTCAAGTTCAAAGTCGGCTCAACAGCCGCTGCCACTCTGCCTGCCACCATTCTTCAGGCCTGGCTCCAGGCTGGGTGGCAAAGGGATGCTGAACTTGCCTTCCAGGAGGTTCTTTTCATCTGGAGGAAGGGTGAACCCTGAGATCTCCAGGACCGGGGAAAGGGAGGTTTAGCAGGAGTTTGGGGCTGCAAGAGGGTATCCCTCCAATGCCATTCCTTCTCAGTGCCCATCTGGGCTTGAGCAAAGCCCATGTGGCCCCCGGTGTATGGGCAAGGACAGGCCACGTGTGGACCCCAGCTGCCCTGGGAGCCCCAGGGGTGGGGTTTACAAACCCCCGCTGTGGCACAAACCTTCTCTGGCTCCATCCACTCTGGAAATTACTCCACTCAGCGGCCCTGACTGGAGGGCGGGGGACAGCCATGTACTAGAGCTCCACGGTGCTGGGGCCCAAGTGACAGGGGTGGGCAGGGACACTCAGACATTCCCTTGGGCAGGAGGCAGCTTCCTCGGCGGGACGACTCCCCACGCACGACCCCACCTCGGGGTCTCTGAGCTCACACAGGCAGGAGAAGCCAAGCAGGGCCCCCAAGTCCAGGAGGCTGTGGCCTCCCTGTGGGGCCAGGTACAAGGGAAGTCATCTTCCTCACCCGGCTGGCTCGTGGGTCGTGGAAGGTAAAATGGGGTGTCGGGGGGACAAGTTGCAGGGAGTCCTTGCTGAGTCAACAGCACTGACTCACAGGGTGTGTTTCCTCTTGGGACAAACCTGAGGACACTGGGGCCACTCGCCCACTCAGAGGAGCTGGAAAGAAGTGCCAGGAGGCTCAGAGGTCCCAGCGCTCACACTCAGACAGCCCCAGGAAGCAACGAGCACACTTTCGTTCCTTCATTTATTAAGGCATTTATTCACGTGTGCTCTTCAGTGGGCTCCAAGTGTAGAATAAACCATGGCTTTATCGTCCTCTTTTTTATTGGGGTGTCATTTTCACATGTTGGGGGCACACATCTCAAATGTCCAGTTCGATGTGTTTTGCACATGTAGCCACCGGTGTGACCATGGGTCAGTCAAGATGTAGTGCATGTCCGTCACCCGGAGGGCCCCTCACCCCTGCTCCCCCGTCAGAAACCCCAGGGTCCCCACCACCTGTACTTTGATCATCACTGAGGACTTTTGCCTAAAGACAAATTAAGATTAATCTTTTTTTTGGCCTAAAGACGGATAGAACAGTTTACTAATATGTAAATGGTGTCATATAATCTGTACTTTTTTTATATCAGCTTCTTTCTATCAGAATAATATTCTTGCAATGTACCCGTATTGTTGGGGCTATTCCTTAATGGGGTTGGATTGAAATCCAAGATCCCCTGGGCGTGCTGGTGGGGGTGACTCCCGACTTTCCTGAGCTGTCTGAATTCCCCGGGCGGACGACGGATGCCCCTGCACGGCCGCGAGGCCCAGGACAGCCCACGCTTCCCCCTGTCCACACCGCCCATGCATTAGCGGCGGAAAGGGAGTAGGCACCGGCAAGGAAGTGCGACGAGTAAGTGAGACAGGTGACAGGCGACGCTTCTCCATCTCACCTCCCCTCGGAGCCAGATCTTAGAGGATCTGTAACAGTACGGTTGTAATGGTATCTGTGTGCTCAGCACGTGCCACACACCATTTTCGGCCCTTGGTATATGTTCCCCCATGCAACCCGCACAGCCACTCTGTGAGGTTGGTACTGGTAGCACCCCATTTACGGGGTTCTCCCCTGTAATGGGGGGGATGAAACATATCTAGGGTCCTTCAGTTAGTAAACGGCGGGGCCACGATGCACGCGGAGTTTCGGAGGTGCGTGCGTCTATACCGGACTCCTTCTCCAAACTCGGTGCCCAGCATGGGCTCAGGAGCCTCCCGCACGCCCGTCGGCAGAGCCCAGGCCTCCAGCCCCCGGGATTGAACACTGGCCCCTCACACTCTGGGTGCGCTCGCTGCTCGGCTCCCTCATTCCCGAACGGTCCCTGTCTTTGCGGCTCGGGCTGCTCTAACAGAAGACTGTCCGCTGTGCGGCTCAGACAACCAACCTTTGTCCGCCGCCCCCCCCCGCCCCGACCCCACGCCTCCGTTCCAGAGGCTGGAAGTCTGAGATCGGCTTCCTGGCTGTTCCTTCTTTTATGCTCGCATTTTGGAGACAGAAAGATAAAGCAAGCCGTCTCTCGGGTCTCTTACAAGGGCACGAATCTCATCACAAGGGCCCCACCCTCATGACCCCATCACCTCCCAGAGGTCCGACCCCCTGGTACCAGTATACTGGGGGACTGGGGTTTCTACCTCTGAACTTTGGGGGGACATAAACATTCCTTCCATAGCAGTCACGGTGAAAAGGGGGTGTCTGTCTGGAGCCTCCATGATAATCATCAGAGAGGTTCTTTATTCAGGTGAGGGGTTAACCCTTCCATTGCCGCTAACTGCCAGGGAAGCAGGAGGTGAGTGCCCCAGGAGTCACCACAGTGGGCCTGCCCCCATCAGCCCAGGGCCGTGCAGGGAGGACTCCAGGCTGGGAAGGCCCCAGTTTGAGTCCTGGAGCTCTGCCAGCTGTGCTCGACGGTGAGCCCCAGGGTGGGCTGGGTCCCTGTCCTCCCATGGGAGGCTGTGTCCCCGAGGCTCTGGGGAGCCACTCTCCCAGCTCCCGGCTCCTCTAGGCTCTACAGATCCGTCCTGGTTTCCAACACCCAGGCCAGCTTGCAGGGCCTGGGATGAAGCAGACCTTCTCCTCCCCACCGATAGACAGCCCTATCCCACGCTCCTCCGGTCTGGCCACACCCAGAGCTCTGAACCCCCCTTTTGGGGGAAAAGAGAGCTCTTCGGAGCACTGGAAAGACACTCTCTGAGCCCTGCCTGAGGACAGGAGTCGATGGGAAAGGAATGAGCAAGCCAAAGGCCCGGCCTGCCCGCGGTCAGGGACGAGACTCTGACTGAGGGCTCGGTGCTGTCGCCGGCCGCCCACTCGGCACCGGTGAGTGTGA
The DNA here is from genome assembly GCF_037043125.1 of Eumetopias jubatus. Lineage (NCBI taxonomy): Eukaryota > Metazoa > Chordata > Mammalia > Carnivora > Otariidae > Eumetopias > Eumetopias jubatus. The sequence goes on along the minus strand of NW_028274822.1, from coordinate 88,213,842 downwards.
GCGTCTGTGGCCGGAGCATCTGACCAACGCAGTCCAAATAAACGCGGAAGCCCTCTGAAAGGAACTTTCATGAGTTCATAACACGTTCACACACGCACACACATACGGGGGCAAATCATTGGCAAATAAGGGCCCCGTAGTGTGTTGTGTCCCGCCCAAAAGATATGTTCGACCCTTGACCCCAGGGACCCGTGAACGTGACCTTGCTTGGAAACGGTCTGCAGATTCGATCAAATTAAGATGGGGACTGTGGGGGTCGGCTGCTGGTATCCCCACAAGTAGGCCACGTGAAGACACGCACACACAGGGAGGAGGCCTCGTGTCCCGTGACTCGGTTTCCTCACCTGTAAAACGGACGTTAATGGTGCCCAAGTCTCCTTGGGCTGCTGTGGGGATTAACTGACTTTCAGTACGTGTAGGGCTCTATAACGGTGCCTGGCGTTTGGCGAGCACGCGGTACATGGTGTGGATCATTACCTCTGAAGCATGATGCTTGCTTCTGGTTGGTCCCCTGGGTGCTGAGCGTGACTTAGTTGTGCCTCTGGCTCCCCAAGTCATTCAAATCCTCAGGGGACGTTTATAATGGGAACGGCTTCTATGCCTGGTGTTGAATTCCCAGAGCCATGACCACAGTAGCGACAGAATAACCCAAAACCCAGCCCACTGCACGTGGAGGAGAGCACGCCATTCTCTGTGTCTGTACCACTGGGAGACCTCTATGAAGCGTGTGGTTAGGGGGATGGAACAGTCAATGAGATTCCCGGCCTCTTGGAAGCACCAAGCCCCTGCTCACTGGCTCGACTAAACGCTCCCCCTCCCTCCCACATGAAAGTTCCACAGGCCTCTCTTTCTTAAAATAAAAATACTGCTGTCTTCAAGCGAGCTGAGATAAGAGGGTTGTCACTGACAATCAGGGCAGGAGCTTGCTGCTCTTGGCCGCCCTGATTCAGCAAGTTCAGAGCCCAAACCCCCTGCCCGCGGCCGCCCCAGCCGGGCCTGCGGACCAGAAAGACCCTCGGGGAGGCTGGAGCTGCACCCAGACCTCTTTTCCAGTTTCGGTCTGTGCCCGCACAAGGTGGGGCTGGGGGCTTGGCCCTGGCATGGCCCCCCTTTCCCCCTCCCTCGGGCTCCCTGCACAAAGCTCCCTTTGGTTCTCCATGGCCTGGTTTCCTGCCGCGGAGAACTAAATCTAAGGTGGAGATTCTTTTTTTCCCGTCTTTGGCAGCGTGGTGCTGAAATGTTGACACTCGGGGTGGAGGGAGGGGCTCGGCTTCCCTTCGGTGCCTTCAGACATTCCTGGGGGGAAATGAAGGGAGGGAAGAGCAGAACATGTTAAGTGGGGAGAGCGCTCCGCGGGGGGCACGCTCCTGCTTTGGCCTCAGAGGGTCCGGGCAAATACGTACACTGACACGGGGACCAGGCCGCAGCTGGAGAGGCTGGTGGCCAGCTTCACGTTCCAGGACCCCACCTAACGGCTGGCTCTGAGCCTCTGTTTTCTCATCTACAAAATGGGCACAATGACAGCACCTACCCCGGGGTGGCCGCGGGGTTAAATGCGTTGATGGCCGTAGTGCGCCTGGCGGTCCTATGGATCTGTCTCTCATTTTGACCGTGTTTGGACAGAACAGACCCAGGGACGCCCCCTCTACGGGCCTCCGACCACCCTCCAACCTTTTTTCCAGTTGCAACCTTCCGAGCCATCTTCTCGGCCGCCTGTGCCTCTGGGACCAGCCAACATGCGAATTTGAGCTGAGCTCCTTCTACTGATCAACGGTGAGCTCCCAGGTTCGTCGGAATTATTGCACCTGCGGGCCCCCTGCATCTGTCTCTCTGGGCCTCTATTTCCACCGTGAGGACGTGGCTCTGCAGGCCTGGGCCGCTTCTTCCAGGAGCTGGCACAACCCCCAGTCCCTGGCCTTCCTGGAGAGCAGGTGACGCTAGTCAGGAACACAGCCGGAGACCCCGACTCACCTCCGCAGGCCGGCCCCCAGGGGGCTGCGTGAGGCTCTCACCCTCCAGCACCACTAGGAGCCTCCGGAGCCCAGCAGGCTTTGAGGGCCCTCCCTGGCATCCCCCCAGCGCCCGGGGTTTGCGCCTGAGCCTGTCCCTGGGGCCACTAGGCCCCTGTCTCACCACCTGGAGCCCTCGCTCACTCTGTGGAACAAATTGAAACTATAAAGCTTTTTGCAGCCAAAAAAAATGTGTTGGTGGTGTCCAGTGCTCAGCGAGTGTTCAATAGAGCGTCACCACTGATGTCCTTGTCACCTCTGTGTGACAGCTGGTGCTTCCTCTGTCCTCTTTGACATGTTTCTGTCGATTTTGCATGTTCCCCACTGAATCCATGTTCTGCTTATACTGGGGAGACAGGACGCTAGAAGGAGGGAGGGGCGGGGAAGGAAAGATGGCGGGTGTCAGTCACGACTGCGCCCCGTCGCCCACCGCGGACCTTCCTACCTTCTAGGGCCTCATCCCCAGGCCCAGGGCGATGGCCCTTTCCGAAGAGCTGGTGCAGGGGCAACCCCAGCAAAGGCATTTATGCCCATTCTGGGAACAAGAGGCTCAACCTGAGGGAATATGTCCTCAGAACATTCTAGAAGTCTCTTGAATTTGGGTGGGCGTGGGTTGGGGTGGGCACACACCTTGGTTTCTTGTGGAGAAAGAGGCTGAAATCTGGAGACAGAGTAGGGAGGTGGTGAAGCTGGGAGGTTTTCCTTACAGACAGACTTTAAAACACATGTTGGCTAATTTAACATATAATAATAATAATAATAATAATAATAATAAAAACCCACAAGGAGGGTGTATAAGGAGGCCGCCCCTCAGCCGGTCAAGTTCTAGGCTCACAAATGAAAACTGGTAATGGGAACCCCCCGGTTTCTGCGGGAGCTGACACTGGAGGGGCAGGGCCTCCTCTGGGCCCCCCGAGAGCATGGCCTTCCTTCTGGGCTCTGAGGAGGGTGCTGCCCACCAGCCCGCAGGTCCTGCCTCTCTGCTGACGCCACCTCTGTTGGCCCACCTGCAGGTGGCGGGCCTGGGGCTCACATAGATATCACTTCCCTCCACCCTGCGGGCACCCAGAAGGGACTCAGCACAGTGGCCTGCACATTCCACATACCAGTCGCACTTTCCCTGATTTCTAACAGAGAAGCCTCATCAGGACACTGCCTGGCACCCCCGGGAAGTCCTCAGCTGAACTAGGGGAGGCCCCCTCTCTTCTCAGAGCAGAGGGCCACTCATCAGGGTTGTTGTGAGGGCCCAGCGGGATCTGGAAGCAGCCCCACCGCATGGAGGGCTCTTGCTTGCTCCCTGTGTTGTGTGCTTTTGCTGTGTTGCTCTCTCTTTCTCAGGATTCCTGCCAAGGGCTACTCTCGACAGGAACAGGGGAGGGTCACAGGAGCACCAATCAGTGACTTGGAGGCATTTGAGGCGCCCCCCCCATAATCTGCATCAATGCCACCCTGCGCCCCCCTGAAGAAAAACAGAATCAGAGTAAAGGCAAGGAGCCGCTCGGCATGTGCAGCCGAAGGACAGGCTCTGTGGTGTCCTCGCTTCCAGTCAGACTGCTGCCCACCCCGGGACTTTGGGGGGTGGGGAGGTGACTCTATGTCTAGGCTGAGGCCCCGGCATCGTGGAGGGGGCACGTTGGAAGTTTGGGGAATTCTGGGCCTGACACTAGGGGGGAGGGAGGAAGGTGCCCAGTTCTGGTACCAAAAGATCGCCCGGATCTAGATTCTGCACACCTGTTTCATGCCATGGGCCCCTTCAGTAGATGGTGGGGCCCCAGAAGATGCCCGTGTCAAGCCCCCAGAACCTGTGAATATGACTGTATTCGGGAAAAGGGTCTGTGCAGACACGTGATTAAGCTCTTGAGACAAGGAGATAATCCTGGATTATCTGGTGGGACCCTAAATAAAACCAGGAGTATCCTCAAAAAGGAGAAGAGGAGAGGAGAATTTGACTCTTCTGGGTACACCATGTAGGTGGAATTGCACAACATTTGTCCTTTTGTATTAACTTAATGTAGTTCTTTATTAATATAATAAACAAGATGTGGCACTGAGCCTAATAAATGCCATACCTTCAAAGAAGTGAAGGGCATAAACAATATACTCATATAGGACTCTTCTGAGCATAAGGGACTCATAAAGGGACACTGTAGCTGATAAAGCTGGAGAAATGGGGCAGGGGGTTAAGAGCAATACTATAGAGAACAGACTGAAAAGGGCCAGGCTGAGGGAAAGAAAGTCAGTTGGTACGCTACTGCACCAGTCCCAGCAAAAACTGATAAATGCCTGGACCAAGGTGACAGAAGCAGGAATAACAGGAGGAAGCAGACGAGAGACGTGCTCAGGAGAGAGTCTGAGTGTGCACTGGCAACTGACCAGGTGTGAGGGTGAGGAAGGAGGAGGGGCTGACCGGTCTCCAAAGCACGGGCCCTGGGAACTGGGTGAGGCCAGACGCAGAGGAAAATGTGCAACGTTTGAAGGCACAAGAGAATGAGCTTGGCTTGGAAATACCAAGCGGAAGGGCTGGGTGACTTCCAGGTGGTGGGGCAAAGCCTGCATCTGGCCATGATCCTGGGAAGTTTCCAAACTTGCCCCGATGTCAGGAATCACCCTTGGGAACCCCCCTCCCTCACCCCAAGGCCAGCTGAGTTAGAATCTCTGGGGATGGAGCCAGGAGTCTGTGCTTCATGGAGCAGCCCGGTGATACTCAGGATGGAACAAGCTTAGTGACACCAGGACAGTGGGCTTTGGAAGACCAGGTTTGAGGCCAAGCTCGTTTACCTCGCGGTGACTTCAGTGGTTCTCAAAATGTGCTTCAAGGACCTATGCCCTCAGGCACTCGATTCCTGATGGAGAGCCACAAGGGAAAAGCAACACCCCACAGATTGTTTCCCCTTTCAGGAGCGCCAAGGCTGTTCTCCAAACAGATGCGGAATCCTACCCCCTTTTATAAGCCAAGAGGGAACTTGACCAACCACTCTGCAGAGAGCATCTGTTACCAGCTGAACTGTGTCCCCCCAAAAGAAGTTCAAGTCCCAACTTTTGTGGATGTGGCCTTATTTGGAAATAGAGCCTTTGTAGATGTCACTGAGTTAAGACGAGGTTGTAGGGTGGGCCCCGGTCTGGTATTCCCGCGACCCCGTATGAAGACACAGGGACATTGTCGCGAGACCGAGGAGCTGAGACTGGGGCCACGCGGCTGCGAGCCACGGAGCGCCACGGATTGCAGCAGCATCGGGAGCTGGAAAAGGCAGGCGAAGATCAGACCTGGAATCTCAGAGGCGGCACGACGGCCCTACTCACACCTTGATTTCAGACTCCCGTCCCCAGAACTACGAGAGAATAAGTCTGTTGTTTTCAGCCCCCCGGCTTGTGCTGCTTTGTCACGACAGCCCCAGGAAACGAACACAGGATCCGGGATGCCTCGGATTAATCACGTATGTATGGTAGTATATTTGCGGGGTCGTCCAACCGTGACCACCACCCACCTCCAGAGCTTCCTCATCTTCCTAAACAGAAACTCTGTGCCAGTTAAACAATACCTCCTCACTTTCCCTTCTCCAGCTTCTGGTAACCTCTATCATCTGCAGGCTACTTTCTGTCTCCGGATTTACGTGTTCTGGGTATCTTGTATCCGTGGGATCATTCCATATTTGTCCTTCTGTGTCTGGCTTCTTCCATCCAGCATCACGTTCTCAAGGTCCATTCACGTTACGGCGTGGCTCAGTGGTTCATGCCCTCGCGTGGCCGGACCACATTTCCTTTCTCCCTTCCTCCATCGAGGGACATAGGGGTTGTTTCCACTTTGGGGCTGGAACGAAAGGAACGCTGCTTTTATAACCGTATGGCTTAACACCTCAGCATTCTCGAATCCCCAGCACGGGCATTGCTTGGCCGTAAATGACAAACAGAAGGGTGGATGACTTTCTTATCCCCAGAGAACTGCCTTGTGGCGAATAAGCATGCCGTGCCCGGGGCAGGGGAGGCAGCACACTGAGGGGGGAGGCAGCACACTGAGGCGGGAGGCCGGAAGGAGCCCGGAGACCGGTGTCAAGGGGAAAATAAGGCATGTTGGGGAGTTTGGGGCCTGGGGCTGCTTCAGAGATGTTTCTATTCTGAATCCCAAATGCCTGGAACGAATTCTGAATAGAAGTTTCTTGGAGAAAGAAAAGACAGGTCTCTGAGTTAAAGACTCTTGAAAAAGAATAAGCTGAAGTTCAGAACTGAGGCCCCAGAAATGCACGGGGGGCGACGGAGAGGAGAGGCAGGGGGGGTTGGAGATCACATCCCAGGCCGGTTGTGGCTTTATCTTCTCTGCATCCGAGGTGTGACCCCGCGCTGAGTGAGCTCATCAACACCCGGTGGCCCCTCTGAATTCTCCATCTTACACCCCGCTCTCCCTTCTGCATTCGCGCCCCTTTGTACTTCTAACCGCACCCATCACTTTGCTTTCGGCGTGTCCCTTGTAGACAGCATATCGCTGGATTTTGTGTTTTAAATCCACACTACACTTCGTCTTTGTACCAGCTGACCGACTTACATTTCCGCAGCGAATCCACTCTGCATTCTTTCTCTCGTCTGGTCTTATGTTGTTTTTGTTGTCTTCGCAATGTCCGTTATTCAATACCCTTTACGGATGGACACTATTTCCTTCTTTTTCTCTCTCACGAAGAGGTTTTAGTTATCCAAACGCTAGCCTTTAAATAAAGGATAGTCAAGTCTCTGTAATTATCAAGGTCAGGAATGAAGTGGTATTTACGTAAACTGAGACAAATAACGTTAAATAATTTTCCACTTTCCGCTGCCCACTCCCAGTTTTTGTACGTAAACTGTGATTTTAGAATATTGTCTCTATTTTTAAACATTATGAGATTTTCTTTTGCTAATAGTTTCTGACAGATCTGATTTTGTTGGCCACCATACTTTCACGAGTTACTAAGACACTGTCATTCATTTCCACCAACGTCCTCTGATCAGTTTTCATCTGTTTATCTTTTCCTTCCCTGAACTGGGCAGACGCCTTGTTTGCTCTCCAGCTTCTGTGCCGTCTTCTTTGATTTCTCCAACGCACTGTTGTAAAAGAGCCGCTGTGGTTTTTCTTTTTGTATGAATTCCTCCTTCTCTTATCCAGATTCCTTGTTACTTTTTCCTGTTTTTCATCTCTGCTCGCAGAGACTGTGGTCTTATGAGTTATGGTAGAGTTTGGGTTTTATTCCGTGGCCCAGCGGCTCTGAACGCCTATCTGTTCCTCGGGGCCTGAACAGGACAGATGTTTTTGGGTCTTGGATGAAAAAAGACAAAGAAGAAAGTCATGAGGTTCTGCTCTAGTCAGTTCTATTCATTTGGGGGTGTGATCATTCATTTGCTGTCATTTCTTTTTAAGGAGTAGTGGAGATTACAGGTACTGGGGAGCTTCTCTTTTTTGGGTCACATTTTTATTTTGGAAAGTAAAATGTCAGTAAAAGTTGGTATCTCATCTGTGGTCCCTAACAAACAAAAAACTGTGCCCGTGCCTGGCACCCTTACATTTGCAGTAAGGGATACACGGGAACCCAAGTCATGAGCCCAGGAAGCCAGGACACTGCAAAAATAGTCCAGGGGAGAATCGATGAAGGCCTGGACGCCACAGTGATGGCGGGAACAGGGAAGAAAGGGCGGCTTGGACGATGTCGAGTCCACCTTCTTAACAGGTCCCGCTGACCTACTAACAGAGGACTCCAGAAAGGAGAGAAGCAGTCGCCACGATTTTCCAGCCTGGCCCAGAGGGCGGCAGCGGAGCCAGGCCCTGCACTCGTGGGAGGCCCGGAGGTGCCTCTGGGACAGGCTGACTCCGAGGACACCACCAGGCGCGCGGGACCTGACTGCTGCACGGGGACACAGACCTGGCCCCCGGGACCAGGGCAGAGCCTCGGGGAAGGTGCGCAGCGGCCGCCCGGGCAGGGTTGGGATGCAGTCACGGGATGGGAAGTCCCATAATTGAGGCTCGATGGCACATCCTCGAAGCCAAGGGCAGCGGCACTGGTCAGCCCGGGCTGCTCAAACAAAACGCCACAGCCTGGGTGGCTCAAACCTCGGACATTTGTTTCTCACCGCCATCGAGGCTGGAAGTCCAAGCTCAAGGTGCTGGCAGATGGGACAGCTAGTGAGGACCGCTTCCTGGCTGGCAGAGGGTGGCTCCTCCTCTCCTGTAAGGGCACTGATCCCATCACGGGGGCCCCACGCGCATGACCTCATCTAATCCTGATCACCCCCAAAGGCCCCATCTCCTGACACCTTCATTTGCGGGTTGGGCTTCCACGTATGAATTTGGGGGACGGGAGCGGTATATTCATAGCTCCAACTCTCTGTCCCATTCCACTCTGACCCCTGGAGAATATTGTCCACTGTAGGAAGTTGTGATCTTCAGTGACGAGTGGATGAATGTTCCAGATGAACTGGATCCCTGACATTCTTGGATGTGTGAGGTAAATATCTGAATTTTCCTTAAGATAACCTAGATCCCCAAACCACCCAAATGTCCATCGATGAATGAACAGATAAGCAAAATGTGGCCCATCCCCACAATGGAATACTACTCGGCCATAAAAGGGAATAAAGTGTAGACACCTGATCTCACGTGGGTGACCCTTGAACACACGACGCTGAGTGCAAGAAGCCAGATACACAGGTCACATGAGTGTATGACTGCACCGAGGTGAGATGTCTAGAATAGGTAGATCCATAAGGACAGGAAGCAGGCGGATGGTTACTTGTGGGGAAAGGGAGAATAACGAGTGGTTGTTTAATGAAAACATTAGATATAAGCAAAAGCAATAAACAAACATTTTTGTTATGAAAACATAAACAAAAAGAAAAGCGTTTTCTTTTGAATGATGAGGATATCTTGGAATGAGAAGAGTTGTACAACATTGTGAGTCTACCAAATAGCATTGAATCATTTACATAAAAATGATTCATTTTCTGTTACATGAATTTCACTTCCATGAAAAACTTAATAAAGGAGAAACATTAAAACAGGAAAAAAAGGAAAGAGAGAGAACCTTGGATACCAGGTTCGCTCAAGGCAAAAGCAACATTGCCCGTCTATCCAAGTGATTTTAAAATCTAATGTATTATGAAGTCATTCATTTATTCATCATTATTTCATGAGAACTTAGCTTGTGGCGGACATCATTCTAGAGCTTGGGATATAGCCATGAACAAGCAAAGTCCCTGCCCTCCTGGACTTGACAGTCTAGTTGGAGAAATGATAAGTAATACACACAGAAGTAGGAAATGTATTTTCAGGTGGTAATGAGTGCTCTGGGGGTAAGTGACATAATGGGTGGTGAGTGAAGAAGACAGGGCACATTTGAAACAGAGTGACCAGTGAAGGCTTTACTCAGGCAGTGACATTGGAGCAGAGAGCTCATTAAAATGAAGGAGCAAGGTGCATACATATCTGGGAAAAGATAGGGGCAGAGGGAAGAGCAAGTGCAAAGGTCCTGAGGCAGGGAGGAACACTATGTGTTTGAAATAAGCAAGGCAGCCAGGGTGGCTGGACCAGTGACCAGGCAAAGACGGTTGGAGATGGAGTCAGGGAAGGGATGGAGCCCAGATCATTGTGGGCTTTACAAACCAGGTGAGAAGCTTGGATTTTATTCTCAGCTTCCCAGGAAGCTGGCAGAGGGGTTTTGAGCAGGAGAACAACACAACGTATTTGTGCCTTGCAAAGCACCCGGGCTTCTGTGGGAAGGAGGGGACGCAAGTGGGAGGGGGGGCCAGCTAGGAGGCTGCTGGGGTGCCCCAGCTGAGCACACCCAGAGATCCTGGCTCACGCGGTCTGGGCATCCTCCCACATACCCCACTCACTCCACAATGCCCAAGGTGGCCACAGGCGGTGGCTTGTTCTTTTTCATACCCCTGACCACTTGGACAGTTTGATGGACCCCTCCTCGGGGTAGTTTTTAAGTGCATAACATAAAATACATAGGTTGGCAAAGGTAATCAACTGCGCGAAAACAGTTACCACAATATTAAACAGACTTAGGGTACGGTAATCACACGGACCTCTCTACAGGTACGTTAAATGGTGTAACCAGGAGCAGGTCTGGAACTTCCGTAACTCTGGAGTAGTGACAAGTGCAAAAGACACTTGGAGGTGGCTGCATCAGCTGCCACGGGACATGCAAAAATCTCTCTGCCTTTTATGGGGAACAGAGTCACAGTTTCTGTTAATTACTGTGGTTTGGAATAGAAGGAAATCCTAATGGAAGGAACGCGAATGCATCAGAGGCTGGCAATGTGGAGATAAAGGAGATCTCCCCTACCCAAGTTCTCAGACCCCAGGTGAGGAGCCCTGTGCAAGGGGCCAAGCTTGCTCCCTCCCAGGGCACCTCCAGACCATGCATCCTCGGCAAGGGAGGGGGGACAGGGAAGTGGGATCCTGCAGGCAGCTCCCAAGGGCAGCCCCCAGCCTCAGCATCCCCTCCCCACTCCACGCCCCCCGGGCTCTGCTGCCTCCTGCACTTCTCCCTTTCTTGCTCTGGGGGGTGCACAATCTTTCTCTGCTCACCTGCAACGGCTTGCACACACTGGGGGCATTTTCAGGCTGGGGTGGAAAAACAAGCAAGTCAGGAGCTCTGTATGCTCGGTGCCCTCTCACTCTGAAGCGTGAGGACGAAGGAAGCGAAGGGGGTCTGATGGCAGCTCCGTGGGCTCTCCGGGTGGAAAACGCTCCTCAGTACAAGTTTACAACCTGAAGTTGTGGCTAGGTGCTTTACAAACGTTATAAATTCTCCCACCTCAGTGAGGTGGGGACTACTACTACACACCCATTTTACAGATGGGGAGACTGAGGCACCAGAAGATGGCACAGCTTGGAAGTTGCAGAGCTGGGGTTCCAACCTGAGCAGCCCCTGTTCTTGAAGATGGGACCAAACCACACATAGTGAGTGCTCAGGAAAGGGTAGTCATCTTTGTTACCAGATATTTTGTGTTTACTACTGTATGTTTGTGTTGGACGTGTTGCTGTGGGTCCTTCCCCAACACCACTGCATGGCAGCCTCCCATGGGTGCCTTGGAAGTAGGCTTGCCAGATAATGCAGGACGCCCAGTGAAATCTGAGTATCAGGTAAGCTACACATACTTTTTAGTATCTGTGTGTCCCTACTGACCCACATGGTGTTTCCAGTGCGGATTTGTTAAGAATGAAGATGTTGGTTTGTGTGGATGTCTCTCCACTTCTCTTGCCTGAATGGCTACCAATAGGATTTCATCCCAAGCAGCAAAGAACCAGTGTTCCAGCTGCTCACATCCTCAGAATTCTAACTTTGGCTGTCCGAATGGGTAAGAAATGGTACCTCTTGGCGACTTTTGCTCCCACTCTCCTTCTTCTTCCTGCTTCCCACCCCCATTTCATGCATCAGGAAGATTAAAAGCTGCTACATTAGTAAGTCCTCGGGATGAAGGATGTGCAGGAAGAAGGATCTAGAAGTCCTTTTCATGCTGTTGTTCAGGGAGTAGAATTCTCCCAGGAGGAGAACTCTGGATTTAGCCTTTATTAGGGACTGATCTGCCCCTAGTGCCCTCCTACCCCGGGGCAGGCTGGAGGGGCGAGGGCCCCGCTCCTGGCTCAGCCATGTGGCCACTCTGTCCTGTCGCAACAACAGTGAAGCTGGTGGGGATTGAGCACTCAGTGCGGCAGGGGGGTCTGCTAAGGGCTCCAGGAGGAAGATCTCCCCTAACACTATTCCAGCCCCTGGAGGTAAGACTGTTATTTTCCCCCAGTGCAGGGGAGGGGCCTGGAGGCATGGAGGGTACTGAGTGTCCAGGGTTATATGTGGCCAAGGTCATATTGCCTGACACCCTGGTATTCTGTCTCAAATCTCCTTTCTTTTTTTTTTTAATTTTAAGATTTTATTTATTTATTTGACAGAGAGAGAGAGCACACAAGCAGGGGGACCAGCAGAGGGAGAAGCAGGCTTCCTGCAGAGCAGAGAGCCTGATGCAGGGCTGGATCCCAGGACCCCAGGGTCGTTACCTGAGCCGAAGGCAGACGCTTCACCGACTGAGCCCCCAGGCGCCCCTCAAGTCTCCTTTCTGAGTTATCTTCATATTCTGCTTTTCCAGCCTCACCTCCCCCTCTCAGGAACCCCCAAACTTTCCTGGCCTTTTTCTCGATGGAGGTCACAGCCATTGTGAAATTGGGTCACACCCAATTTCAGCCCATCGTGAGGGCAAAGCTTTTGCCCCTCACCTGACGTGACAGCTCTGTCATGACCAATAGTTTGCCTTCATTCCTGGTCGCCTAGGAAGAGGACCCAGCGTCCCACGTCTGTACCTAGGAAGGTGATTCTAACATCGCGTGCCCGGAAGGCAGGATCGCAGTCAGATTTCTGGTAGGGTGAGGTTTCACTCAGTCTCCTCTCAAATTTAGGAATAAAGGCGGGCTCAAAGGGCAGCCCTCCGACATGTGCCCTCACGAGATCAAGTTATTTCATAGGGAAATTGCGGCCTCCCTGCAGACCCCTTGAGCCACCCACAAGAGGGGCTGCTAAAAATGGCAGGAGAGGCCCAGGGCCAGGATGGGGTCATTTCAAGGCGAGATGTTCCCGCCTAAATCCACACCGCCCCTGTGGTTTTCCACGTCAGTGGGGCCTTATTTTCTGTTCTTGGAAATGTTCCAGATTCCTCCCAACCTGGGTCACTGAGTAACGAGACACATACTACCTTAATTTGTTCTCCAACGAGACCCATTATATCCACACACTCCTTTCTTCCTCCTTCAGGTGCCTCGCTGCTAAGCCGGTCACTTATTCTGCAGTAGCCTAATCTTGTTGTTTATAAAGGCCAGCCTGCTATGGGGTCTTTATTCATTCGTTCGCCATGAAACCTTTTTAAAGAGACCTGGAAAGAATTTGTTGTGGGGAAAAGGGCTGGGGGCAGAGTCATAGTAAATAGCTGAATTCCCTCCCCGCCCTTCTTCATTCCTGAGGTCATTAAGTATATAAAAGAGTGCACGTTTTTGAGCAATCTTTCTTAGTTACGAGCCTGGGGCCAAGAAGTGGCCTCCAGATTTTCCCTTACAAATTAATGCATTGTAATGTGCAACATAAAACGAGCATGGAGTAGCTGAGGTGCATTCCGGTTTTCCTGCACAGCATTTCTCACTGAAAATTTTAGAAAGGGTCTGAGCAAATTCGCAGTTACTAAGGGCTGGGGGGTAGCAGAGATGACACAAAGTGGCGTCTCAGCAGCCGGAATGCTGGAAGAGTAGACACGGGGTTCTGAATCCTGTTATCTTTCATTGGATGTTTCAAGGAATAAAAACTACAGATGATCAAAACGGTCTAGAGACTAATACAACAGAAACCACACACCCTCCTCGGGGTGAAGGAGGGAAACCTCGCCGGACAAAACAGCCGAAGTGCTGGTGTCTGACCAGAGTTAACAGTGGTCCTGAAGTTGGTGTTAGTTATTCCGACGCCTTTCTGTAAATGCTTCTACGTGTATATAAACATCTCCCTGAACATGATATACATAAACTGTATATATAGAAGCTCTCTATTGTTTTCCATATATATGTATATGGAAATTCTGTTCTTCTACAACTTGCTTCTTTGACTCAACATTATTTTGTGAGTTCCTCCATATCGATACACATTCTTCTGGCTCGTCCGTGTCTGTTACGTACAATCCCCCTTTGCAGGAACGCCCTACATGGCATATCAACACTCCTCTTCACCGGCACTTCGTTTCCTCGTTCGGTGTGGTTTGGTTTGTTCTTCCTATCATGAACAATGCTCTTATTTTTTTTTTTTAAAGATTTTATTCATCCATTTGAGAGAGAGAGAGAGAGAATGAGAGATAGAGAGCACGAGAGGGGGGAGGGTCCGAGGGAGAAGCAGACTCCCCGCCGAGCAGGGAGCCCGATGTGGGACTCGATCCCGGGACTCCAGGATCATGACCCGAGCCGAAGGCAGTCGCCCAACCAAATGAGCCACCCAGGCGCCCCGAACAATGCTCTTATAAACACTCTTGTTCTTGTCTCCTTGTCTCTCCAGGGTATATTTTTCAAAATGAAGGTGGTGCCCGTTAATGAGTATCGTCACACACAGTAAGACTGGTCACTAGTTCATGAGACTTCTGTATCGGGGAAGTGTGTGTGTGTGTGTGTGTGTGTGAGTGTGTATGTATTTGTGAGTGTGTGGGTAGCGTGGCTGTCCAGATTGAGATATAAAGTGTTCCTAACTGTGGGTCGTAGTTTGGAAAGTTGGAGGGATGCTGCGGTCTTAGGTTGGGCTTGTATAACAAAGTCACACTCCGGGGCGCTTACACCACATACATTTCTTTCTCACAGCCCTGGAGGCCGGAAGTCCAAGATCAAAGGGCCAGCAGATTTGGCGGCCGGTGAGGACGCTTCCTGCTTCATAGACGGTGGCTTCCGGCTGTGTGCTCACGTGCCGGGAGGGCGAGGGGCCTCGCTGGACCTCTTTTTTCCCAACTTTATTGAGATATGATTAACATAGAACATTGTGTAAGCTTAAGGTGTTTGACGCAATGATTTGATACATGTTTATATTTGGAAATGATTGGTGAACACCTCCGTCATTCACATAATTACCCTTTTGGAGGGGTGAGAACAATTAAGATTTATTTTCTTATCACTTTTTTTTTTAAGATTTTTAAATTTATTTGAAAGAGAGAGACAGAGGTAGGGAGAGAGAGCACAGGCAGAGGGAGAGGGAGAAGCAGGCTCCCCGCTGAGCAGGGCATTTTATGTATTTATTTGACGGAGAGATAGAGCACAAGTAGGCAGAGAGGCAGGCAGAGGGAGAGGCGGAAGCCGACTCTCCGCTGAGCAGGGCACTTAGGTTGTTTCCATGTCTTGGTGAATAATATTCATACTGTGAATCATGTTGCAATGAGTATGAGATTGAAGATATGTCTACAAGATAGTGATTTTATTTCCTTTTCATAATCCCAGAAGCAGGATTGCTGGATCATATGGTAATTCTGTTTTTCATCTTTTGAGGAACCTCTGTACTGTTTTCCATAGTGACTGCACCAATTTCCATTCTCTGGGATCCCTTTCATAGGGGCATATAATCTTATTCATGAGGGTCGAGCCCCCTCCCAAAGACCCCACCTCCAAATACCGTCACATTGGGGGGTAGGTTTTCATACACGAATTGTTAGTGCCTAGCAACTGCTTTACAGAGTCTATTTAGGAGTGGGTCTGCAGGGCATGCCCAGTATAAATTTTGCTTGATGTTGCCAGAATGCTCTTCAAATGGTTATAGCTATTTGCACCCCATTTTCCTTAGATTTTCACAGCTCCTCCCTCCTTCTCTAAAGCACAAAGCTTTATAATGAGAGCTAAGACCAATTTATTGCCTTATGGGATGCTAGAAATTAAAATCACAGTCTCCTAGGCAGCTTCCGAGAACACAAAGACCAATCTCTCCAGTCATGTTTCCTTGACATCAGAGCATGCCAGGATATGTGTGTTGGGTTCCTGAGAGAAAGTTCCTCATCTGGACATGCAGGGAAAGACGATGATGAGGGCATGCGCTCTCTCGCCACCAGCCCACTATAATGTCCACCTACTTAGAAACACCAAGAGACACAGTTTGAAGGTTTAGCCCCATCAACTTAATATCATGCTTAACAACAGTAACAATGATATTTGGAGAAATACAACTGAGTCCAAAGACCTCACAATATAACTTTCATCATGCCCAGGATGCAAGCCAGAATTACTTGATATACAAAGAACCAGAAACGTGTGGCTTCCTCTCAAGAGGAGTGACAATCCAGGGAGACCACCTTAAGACGATCTAGATTTTGGGATGATCACGTAAGTATTTTACAGCAACTATTATTACTGTGTTCAATGGTATCAAGGAAAATATGCTCACAATGAATAAAAAAGATGGGAAATCTCAGCAGAGAAATAGAAACTATAAAAAAAGAACCGAATGGAAATTCTAGAACTGAAATACACAATCTAGGAAAGAAAACCATGAAGGTCAGTCTGTTGTCTCGCCTGCAGGCAGGGAACTCAAGGTCCTTGTTAGATTAACCTCATCCCAAATTGACAGAATGACTTTTCCTCCGGCAAACATGCTTAAGTATTTGGCACAAAGCATTTTCCCTTTCTTGAAGCTTCCTCTGACACCTTCACTCCTCTCTTGGACAGAGAATTTGCTTCCTCCTCTGTTCTATAACAGACTTCTATTATTTCTACCTGCTCAGCATTCATTCCCTGTTCCTGATTTTCCTTTGGGGAGACCACTTCTCTTCCACATTTTATCCTTCTGGCTTGAGAGGAGCTGGCCCTCCTCCCTGGCACCAGGAATGGGCCCATGAGCCAGCCCTGCCCATTTGGTGTATTTCCAACCCATAGCCACATAACGGGGTCACTAGACAGGGATGTGAGTGAAACCAAGCCAATGAGAACACTCCCAAGGATTTTTTTTAATTAATTTATTTTTTTATTATGTTATGTTAATCACCATACATTACAACATTAGTTTTTGACTCCCAAGGATTTCGGTTGACATCTTTGGCCAGGAGATTTTACTGCTTCGTCCCTAAATGGGCACAGTGTAAGCTGGGAGATTTTGGCAGCCACTTGTGTTACGGGTCTAAGAATGACAACACAGGACAAAGGAAAACCAAGAGGTAGAGAGAGGTCAATTCCTAATAGCGTTGTTTGTGTACCCGGATCCGTCATGCCTGAAGCCATCTATTTGCCTTTAGATTTCGCAGTGAAGGGAGCCAATAAATTGCCTTTTGTGTTTTCATTGATTTGAGTTGGGTTTCTGTCACTGATGGCTGAAAAGCCAGTCAGATATTATTCCCATAGCTTTAATCACATTCTGGTGCTGACACACCAGTTGGACTGGGAAGTCCTAAAGGGGTAAGAAATATTCTGCTTTAGTTTGCGTTCCAACATCTAGAACATTCCACGACAGGCAGAAAGTTCTTGATTGTGTTTACCAAGTGAATGAGCAACTTTAATGCATCTTAGTAAACTCGGCCCTTTGGAATAATATTTTGCCCAGGTTATGTATTTTGTGTATGTATTTTGTGTCTTTTGTGTATCACCTTTTCGGGTCTCATAAGATGTTAATGTCCGCATATTACAGTTGGAGACACAAAAGATTTTGGAAGCATTGTAACAAACCTGAGGTCTTGAGGATAATAAACGGTGGAGCAGAGATTGTGCAACCAAAGGGTTTGTCTTCAGAACCCTATCTTCCCATCAAGGCATATTGCTCCCCATTTCAGAGGGCTGAAGCCTGGGTGGAGGTGTTATTTTGTTTTAACGTGATGGAGAAACAATGAGGCAGATGTGGGTTAAGTACACAGGGGTACTGGAAAGAAGAATGAAAGAACACTACAGTCCTAGTGTGTGGAGAAGAAAAGCAGATTCATTTTTTATTAGTTTACCTGTACCCTACAATTAGCAAAAAAGGAAAGTACGTGCTAGGAAAAAAAAAAAATAATAAAATGCATCCCAAGCAATTGAAAAGAATGCCTTTTAATGACTCACCAGTGGAAATCAACAGCATCGCAAATCCTGTGTGGGTTTCCTGGGACTCCCACAACGGCAAACTGAGTGGTTTCAACAACAGAAATGTCTTGTCTCATCGTTCTGGAGGCTGGAGTCCAAGATCGAGGTGTTGGCAAGGCCATGCTCCCTCCGAAGGTGCTGGGAAGACTGTGTCCCAGGCCTCGCTGCCAGCTTCTGGAAGTTTCTTGGCTCCTGGAGATATGGATCTAGTCTTCACATGGCATTCTCCCTATGTGTGTCCGTGTCCAAATTTTCCTCGTTAAGAAGGACACCAGTCCTATTGGTTAAGGCCACCCTACTCCCATGTCACTTTATCTTAACTAATTATACCTGGAAAGACCCTATTTCGGAATCAAGTCATATTCTCAAGTTCTGGGTTTAGAACTTCAACATATGACTCAGAGTGGGAGACACAATTCAGCCCATACAACTCCTCTTTAGTATAGAATGACATAGCGTCAACCTTAAACATTGTTTCCAACTTATTCTGTTGAGTGCTAGTGGGCCGTGGAATGCTCACACACACACGCATGCCCACAGGAAGGTTAAATTTCCACCGAGCGACAAGCAGGGTTAAACGGAGGGGGAGAAACCTAACGTGGAAAAACTGACTTTGGATTTTAACCAATCCCCCAATGTTTGAAAAATAGTCTGAGGATTTCAGGGAGCCCAGAGCCCAGCCAGCTCCCCAGCCCTTCGGTGGCCCCCGAGGCTCAGCGCCTTGCCTTCTGGTTTTGCTCCAAGTCTCTTGCACCAGAGCGCAGTGTGAGTGGGTGGGGTGTCTGGGGCAAAGACATAGATATTTTTATTATTTTGGCCCCCTCCTCGTGCTGGCAGCCACAGCTCTCAGCGCCCCCCAAAAGCCAAACTTTAGGTCAAAACCAGAGGTGTAACTGATGGAGCCAAGGGGCAAAGATGCCCCATTTCCCTGAAATGAGACCACGTTGTTTCTGCCCCACAGCGAGGCCGACGAGATGCCAGCCAGCAGCACTCCAGGCCCGGGCCGGTGACAGTTCTAGCCTTTCTCTCTGACCTGGCCCCCAGAACTCAGCCCTGCTCCAGATGGCCTTCGCTGCCCGCCCACCCTCATCCCTGGCGCCCTCCGTCCCACTCACTGTGTTTGGGGGCACTGTCTTAGAAGCTGGTTGTGGTTTTCCCTCTGCAGACCGAGAGCTCCTGCAAGGAAGAATGTTTAATTCTCTTATGCTTCCCTGCCCACAGCCTGGCACATGAGAGTACTTAAATGTGGATGGCATGGATGGATGGATGGATACGCTGGCAAGAGAAATTGCACCAATCTGGTGCAAGGTGCTGGCCAGACCCGTGTCCCCTCGCCAGGACCAAAGCGCCCACTCCTCCCTCCTGCCCAGGGGGAGGCCTGAGGAGCCCCCATAAGGAGGGGTGGCAGCCCGTAAGATGACCAGGTAGGAAACCTGTCCCACACTCAGATTCTCAGGATTTCTGTCCAGGGATGGAGACACAGTTGGTCCATCAGGAGTGGAGAGAAGTCAAGAGACACAGAAGGAGCACTGGGGCCGTGAGGCCATGGAAGCTGTGCATGACGCTGATGTCTGGAAGAGACAGAAGCTTGAGCCAGCAGAGAGGAGGGATTGTGTCACTCTAGACAGTAGAAGCTAGAGGGGACGGAAGCTTCGAGCAAGCATTGTGCATAGCATGGAACAATGGAGTAAAGGAAAGGTCCTCAGAGGAGGAGATGAGGCGGTGGGGCTTGTGGAGGGATGAAGTGACGGAGGCCGAGCCAGAAAATGGCCATATCCCCAGACAAGCAAGGGACCCACGAGCTAGCTCCTGGAGCTCTGGGAGATTGCACTCGCCTTTATTCCTGAATGCAAACTTGAAAGCTCATTGTGGGTGGAGAAAGCCAGGGGAGAGTGCCTTCCCTTCGAGGGGCCTGGACCCTCAGAGTTGGAGGTGCCGGGGTTTGCCGACAGGGGCCGGGATCTCCCCTCCTCCCCCACATTTACGAGAAACCAACATGCTTGGCTCGTGTCCCCGAAATCTTGTGGCCTGTAGTCTCTGGAATTGGGTTTATTTATTCATTTAAATTGGATTCTGGCATTTGCTTCTGTTTGTTCTCTCCATAAAGACCTTTTTATTTGGGTCCTGGAGGGCTGTTTACTGCTTAGCACGTGCGGCACGGAGGAGGGAGCGGACTGCAGACCCTAACGTTCCGCTCCAGTGACCGGGGCTCGGAGGGGCGCCAGCATGGGGCTCTGCCCCCACCCAGGGCACCCCTTGCCTCGGGGCCAATGGGAAGGGTTCCATCCAGCTAAGAACAGCCAGGAGGAGGTGGGCTCCCCACCGGTCTCCAGGCAGACACAGTCTTGGATGTCATTTGGGAGCGAGCTCGATTGCAGTCCTAAGAAGGACTTCAATAAAAAAGAACACTCCTATGCTTGTTTTCATTTTGTTTTTATTCTAAAGGGTTGAGAAGACTGAAGACTGGGTAGGAGGCGTGCTGGGATGAGAGTCACAGGGGAAGTGTTAAGATGGTTTTGGCCCCAGGGCGCAGGCAGCAGCTGGACTTGCCCTGGAGCCTGGGGACGGGGAAGACGGGTCAAAAGTGGAGGAACGACCATAAGATCCTGCAGTCGTGCTCCTCGGTATTTCCCCAGAGGAGCAAAAAACTTATGTTCACACAAAAACCTGCACATGGATGTTTATGGCAGTGTTATTCATAATTGCCCAAACGTGGAAGCAACCAAGATGCCCTTCAGCAGGTGATGGATGAATAAAGTGTGCTCCATCCAGACAATGGAATCTTATTCTGGGCCGAAAAGAAATGAGCTAGCAAAGAAAGACTTAGAGGACGCTTTAAATGCCTCTGATTTTAAAAAAAGCCAATGTGAACAGCTACCTACGGTGTGATTCCAACGATGGGACATTCTGGAAAAGGCTAAACTATGGAGACAGTACAGAGATTGAGGGTTGCCAGGGGTTGAGAGTTGAAGGGGAGGAATGAACAGGTGGAGCACAACGCCGTGCAAACACTCTGTATAGACCACATAATGATGGGTATCTTCCATACATCTGTCTAGTCCCGCAGAGTGTTCAACACCAAGAGGGAAATACCATGTAAGCCGTGCGCGGTGGTGATGGTTCCTCGGGTGTCATAAACGCACCATCTTGCAGGATGCTGATGAGGGGAGGCTGTGCATGTGGGGGGCTGGGGGTATATGGAAGCTCTTTGTACCTTCCCCTCAATTCCCCTGTGAACATGAAACTGCTCTAACAAATAAAAGTCTTTTTTTTTAAAGATTTTATTTATGTATTTGACAGAGAGATAGAGAGAGAGCACAAGTAGGCAGAGCGGCAGGCAAAGGGAGAGGGAGAAGCAGGCTCTCCGCTGAGCAGGGAGCCGGATGCGGGGCTTGATCCCAGGACCCCAGGATCATGACCCGAGCCGAAGGCAGCCGCTCAACTGACTGAGCCACCCAGGCGCCCCTAACAAATAAAAGTCTTAAAAAAAAAAAAAAAAGAAACAAAGGTAGAGGAATGAAATGTGGGCTATTCATGTGAGTTGCAAAAAGAAGGGGAGAAATTGGACAGTAAGTCGTAAAAAAAAAAAAAGTACAATGAAGAAATTCTTCCTGTAATAACCGGGAAGAGCCATACATCTTAGAAGAAGGAAGGGCTCATGGGGAAAGAGGGCAAGGTGCTACAGAGGATGGATGGGGGAAAGCAAAACCTTATGGGAAAGAAAAGGAGTCAGACTCAAGAGTAGGTGGAAAATGACATTTGACTGATGACTTGCGATGTGGCAGGCAGGGCGCTAAGTACTTTACACGGAATACCGCATTTAATCCTCGTAACAGGGTCCCGCCGTGGTCACTATCATAACACCCATTCAGAATGGGGCTTACCGAGGTTAGGGGACCTGTCTGCGGTCACACTGGGTGGATTCGGACACGGTGTCCTGTGTGTCCATCCGAGGGGAAACATCCAGCTGAGGATGGAGAAAGGATGCCCTAAAGCAACACCATCCAATAGAAACAGGACACAAACCACAAATGCGAGCCACATGTGTAATTTAAGTTTTCCAGTAGCCATGTTAACAAGGCTAAAAAAAAAAGGTGAAATTAATTGTAATAATATAGTTTATGTAACACAATATATCTAAAATGTTATTTCAACATGTAATCAATATATACATTATTAATTAGACATTTTACATTATTTTTTCATACGAAGCCTTTGAAATCTGGCGTGTATTTTAAACTTAGGGCATGTCTCAGTGTGGATGAACCCCGGTTCTGTGCTCAAGGGCTACCCTGCCGGAGCGCCAAAGCTAAAGTATGACTCCTTTAAAAAGTACTAGGTGCTATGTTGGGGCGTTCTGGGTGGTTTCATGTCCAAGACTTGGAACATATTTTTTGATGAACTTTTTAATTTGAAATAATTTTAGATTTACAGAGACACTGCATTGCAATGTATCTTGAACTGCAAAATCTCCCTGCGATCCACAGAGTCCAGCATGTCCAGGATACAGGACTTGTGGGGTCTTCAGAAGTCCGACAGAGGCCGATCCAATTACTTTGGCGATCTAAGTTAAAATTCCCAGCAAACTACTTGAATTGAGACTGTGGAATGTTCCGGAGTCAGTGATAACACTGTGAGCTGTAAAATGTCTAACCTGTGATTCAGTTTTCTAATTATACCATACTTCCTCTCTGGGTGAACAACAGCTTCTTGGCAAACATTTACTCCTGAGGTGTGGCTGGGGAGTGGGCAGAGGACAGAGGGCACCCAGACAGTTGACCAGAGTCAACAGATGCTCTGGGGGTCCTGCAGTGTCTGCAGGCTTCTGACTGACTGTGGCAGCACCGTCCGGGGGAAATCCAATGCGAGCTGCATGTGTAATTTTATATTTTCTACTCAGCACATTAAAAGGGTAGGGGTGCCTGGGTGGCTCAGTCGGTGAAGCATCTGCCTTCGGCTCAGGTCATGATCCCGGGGTCTTGGGATGGAGCCCCGTGTCAGGCTCCCTGCTCTGCGGGAGTCTGCTTCTCCCTCTCCCTCTGCCCGCCCCCTGCTTGTGCTCTCTCTCTCTCTCTCTCAAATAAATGAATCTTTTTAAAAAATAAAAGGGTAAAAAGAATCCAGTATAGCTAAAATATTATTCCAACACACAATCAAAAAACTATTCATGAGATATTTTACCTTCTTTTTGGGGGGATACTAAGTCTTCAAAATCCAATGTGCATTCTGTACTTATGCACCAATTTGGATGTTTTACATTTCTATTGGAAATGTGTAAATTTTGTAAATTTTATAATTTGTAAAAAATTGTAAATTTCATAAAATACACAGTTGAAAACTACATTCACCAACAAGAGTTATCCTAAACATACTTAAAACTTTCTAATAACAGAGTCAAATATCAGTTTTTAAATTTAAATTGATTAAAATTAAATTAAACTAAAAATTCAGTTTTTAGTTTAAAATTCAGTTTTGATTAAAATTAAATTAAACTAAAAATTCATCAAACCACCCACATTTCAAGTGCTAGTAAGCCACATGGATCATAGGCTACCGTATTGGACAGTAACTATGACATCTCCCATCAACATCCAATGTTTGATCCTGCTCCAGCTTCTGCCTCCTTGCCCCCAACTCTTCCCCAGGCAAGCACTGAGCCTTGGTTTGTGATTCTTCTTTCCTTGCTTTATACCTTTCACCCAGATATGTCTTTGCCAATATGGTTGGCTTAAGCCAAGGGCTGCTTCTGAGATGGAGGCATTGTTTTTGTAGATCTCTGTCAACCTCCATTCTTGTGGAAACTATTCAAAGTGCAGTAATGTAGTTTGATGGTCCTCTGCCCAATGCCATGGGCATGTTCCGCCTGGACGTTGATGAGGGAAATGATTCTCTATGTTGCCCTCTTGGTTTTTTTCCTATTACCCCTTTGGCATTGAACCGCAAAGCCACCACTTCCATGGTGATGGCTATGAGTGTGTTTGTTTTGGCATCTTGACGATGAGAGACCTCTGAGCCTTGGTCGTGCTTTTCTGAGTACAACTCACCCATTTTCTATTCCTGGTGGCTGACGAAGACTCTCTCACTAAATTTTGTGTCTTCTCTAAGTAACTAAGTCAGAGTAAGCAAATAAATAAAAGAGGAAATGGAGTTTTAGAAAATATATTTATGAACCACTCAAATTTAATATACAACTTCCTCAGCCACAAACACTTTCCTGGGGAAATTTGAGCAAAGCCATTAAAGATTGATCTTCCTGGCAGGGAACAACCCTGATCTACCTGTTTCCAGCCTGGTGGACATTGCACAAGGGTATTGGTGCTATAGCAAAATGGGGGTTCCCTAATGTTCTTCAGAAACTTTATCTCTAAGGCCACTTGTGGCACTCTTAGGGTGTTTCAAACATGGGGGCAATTTAAAGTTGTCTCATTTGTGTGATAGTGGTGGGGGCGGAGGTGATGGTGCTGGTGATGATGGTGCTGGTGTTGGTGCTGATGGTGATGGTGCTGATGGTGATGATGATGATGGTGATGGTGCTGATGGTGCTGGTGATGGTGGTGATGATGGTGATGATAGTGATGGTGCTGGTGATGATGGTGATGGTGCTGATGGTGCTGATGGTGCTGATGGTGCTGGTGATGATGGTGCTGATGGTGCTGATGGTGTTGATGGTGCTGCTGATGGTGCTGGTGATGGTGCTGGTGATGATGGTGGTGGTGGTGATGGTGATGGTGATGGTGCTGGTGCTGGTGTTGATGGTGACAATGGTGATGGTGGTGATGATGGTGATGGTGGTGCTGGTGATGGTGCTGGTGTTGATGGTGACGATGGTGATGATGGTGATGGTGGTGGTGATGATGGTGATGGTGGTGGTGATGATGGTGATGGTGATGATGGTGATGGTGATGGTGATGATAGTGATGGTGTTAATGGTGATGGTGATGATAGTGATGGTCGTGATGATGGTGATGATGGTGGCGATGGTGATGATAGTGGTGAT
Source organism: Eumetopias jubatus (assembly GCF_037043125.1). Classification (NCBI taxonomy): domain Eukaryota; kingdom Metazoa; phylum Chordata; class Mammalia; order Carnivora; family Otariidae; genus Eumetopias; species Eumetopias jubatus. The sequence continues at coordinate 88,189,277 of NW_028274822.1, read as the reverse complement.
GATGGTGATGGTGCTGATGATGGTGATGGTGCTGATGGTGCTGGTGATGTTGGTGATGATGGTGGTGATGGTGGTGATGGTAATAACAGCGGTGTTCATGGGGACAGAAGTGGTGGCAGTCAATGTAGTGGTGGTGGTAAGCTCCATAAAATATGAGTTGCCCATGAGGACAGGTGGTGTCTCTTATTTTTGTATCTCTAATTCAGTTTTCAGCTCAATAAGTGCTTAGTGAATTGGTGACAGATACTATAATTAAATAATTAGTTGGAAGGAGAAGATCACTCAAATCTACCAGAGACCTAAATGAGAAACAAGGCATGGGTCTGGAGCCCTAAGATAGAAAAGAAAATTCAAGTCTGATCAGGCAGGAAAAGAGAGAGAGAAATTGGACCCTTACACCCTTGTCCCCAATATCTCACCAATTCATCCAACCACAACCCCCCTAGAATGCCAAATTCCAGCTCATGAGGTCAGCAGTATCTCAGGGTGGTAAAGTCAACAGCTAGACACACAACTGGAAGATTGATAAGTTTCTATGATTACTGAAGACCCTACCAATGGAACTCATGTTTAGTATCTTTAATGTTTTCCAAATGTCAATCATTTGCTTATCAGGTGATATATATATATATATATTTTTTTTTTTTTGCTATATGGGTGTTCCAGCTATACCAGAGGTCAGTAGATTTCTTCTGTAAAGGGCCGGACAGTCCATATTTCAAGCTTCATGGGCCAAATGGTCTCTGTTGCAGCTATTCCATTCTGCTGTGTAGGCTTTAAGCAGTCAGAGTAATAGAATATGTACATGATGGGCGTGGCTAAGTACCAATAGAACTTCATCGACAAAAACAGGTTGCAGGCTGGATTTGACCTAGGGCCATAGTTTGCCAATCCCAACCCACACTATTATTTACAAACTATATTAAGGACTCAGTGTAAGGAAAAAAATAAAAAAACTACAATAAATTAATTTAAAAGAAAATTTTATATCTGTCCCCTAAATGCAAAACCAGGAGCCCATGCCATGCAAAAACAACTGGAAAAGTAAATTTGATGAAAACAAAACAAGGTTTGTTAAATTCTCACTAGGAGGATGAACTGGGCAAGATTTGCAGCCTGAGGCCTAACCTTTGTTGTTAAAAGGAAAAAAAAGGAAAATGAGGAGAAATCCTGGAGAGGCATTAGAGACTCATTAGCACCAGGCTGGGTCTTTCTCCTTGTAAGAATCAGCTGGGTGAAAGCAAGCAGGAAGGAGATAGCTTTTTCGCCCTGTGACTTCAGCCCATTTAAGCCGATTTAGTTTTCCACAGGAAATCGTCTTGCTGCTCCCTGAAAGTGACTATTTCTGAGACACCCTGGTGTTGCTTATCGGAGAGGCTAAACTCTGACAATGAGGACGTTGCCTTTTCGGAAGGCAGCATCCCAAACGTGTGAGGCAGCCAGGGGGAGTGCCTTCCGAGAGGCAGGGAGGGATTCCCCCAGAATGGGCCACACGCCCAGGGGGCATAGGCTCTGCCCTCCCTGGTCAGGAGGAGAGAAGACAACCCCTCCTGCTGGGTTATTACCAAAGACAGGCCCTGCTGGGGAGCCCCACTCTGAGGACGCCCCAGGATGTGCCACCGTAGCAGCACGGGGATGAGTGTGCAAGGCCCAGCTGGACTCAGCCAGCCCCGCCCTCTCTGGCAGCGCTGTGCCCATGAACCCCAGGTCAGCAGGGACTTCGCGTGGCAGGTGGTAAACGAGCAGCAGAAGTTGTAAAGCCTGCAGCATCCCGGGGACCCAGCTGATCCCAGAGCAGGAGGGCCCAGGGTTTCTGCAGGCAGCCCTGGTACTCCTAAGTTCCATCCGATCTGAATAAATAAAACAGGGCTGCAAACCAAACAAGGCCCCGGGCAGGAAAGTGGATGCTTGTTAACTTAAGAATTATCAGCCGCAGTCACCGAGAGGTGGATTCAGGGAGGAGACTCGGGCGCTGAGCACGAGCACGCCGCACAGACAGATGGGGCGGAGGTAGAGCCCTGGAGACCTGTGCAGACCAGGCCTGGAACCCTCCCTGCCCTGAGCCTGAGAGGCTCCCGCAGAACCTCGTGGGCTTCATCAGAAGGCTCCAAAGTGCGCTGGTGACCTGGCCTTGGGAGCTCTGAGACTCAAGCAGGTTCCCGCCTACTTGTGCTTCCCCATCATCCAAGAGGGACAGAAGGGGACCGAAAGGGGAGGAGGTGATATGGCTGCTTATACTCATGCCCTTAGCACTCCGGGCTGGAAGTGCCAGGGAGCTCATGCCCCTGACCCACTGCCCACAGGAGCAGCCCTAGGCAGGGGGGGAGGTTCTAAGGCACACTCCCCACCCCCATCTTCTAGGGCTCCCCTTCTCTGTGGCTGCTTCCTGCTGTCACCTCCAAAATGCTCCTGGCACTCAAATTCTTGTCTTGGGGGGTTTAAGATGTGAAAACATCTTATGTTTAAGTCTTTAATCCTGCTTGAGTTGATTTTTGTATATGGTGCAAGGTAAGGATCCAATTTTGTTTTTTTGGGTATGGATATCCAGTCTTCCTGACAACTGTTTATTAAAGAGACAACCTTTCCCCGTGTGTTCCCAGCACCCTTGTCAAAGATTAACTGACCACATTTGCGTGCGATTATTTCTGGGCTCCGTACTCTGTTCTATTAATCTATTAGGTCAGTGCATACTGTTTTGATTACTATATCTTTATAATATAATTTGATATCAGAAAATGTGATGCCCACAGTTTTGTTCTTCTTTCTCAAGATTGCTTTGGCTAATCAGAGTCTTTGGGGTTCCGTATGAATTTTAGAATTTTTTCTTATTTCTGTGAAAATGCAGTTAGAATTTTGATAAGGGTTGCATTGAATCTGTAGATCGTTCTGCTAGTATGGGCATTTTCACAATATTAATTCTTCTGATCCATGAACCCAAACATTTCTACATCACAAAGTAAACAACACAATGAAAAGTCAACTTACAGGATGAGAGAAACTATTTGCAGACTCTCCAACAGGGGGCAGGTATTCAAAATATATAAAGAATTCATACAGCCCAATATCAAAAAATAGTAACAACCTGCTTTAAAAATGGGCAGAAACCCTAAATAAATGTCTTCCAAAGAAGACCTACAGATGGCCGACAGGCACACGAAAAGATGCTCAACATCGCTCATCATCAGGGAAATGAAAATCAAAACCACAGAGATATCACCTCATATTTGTCAGGATGGCTATTCCCAAAAAGATAAGAAACAACAGGTGTTGGCGAGGGTGTGGAGAAGGAACCCCCACGCGCTGTTGGTGGGAATGCAGACTGGTGCAGCCACTGTGGAAGACAGTGTGGGGGGTCCTCAAAAGACTAAAAATAGAGTTACGCTATGATCCAGCAATCACATTTCTGGATATATATCCGAAGGAAATGAAATCGTCATCTTAAAGAGGTATCCATTCTCACATTCACCGCAGCATTATTCGTAATAGCCAAGATATGGAAACAACCTAAATGTCCCTTGACAGATGACTGGATAAAGATGTGATATATATTTACAACGGAAAATTACTCAGGCACAAAAAAGAAGGGAATCCTGCCATTTACGACAATGAGGATAAGCCTAGAAGCCATTATGTTAAGTGAAACAAACTAGACCCAGAAAGACAAATACAGCTTATCCTTGAACAACCAGGAGTTGGGGCACTGACCCCCACACAGTCAAAAATCTGCATATAACTTTTGACTCCCCAGAATTTAACTACCAATAGCCTACTGTTGACCAAAAGCCTTAGGGATAACATAAATAGTCGATGATTACATATTTTGTATGTTGTATGTATCATATGCTCTCTTCTTAAAGTAAGCCAGAGAAAATAAAATGTTATTAAGAAAATCAGAAAATCGTAAGGGGCGCCTGGGTGGCTCAGTCAGTTAGGCGTCTGCCTTCGGCTCAGGTCATGATCCCGGGGTCCTGGGATCGAGCCCCGCTTTGGGCTCCCTGCTCAGCGGGAAGCCTGCTTCTCCCTCTCCTACTCCCCCTGCTTGTGTTCCCTCTCTCGCTGTGTCTCTCTGTCGAATAAATGAATAAAATCTTTTAAAAAAAAAGAAAAGAAAGTCATAAGGGGCTCACCTGGGTAGCTCAATCGGTTAAGCGTCTGCCTTCAGGTCAGATCATGATCTCAGGGTCTTGGGATCGAGCCCTGCATCAGGGCGGTGGACGGAGGTGGGGGGGTCCCTGCTCAGTGGGGAGTCTGCTTCTCCCTCTCCTTCTGCCCCTCCCCCTGCTTATTACGCTCTCTCTCTCTCTCTCAAATAAGTAAATAAGATCTTAAAAAAAAAGAAAGAAAATCATGGGGCGCCTGTGTGGCTCAGTTGGATAAACGTCTGCCTTTGGCTCAGGTCATGATCGTAGAGTCCTGAGATGGAGACCTGTATCAGGCTCCCTGCTGAGGTGGGGTGGGGGGAGTCTGCTTCTCTCTCTCCCTCTGCCCCTCCTTCTGCTTGCGCTCTCTCTCTCTCTCTCAAATAAATAAATAAAATCTTTTTAAAAAATCATTAGGAAGAGAAACTACATTTACAATGCTGTATTGTATTTATGGAAAAAATTCCATGTAGCAGTGGATTGGCACAGTTCAGACCTGTGTTGCTCAGCGGTCTACTGTACTGCATAATTTCACTTATATATGGAATCTAAAAATGTCAAACTCATGGTAACAGAGTAGAATGGTGGCCACCGGGGACTGGGGGGTGCCAGACATGGGGGTACAGTGGTCCAAGGGTATGAACTTTCAGTTACAAGATAAATCAGTTCCAGGGGTCTAAGGCACAGTATGGTGACTGTAGTTAACAGGACTTTATGTGCTTGAAATTCACTAAGAGAGCAGATCTCAAGTGTCCTCACCATGCACAAAGCAGGTAACGCGGAGACATGATGTTTAGATGAATTGGCTTGATTGTGGCGATCATTTCAAATGTGTGGGTCTATAAAGCAATCACCTTGCGCACTTTGTGTACAATGAGTATTTGTCAATCATACCTTAAAAACCTGGGGAAAATAGAATAGTTTTTTAAATCCACAAAAAAGACTACATACTGTACACACTCATTTACATAAAATTCTAGAAGAAGCAAAAACATCAGTGGTTGCCTGGGGTGGGGTTTGGAGGTGAGGTTAGACTGCGAAAGGGCAGGAAAGAATTTGTCGGGGGTGATTGGAATGCTCTAGATCATGTTTGTGGTGCTGGTGACATGACACCAATTCGGTACACAGTTACCAAAACCCATTGAACTGTATTTTTTTTTTTTTAAGTGAGCTCCACGCTGGGCTTGAACTCACAACCCTGAGACCAAGACCCGAGCTGAGATCAAGAGGCTGATGCTTAACCCACTGAGCCACCCAGGTTCCCCATTGAACTGTACTCTTAAATGAAGCCCAGTTGAGCTGGAAAAATAAGTTATATAGCACAGTATGTAGCTACAAAGAGAGATGCAGAGTTGAGGTCATTAATGCAACCCCCCAGGGAGGGGATACGGGCGCCCTATGATCTCCCATGAATGCCTGAGCTCCAGAACAGCCTGGCTTGGAGAAGGGTTAGGAACCTGCCACCATGGACCTGTCTCCTTTCCTCCCCCAGGCGCCCCCATGGCCCCGGAGGCGGCGGTCCCATGCACAGTGTAGGCAGGGGCTGGCTGGACTGAATGGGGCTCAGAGCCCGGGGAGGACACAGAGCCCTGTTGTTACCTGGAAAGCCAGCGTGCTGAGGTCACAAAGCTTCCAGGCTCAGCCCATCTCCCAAATAAGTACAAATGATGTGTCGGCCTGTGCAAACCGACAGATTCAAATAAATAAACCCCCTGGGTGTCCAGACTCCTGCCCGAGGCCCTCTCCTTCACCTGCCACCCAGACAAAGCCCCCAACTGACTCCTCGCTTGCTGCTGGCTCCCACTTGCAATTAGCTAAGAGGGCGGATGGATTCTGCCTTTGAAATGTTTTCACATGCTTTTTGCTGTTTGGACCCTGTCCCCACCCCTGCCATCGTGCCCCAGTGGTGACGGTGGTCTCCCTGCCTTGGCCCTCCTGGTGCCTTGGGTCCACGGAGTGCAGGCGGAGAGCAGCGTCCCCGGGCCTGCCCCTGCTGGAAGGCGTCGGTATCTCCCATTTTTATTTTCTCTCCCGGCCATTTCTTCGCCGAAACGTCCCACTCCCGTCAACTGCCTGGCTGCAAACACACCCATGTTGTGCTTCCCTTCCCGACGATGAGGAAGTCTTTCAGACACTCAGGAAGTGCACAGGCAGACCCCTCTGCACCCCCCACCCGTGTTTAAGAGAGAAAACCTTTCAAATCTTTTGAGACCCTCTGGGTACCCTCCTCAGAGGACATCCCACCCCCACTCTGGTGCCCCCCACCCTGAATCTGGTGTTTATCATTCCCAGACACTTCTCCCCCTCGCTACCTGTGCCCATGCCCCCCAAGCTAGACTTACGGTACTGCTTCATGTGGTCTAAAACCTCATATATGTGATACGGTATCATGGGTATTTTCTAAGTTGGGTCCCCTTAAGGGCAGATCCTGAGAGGATTTGGTACAAAGAGTGCGTGTGGGAGGTGATCCCAGGAAGGCCAGCGAGGGGCAGGGAAGGGGAGCCAGAGGGAGGGCAATGAAGGGGGAGCTTGGGAGGGGGCTAAATGGGCATCTGGGGCTCCGTTCCCCTGGTGGAGGGTGCATCTCAGAGTGGTCCGCTGGGGGCCAGGCATCCCTGCACCTCAGGGTCGAAGGTGGCTCCTGTGAGCAGAGAAAGTCCTCAGGGAGGGGTGGTAGGGGTCTGAGCTGGGAAGCAGCAGGTGCAGGTGGAGCTGAGCTTTGCCCCAGGTGCCCAGGTGTGCGGGAGGCGGCTATGTATTCTTCTGCAGCTTGGTTGTTCCTTCAGACATTCTTTTTGAAACATATTCATTCGAGATGCAGCCTGTCCAAACGGAGATAAGCTGTGAATGTGAAATACACCGGATTCCAAAGATGTAACGTGAGAAAACTGTGAAACGTTAATCGTGTTGTGTATCGATTACATGTGGAAATGAAAACGTGTTAAATAAATCGGGTTCAATAAAATATTTATTAGAATTAATTTCACCTGTTTCTTTTTACCTTTTTTTTAATGCAGTTACTTGAAAATGTAAAATGTGCACATTTTGCATTGTGGCTCACGTTTTACTTCTAGTGCACGGTGCTGTTCTGGATTATTCATTTGACTTGTCATGGCCGCCCTCACCTGGTTTGCTGTCTTTTCTTCATTCACCTGATGGTAAACCTCTTGAGAGACCATGTCTCATGCACCTCACTTGCCTCCAGATCAGATCAGGCAGATCTGATCATGTCAGCACAGACTCAACCTCAGCTTTGCCTTCCCTTTGCATCTTTCAGTAATTTCCTGTTGGCTTTAGGATAAAGCAAAACTCTTTGATGTGCTGCAAGGCCCTGTGGGGTCTGGCCATGGCCCACCTTTCTTCACTCCTGCTACTCTCTGTGCCTTGGCCACCCTGGCCTTCTTTTCTGCTTGTGCCTGCCGCAGGACCTTTGCACATGCCATTCTCTCCGCTGGGATGCCCTTTCTTTCCTTCCTCGCCTGGAAACTTGTATTCAACCTTCAGATCTGAGCTCAAATCAAGGCTGAGGAACCCAGGTAGCTCCCCCACACCTAAAACATGACAACCACCACAAAGCATCTTCTTGAGCTAATTTATATGCCCCCTGAGGATCCCTACCTCACTCGTCATCCAGGTAACACCCCTGCGACATGCTCCCCACACTAGCTGGAGGAAGACATGTGAACCTGGGGATTCTATACCTGGTTTCCAGTGTCTCCGAAGTGGAATTTTGGTCCAAGAATAACATTGGTAATAAGATGCCTCATGTCAATTTTATGGGCTGCAAATACCTTCCAGTTAGACCCTGAGGTAAGTTACAGGCCTGAGCAGACCCTGAGAAGCTGCCAAAATGTTTCTCAGTCACTCTTCTAAAAATGTCTTTGTCCTTGACTTTGAGGCTGGCCAGTCCTGGCCCGGGGGCAGGGGGAGCGTCCTGTGCCTTCCGGCTAGGACATGACCGGGGCTAGGAGGCCACTGTCAGGGCAAGCAGGCTCGCTCCAGGCAGTCAAACAATCACCCTTGTCCAGTGCTGGGACATCTGAGCCACAGTACGAACACAAGCTTCTCTCTTGTCCATCAGGCTTGCCAGCTTTTGGTGGATTGATGGCAGATTTCACATGGAAACAAAGAAACTCTTCCCCTTAGTCCCAAGGGAAAAACAGGTGAGCTGCTATCCTATCTGTAATGGAAAGTGGGCAGAAAGGACATCGCCTGGGCGCCTGGGTGGCTCAGTCAAGTAAGCAGCTGCCTTCGGCTCAGGTCGTGATCTCAGGCCCCTGGGATGGAGCCCTGCATCTGGGCTCCCTGCTCTGGCGGCAGGAATCTGCTTCTTCCTCTCCCTCTGCCCCTCCCCCTGCTTGTGCGCTCACTCTCTGTCAAGTACATAAATAAAATCTTAAAAAAAAAAAAAAAGAAGGTACATCGTCCCAACCAAGCCACAGGGCAGCACCGGGCCACCCATGACGCTCTGTTTCTCTCCTCTTACACGCTCTCCTTTAAAAAAACTTTTTACTGAAGCACAGTGTTTACAAGAAAGTGTATGAATCTGGCATAGACCGCTCACTAAATTTTCATGAAGCAAACACACTCCAGGAGCCAGCACCCAGATGAAAGACCAGCACCTTCCTGGGTCCCCAAAAGCCCTCCTTGGGCCCCGCCCCAGTTCCTATGTGCACCCGTGTCACCACCGTCCTGACTCCTAACCCTGCAGGGATAGCTGCTGGTGTCCAAACTCGGCGTTCGTGGAATCACACGGGATGCGCGCTTCCCTGTCTTGCTCAACCTCATGTTCGTGATTCACGGTCTTATGTGCAGCAGATGTGGGCCAATTCCCCTTCTCTATCGCATTGCACCGTGGGAAGACACCACATTTGTCCTGTCCACCTGTTGATGGATCTTTGGATGATTCCCAAGCTTTGGGCTGTTTCAAAGCGCCCTGCTATGCACATTCTAGTATGTGATTTTTGGTGAACATCTGTGCACATTTCCAGAATGGCTGGGTCCCAGGGTAGGTGTATGTTGATCATTTTAAGAAACGGCCAAAGTGGTTTCCAAAGTGGCTGTAGTGTGTTGCATTTCCACCTGCACCGAATGAGAGTTCCTGTTGCTCCGCATCCTCACCAACACTTGGTGTGGGCCTGTCCTTCTCGTTTCAGCCACTCTAGTGGGCGTGCCCTGGAGGGTATGCATGTGAAATGTCCATAATGAAAACACTGGGGGTTTGGGGGGAAAGCAAGGCTACTATGTGTGGGGGGCTTAGGAAGGCGCGGAGGGAAGTTTGTCTTGTGTGTTTGTTGGTAGTTCTCCTTGATTTTTTGAGCAGGTTCCGGCCTCGACGAGTATAAAAAGGAGTACGATGGATAAGACATGCCTCCGGTGAATGCACAAGGAGGCGAGCTCTCCGGCTCTGTTCCATCCCCGGGCTCCCCTCATGGCAGCTGCTGTCTCCCTGGAGAGGCGCACCCCGGTGGGTCGGGCGTGCTCCTGGCGGGCACCCTGCCGCGTTCCCATCCCCAGGGGAGCATGGGAGCCGTCCCAGGCCAGGGGAGGACAGGCTCATTCTCAGCTCATAAACTCCCTCCCTGGCATTTACGGCCAGTGTTTGATCTTTCAAAGGAGAGCTCTCGTCGGCTCACCAAGTACCCCGTGTGGCAGGGTTATTTATGGCCTGGGCCACGTACCCTTACTCTGCCCATGTTATTTATTTATTTATTTATACAGACGTATATTTTCTACCGACTGCATTTGGTGCCAGGGTGATGAAAGTGGAACAGGCATGAGCTCACGGGCAGCAGGCGTCCTGGCAGCTGCACGGACTTGGGGACCGAGCTGCTAGGACACCCTTCTTTGGTCGGGTCATTTGGGGGGTCCTCTCTCTGTCTGGCAGGGGCAGGGAGCTGGGATCTGAGCACCATGGGTGCTGGAAAAGCTTTCCACACCTGCTCAAGAGGCAGGCTAGCTGTAGGGCTCACAGCTTGAATTTTGGGGGTGAAACACGTGGGTCCAAAGCCTCTCCCCGATACCTAACTTTGTGCCTCAGTTTCCACATCTGCCAAATGGGACTGCCACGGGATTCAGTGGAATGATTACGACAAAGTGTTTAGAGCAAGATCTGGACCTCAGCAAGGGCACTGTAAGGGTCAGCTGCTATTATTAACCTCACGCGTGACAGGGTGGATGACATCACAGCTCCCAGGTAGCCAGACCGCCCTGGCTGTCAGGCGCCGGACACGCTGGGCTTTGGTGCTAAGCCCAGGAAAGTCCCAGAAGACTGGGCCAAGTTAGTCACCCTACAGAGCCTTATCATTGCACGAAACCCTTCTCTTTACAGCAGCAGAAAGCACCAAAAAGGAAATAAATTTTGATTAGGCACTTATTGGTTCAATAACTATTTATTAACTTCTGTCCCATGCCAGGAACCGTTCAAGTTGCTGGGAACACAGGAAAGAATAAAACAATGTCTCTGCTGCCCTCACGGAGCTGACATTCCAGTGGACAGGAGACGTAATGAACAAAGAAAGAAATAACACCAGGCAGGGGCGCCTACTGACAGGCGAAGTTAATATGGTGAAGGGAGACAGCACGATGGGTACTCATGAAAATGAGGAGGGTGAAGAAAGACCCTTTAAGGAGATGACATTTGGGCAGAAAAATAAAGTCAGAGAGCAAGCCCTGAGACTCTCTGGGGGATGAGGTTTCCAGGCAAAGGCACAGCAAGTGCAAAGGCCCTGAGGTAGTGATATGCTATCTCTGAAATGGTTTAGGAAGGCAATAGTCTGATAGGTTTCGTGTCAACCAAACTTGATCATCACCATTTGGAAGGCAGTGCCAGGCATCATAGGGATGCAGAATGAGCACCGTCAGTCACATCTCTGGGAAGTTACAGGTGGAGCTCAGGAAAGCGTACCCGAGAAAGGCAGTATGGATGGCATCATGAGAAGGACATTGTGAGAAGGTCAAAGACGAGAGAGGCCCAGGCCTCCACTTGGATGTTGGGTGACTCTGGTCAAGTCATGTAATCTCTCTGGACTTCTCTTTGCTCAGGCTTCAAATAGGGAATCCGAGAAAAAGTCCTTACTCTGAATCGGCCACAAAGCCTGGGGACCCAGGGCAGGGCTGAGGACTCCAAGTCTCAGAGCTTTCTTAGGAGAGCCCCTTGGTGCCTGTGCCCATCTGAGAAATGGGACAGTTGAGGCTCAGAAGGAGCAAATAGCTTTCTTGCTACCAAGAGTAGGAGAAAGGATGCTTCTGTTTGCTGGGGTCTTCTGAGTGGAGGAGAATAAATTGCAAGCTCATTTCAAAAACCTCCTTCTGATTTTTGGCCTTGATGCTGGGGTTCTAGGTCTAGCATCCAAAGCTGCTTTTTTTTTTTTTTTTTTGGCGTGAAATTTCACAGCTCGGCCTGTGTCTAAAGTGGGTAAGGAGTCTGATTTCCTGGCACAGTTTCCGCAATGTGATAGCAGCCCTGGCCCTTGTCCAGTTGGTTTTTCAGACAAACCGATGTGTTCTCCATCATGACATGGTCTTTTCCTGGCTCTCCTTAGAGAGATGGGTACTGGCCAAGTCAACAGTTGGGGGCTGGCCAAGCCAGTGGTGTGCCCCATGATTCAAGGAGGGGAGAGGCTGCCCCACCAACAGACATTTCCCAGGGGGCAGAGCTCCAATCTGTACCATAGACCTTTTGCCTCATTAGTACAGCTGATAGGAAGACATGGCAACTTGACGTCAGTGGCCAAGCCATTGGCTGGCCAGCAACTGATGGGGAAGCTTAGCATGAAGGTTCTGCCCAGACAGGACAAGTGAAACCAATAGGATTTTCTTTCTGGAGAATTTCAACTCATGATGTGGAGGGGACAAGGTAATTGGTGATAGGAACAGAAAGGCATGGGGCTAAGAGGAGACATGAGCGGGAGGAGCACTCACAACGGGAGTGAGCTATGACCAACCTAAGACAAACGTACAACCAAGATAATCTAAACGGAAGTCAAGGGCATCTGAATGACAGAGAGAGGATATGCAAGATGACACAAGAGAAAAGCTGAAATAAGGAGAGTAACTGAGTCTTGCCAGTGGGTATATACTCTGGAGGGAAACTCCTCAGGTCCTGTATCTGGAGTCTTTGTACCTTCTCTCTTGGTAATTAGGGTTTTCCAGTTCCCATATCTAGGAGGACCCATACCCCATGGTTGCTGCATGTAGCCATGTAGGGTGTGCAGTGTATGTCTTGGGGAGGGGGGTGCCATATGTAAGTAATAGCACCTCTTGAAATTGTGCAGTGTACAACACCTACAACTGTACATGACAGCACTGACCAGGGCTCATATTCTTGCCATTTAGTGACTGCCAAATATGTATTGTATGTTGATTTATTCACTCATTCAACCCATAATTTTTAGGTATGTTCTCACTCCCTGGCACTGTTTAAGGCACTGGGGATTCAGGAGTAAGAGACATGATTCCGGGTCCCCTGATGGGGGCGGGGGATAACAAACAAGTAAAAAAGATAATTTAAGAATAACAACTGCTCTGAAAACAAAATGAACCAGAGTAATATGACAGAGAGTGACTTGAAGGTGAGAGGGGCCATATTTATTAGGTGGTCAGGGCAGATGTAGGGAAGGTATCCCTAAGCTGAAGGGCTGAAGGAGTAGAATTTGCTGGAGTATTATTTTTCCTCTACTCCTCAAAAAGGATCTGTCTTCAGATCAAATGAGGTTTCAAGGAGTCTTCACCCAAGTCAGATTAGCTCCTGAAGAACTACTTTTATTGGATTGACTTTCATCCAAGATTATTTCAAGAAGCCATCATGGGAACTCTATATTTGCATTTGCTCTAAAATGGTTGTCAAGAGTACTGTAACTCGATATCCCTCATATAAAGCCAGACATAATAAATTTATTTTAGTACTTGGTATCAGAAATAAACTAAAGAATTGCTTTCTATAGTGAGAGAGAAGAGATTTCCTGTGTTTCCCTTTTTGATCTGGCTGCCAGGAAGCTCAGGGCTGAATCCTATGCTTCATCATAGAAACTGTTAATCCTTGTAGTTGGCATAGCTGCTCCCTCTTTCACCGGACCTAACTTGCTGTATCTGTTATAGTAACCTTTTTTATTTTTTAATGATTTTTTGTTGCTGTAAGCTCTCTCCTTCTTTTTTGGAAAGAAGTCAGGAGGGATGTAAATAAAAGCTTTATTCATCTGATGTGTAAGCGTAGGCAACGTCTGCCTGACCTAGTTCCCCAACACTTAAGACTTGTAAATTCAAACATACCTAAAGAAAAACAAACACAAATTTCATTTCTTAGAATTAGCTTTGGGGTTAGAAATGAAAACAAATATATCTCCTGGAATAGCTCATTATTCTCCCATGCCCTGACATTTGCTGCTGTCTGTGGGCTGAGACAGGCCCACTTTATTCCTAAGGCCGCCTCCCTGGGTGGTGTCTGTGTCTGAGCAGAGTGACCCGACCCTTCCAAAAGACAACGGTGGGCCCAGCAAAGCAGAACAGAAACCATTTTCAATTAAAAGGTAGCTCCTGCACAGGCTGACAGCTCACCCGAGCTCCCTCTGACAGTCTGGTAACCTATAATTTTTCTTTGCAAGGACAATTATGTCCCTTCAAATGGCAGCATAATGAACTGGGCCTATTAAAGGCTCCCACTTTTGGTGTGTCATTTTGCTGGGATGTTTCCCAGAGCTGGGGCCGGGCGAAACCCATCACTGTGCCCGCTAATGAGCCCCCGCAAGGATAGGCCACGGCAGGGGGAGGTGGGGCCATGGCTGGCTTTCCTCCGGCATACCAGGGACATGGACCCCCACATCCCAGCTGCCCCTATCTTGCAACATCTTGATTCTCACTGCTGGGGTAGGAATTAGCACCAGCAATCCACTTATACTCCTTTTCTCCCAAAAATGCAATCCACTCTCCACCCCCAGAATAAACAGGCAAGGTTGAGGAACAGTCCAGAATGCAAACCGGCGGTGTTTATGAGTTAAAACAGACCAGCGGTTCTTAGAGTGTGGTCCCCAGTCTCGCAGCAGCATCCCCACGGGTCTGGCAGCTGATAGAAATGCAGCTTCTCTGGCCTAACCCCAGACCTGCTGAATCAGAAATTCAGGAGTGGCCCAGACATTTGCGTTTCAACGGGCCCTCCAGGAGATTCTGAGGCACGCTCAAGTTTGAGAAGCCTGGGATGGAGCAAAGCATCGTCAGTTTGTTAATTTTGGAAGGCTTGAGACCTGCTAATCCAATCCATGCACAGAGCCTGAGATGGGGGTTGGGAAGTTGCAGGAAGGACTGAGCCGCGGTTCTGGTCAGCCGGCTCTATCCCATGGCTTGTCTCTGCATTAACGGAGTGAGGGAAAGGCAGGGGAGAGGGGAGAAGGAGCTGAAGGGCAGGCAAGGGAAGAGGAAGAGGGTGTCAGAATATGCAGCCATGTCTTCAAACCTCCACAGTGATGAACAGAAGACCAAGAATGCAGCAAGGGGATTACTGGTCACAGTGAGCACTATGGAGAAAGGAACAAGGAAGCAAAAGTGGGGCAAGGCCACGTTTCATAAGCAGTGGTTCTCATCTGGGGTGACTGTGTCCCCCACCCACCTGTGGGGACACCTGGCCACTCTGGCCTCCTTTCTGTTCCAATTCATGTCTTTTGAAGGGTCACTCTAGTGGCTGGAGAGAGGATGAAGAGGGCACCTTTAGGAGAGGGCGAAAAGCAGAAGCTTCTAATTGCTATAGAAGGGTCTCCTGGGAAAAGAAGAATAATTTGCAAGTTCATGTCCAAATCCCATCACAGGCTTCATGTGGAGGGTCTAAATCTGACACTTGCCAGTTCATCCAAAGCTGCTTTTTTGCAAAAAATCATAGCTTTCCCTGTGTGGACATAGGTGGATAAAAATCCTGATTTCCATGTTAGATTTTCACAATGGGATAGAGCCCACCTGCTACTCTGGTAGTACAGTAGCAGGAGAGATGGAGTGAGATGTGAGAAACGGTTTTGGAGGTTTACTGCATGTGAGGGGGAGGGCAGAGTCCCAGATGATTCCTGACAGCAGCAGGGGTGGGCATGAACCAAGGGGTGGGCATGAACCTGGAGGGCAGGCCATTCCCCAGGGACTGACTTCTGGGCCAACAGCTGAGAGGGTCAAGAGGAAGGAAACTTGGTAGTAGTAGGCCCTCCTGAATGGAAGTCACTAAGGCACCCAACTCCTGCTAGTCCATTCACTCTCTGGGGACCAGGAAACTCAGCCGTCTCCAGGGGAACCTGGCGCTCATTCCCAAGGTTACGGACAGACCCCCCTGGGAGAACCAGGTCCCCTTCACAAGCCAGGAAGGGTGCCAAGACCTCCCCGCCACTGAATTCCACCAGCATCTGACACAGACTGGAGAGCCAGCATGGCTGTCTGGCCCCTGCAGAGACCATGGACGAAATCCAACCATCATCTGTCATCTGTAATATCTGGAGATTAGGAAGCCGGTGAGAGCTGCGTGTGATTTTCACATTCATTCTGCAGCACGACGGGGCCCCCCCTGCAGCCAACAATGGCGCCAGGAGGGCTTTCACGAAAGGACGTGAGCAAGTGAAATTTTCCATTGCTTTCATTGCCCTAAAATCGTACGAACAGGCTTTGGCCCACATTTGAACTTTCCAGAATAAGGCAATTATTGTTTTTCTCTTTTGTTTTTCTTGGTTCCCTGCTGCTCAGTCTCTGGGCTGGGCGGTTTCGGAATTTTTGTAGAAGGATTTCTAAGCACGTTTGTCGATTCAGGTCTGTGATGATGGCGGTAATCCTTAGCCCAGGCTGGGCATGTGTCCGGAACCAAACTGCCAGCATGTCTTGCAGACCAGGCAGGGGGCTGCCGTTTATTCTCTGGGTCAAGTTGAACCTTTCACGTTTTCATCATCCTCATGCCTTGGAGCCCAGAGAGGGTAAAGGACTTGTCTGAGGTCTCACAGCAAAACAATCTACACCTTCCTTAATTCTGCTCTTCTGTGCTAAGGGGGAGGAATCCTTTTCCAGGGAAGACATCAGTCAGTGATATTTACATAAGAGTTTGGTCCTAAAGAGAACAGTTCAAAAATGGAATGGGTTGCTTTTGGATGAAGTGAGCACTTCCTTGACGGACAGCAAGAATGTCATGGAGGGGAATCAGCCGCGGGCTTACGCCACCATGAATGGTTCCCACGAGGTGATCCTGTACCTCTTACAGCGCCATGTTCAGTGACATCTCACTGATAGCTTAAGATTGGTCATGGTAAGCGTAAGTCACACCATGGAAATTGGTTAATACTACAAACCAAGGCTTTTTTTTTTTTCCAAGAGAGCCAATTGTTCAAAATTTAACTGCACACTCCTAGGATTCATTCATTCACTCATTCATTCATTCATCCCACAAACCCTGACCAAGCATCTGCTATATGCCTGACACTGTGCTAGATGAATTGAAGGAGACTCTACCTTTTAAAGAAATGTATAACGTGGAAAGGGAGATAAATACCCACCCCCTGCCTTCATTCAGGAGGCCCCTTAATTATTTAGAAACAACAACAAAAGTAGCAGAACTTCTAAGAGTTCCTTTCTACTGCTGTAAAGGCAAGAAGCTACCCAGCTCAGCAAATGGATCTTTATTCCCCCTTCTCCTCTTTTATCTTACTACGGGGGAAATAAGAAAACACACAGAGCCCTCAGCTAGGGCACTGCGTAGTGAGGGAAGATGCACTGACCCGGTGGGGGGGGGGGGGTGGCGGGAAACAGCACAGGTGTCAGTGATGATCCGAATGTAACAATATTTAGGGAGCACTAATTATGTGCCAAGCACTGTCCTGAGTGAGTCCTCTGCATGCACTGGGAGCACATGTGATCCCTACAACAGCTTGTAAGCTCAGTGGAAGAGGGTATCGCTGTCCCCTAACATATGCTAAGCCCCCCAACTCCCCTGCTGCCTGCCCCACACGTCCACCCTGTTGAACTTGGGTGTGGCCGTGGGACACATTTCAGACGATGAAAGGTGAGCCTCAGGGGTGTTTCATTTCCACGTGAAAGCCTCAAGAGACAGTCCATGCTTTGTCAGTCTTGCTCCTCTTTCAGGAGGCTGGTCATGTTCCCAACCCCGGGAAGTTCTAGAGCTTGGTCCCGTAGGGAGAAGGAAGAGGATAGAATTCTCTCCCCACCTCCCTCCAAGGACCTGGAGCAAGTGTGACAAGTAATTCTTTGCTCTAAGCAACAGAGAGTCTTGGGTCATCCGTTCCTGCAACCTCACCTCGCATATCCTGACTGGTACCAGGCAGGTCAAAGTCACTTCCCCACGTCGTAAATGAGGAAAGTGATAGCCAGGGAGGTTCGGAGATAACTCCCAAGCTCGGAAAGGACAGAACTGGAACTGGAACCCAAGAAGGCTGGTGCCGGAATTTGAGCTCCTAACCACTCCCTGGTGGAAGAGTGAGCAAGTCAGCTGACTTTTAGTTCTAATCCTGATTGACATTTTGGGTCCTAGCAAAAGCCTAAAACTCATTGCCCTGAGTCTCTTTCCAATCCACAATTCCTAAAACCCTTGTTTATTTAAAAAAGAATTTATTTCATATGTTTCTGACCTCTTTCATTTAAGCTTTTCTAACTGCATTTGGGCAGAGTATAATATCCAGAGAAACTTCTGGATCATAATTTTTGTTTTCTTCAATAAGAGAAGGTCAGATGTTGCCTAGAGGCCGTGTGGCCCAAGCAGGATCCTGAGGGTGAGACAGACGGGGTTTCTCTGCCCACCTCTCCAATCACTACAGGTTTAGAAACGACAGGAGAAGTGGGGTGCCTGGGTGGCTCAGTCAGTTAAGCATCCGACTCTTGGTTTTGGCTCAGGTCATGATCTCAGGGTCCTGGGATCGAGCCCTGTGTCAGGCTCCCAGCTCTGTGGGGAGGCCGCTTGTCTCCTTCTTCTTCTGCTCCTCCCCTACCTCAAGCTTGCTCTCTCTCTTTATCTCTCTGTCAAAAAAATAAATAAGAATGAAAGAAAGAAAGAAAGAAAGGAAGGAAGGAAGGAAGGAAGGAAGGAAGGAGGGAAGGAAGGAAGGAAGGAGGGAAGGAGGGAAGGAGGGAAGGAGGGAGGGAGGGAAGAAATGACAGAAGAAAAAATATTTTCAGAAAAATCCCAAGAAAGCCAGAGTCATAGTAGACGGCAAAGGATACCTATTTGGCAGGGGTATGGGGTTGAATTCTTGCTTATTCATCCCATTAGGGATGTGATACCTTTATCCCTGTCTTTAAAAAAAAACAAACTGGGGAGTGGGAGAGGCTGAAGACAACCAGAGACCTGTTGTTCCCAGACTGGTTGGTTGCAGGGGTTGTGGGTAGAATGAGGCCCCTCAAAAGATATGTCAACATCCACCCCTCTGGAGCCTGTGAACATGACCTGATTTGCAAAAAAGGTCTTTGCAGATGTGATTAAGTTAAGGATCTTGAGATGAGATCACGCTGGATTATCCAGGTGGACCCTAAATCCAATGACAAGCATCCTTATAAGAGAAAGTCCTGGGGAGATTCGAGACAGGAAACAGAAGGATGTTGAGGATGTAGCATGAGCCAAGGAATGCCAGGAGCCACAGATTCTCTAGAACCTTCCGAAGTCGTGTGGCTCTGACCTTGATTTTGGCCCAGTGATACTGATTTTGGACTTCTGACTTTGAAAACTGTATGAGAATAAATTTCTGTTGTTTCAAGCCTCCAAGTTTGTGGCAATTGGTTATGGAGCCCTAAAAAAACTAGTACATGGTGCTCTTACCATTCTTAAAACTTGCTGAGGATTCCTAAGTGCTCTGTTTTCTATGTGCGGCTGTACCTGTTGATACGTATTTATTAGAAATTAAAACTGATAGGTTTAAAGAAGATCTACGTATTCGTTCACTTAAAAATAACAAGAGCATAGCTATTATGTGTTGATATACAAAATACACTTTTTTCAGAACAAATAAGTTTCCTCGAGAAAATAAATTTAGCGAGAAGAGTGGCACTGTTTTACCATTCTTCAATGCCTCTAATCCAGAGAAAATCCAAATTTTGTTCATCCCAAAACAGCTGGGTTCTTATGTCTGCTCCTGCATCCAGTCCGTTGCGATATGTCGTTTTGTTTAAGAAATGTGACGAGAACTCGGCCACAAGGTGATAGCTCATTGGAAGGAGGAAGCAGAACAGCAACAGCCTTTCTAGATAATGGTGCATGTGTCACATACCCCCTGGGCAACTACACTGTATGCTCACAAGAGAATGAAACGAAAATAGGCAATTCCCTTCGTTCTATGATAAAAAGAGCACTGATGTCATAGACCTCAGAAAGGGGTTCCTCAGGGGTTCCCTGAACCACACTTTGAGAATCAATGTCATAGAGGCAGGAAAGGGATGGAACCAACATTGTCTCACATGAGCTGGGTAAGCCAAGGGAAGAAAATGGTGCTGGTTTCGGCTGAAGGCCAAGCCCTCCTCACCCTCCTGCCACAGAAGAGTGCAGGCTCGGAGCCCTGAGAATGGAGCCAGTGTTGTTCCTCCAGCAGCCCCGGTGGAGAAAGTCCTCAGTTCTTTGTTTTGGCGCCAAGACGATGAGCTGTGCAACCTTCTGCTACACGTGGTGGGGCAGCCGAGGGTTCTGGACCCGGCTAAAATCTTATCCCAGGGTACCTGTCAACACAGCAGCCCGGAGTTCCCTCCGAGACAAAACAGGGTGGCCATACCTGCCCCCGCTACTCTGCAGACTTGGTGTGAGCGCCTGCTGAGAATACGCGGGTGAAGGGCATTGGGAAAACATGACAGGTTGTCAGGTCGATGAAGCTCCCGTTTTCGGTGGCTAATAAGGGGACAAGTCTCACCACGGGTTTCGGTGTTGGGCATTCACTTCTCGGGTGGGATAAATCACCAAGTGATTCCACCCTGGTGTCCTTACCCATAAAATAAGGCTGGTGCCACATCAGGAGGTGGGGGGATGGGTTAGCCTGGTGATGGGTATTAAAGAGGGCACATTCTGCGTGGAGCACTGGGTGTTATGCACAGACAATGAATCATGGGACGCTACATCAAAAACTAATGATGTAATGTATGGTGATTAACATAACAATAAAAAAGAATAAAATGAGGTAATAAAAATATCTCAAAAAAATTGCTATTGGTTTTTCTCTGATTTTGAAAGTGTTTTGAGGAAGTCAAGACAAATAGAGAAATGAAAAGCCCTTCCTTCTCTTTTCTCCAGGAACATTTAAGGAGTCCCGGGCACGTAGGTGCAGCACCACTGAGCGAGAAAGACACTTGCTGGTCCTGCCCTCACGTGCAGAGTTTACATGTATGCAAATAATATGCAAATAGACGCCCCCGTCCCCAAACCGAGTTCTTCCACCGAGCCAGGAATTCTGGGAGACCTGGCTTACCCTGGTGGTCTGCGGCACATAAGCAGCAACATCACACTGATGCGCTTTGCCAGAACCATCCTACCTCTGACAGCAGCACCACGAGAACATTAACCTCTATCATAGGTGTTGTCAACTCCATTAGTGACATGGGACTCGTGTTGGAAAAGCCAGAATCAAGTTATGATGGGATAAGGGTATCAGCCTCAGCTCTGGGGACGGTCTCTCTGACACAGCTTGGGGCAGGAAGGGGAATGGGGGAAGAGAGAGATATCAATCCTGTTCTAAGCTGCTTGCTACTCTCTCCTCATATCCAGAATTATCCTGCATGTATTCCTCTCTCTGCTAAAGTCCTGCTAAATCTCAGGCTAAGGGCCAGGTATTGCTCTAAATGCTTTACCTGTCTTCCCTAATCTAGCCCGAGAGCACAGTTGTCCCCACTGCAGTCAACAGGGCCATGATCACAGTGGGACACGTAGCAGACTGGGGTAGAATGCCCAAAATAAAGAAATTCACATCATTGCAGAAAACAGTCAACCCATGGGACCAAAGATGCAGAGAATCAACAGGAGAGAGGATGATAAAAGCATGCACAAACACTGAGGAGGAACAGTAACAGAAAAC
The DNA here is from genome assembly GCF_037043125.1 of Eumetopias jubatus. Lineage (NCBI taxonomy): Eukaryota > Metazoa > Chordata > Mammalia > Carnivora > Otariidae > Eumetopias > Eumetopias jubatus. Next base: position 88,168,132 of record NW_028274822.1, on the reverse strand, counting down.
GCTGAAAGAGAAGATGAAAACCCTCAACTTCCCAAGTTGAAAAGACGCCTAATGGTGGATATTTCTGAGGACTCTCCTGCTGTAATGATCAAACTACAAGTCAGTCTTCAGAAGCACTAAAGCAAGTGATGACCGCTGATAAAATGGTCCGCGTTGACGTCACTCAACTGTCCTGGCATCAGAAAGCTATCTTGACCCTGGCAGACCTTCACAAGATTTATCACCTACGCACCATCTCCCCAGACATCCGGGGAGGAGGCATCGTCAAGAACTTCAAGGACAGAAGAAACGGGAAAAGAATCTTTAAAACTCTTGCCAGTTGGGAAAAGCATGTATGAAGACCAGAATATTTTAGACAAAACAAATAACACAAACTGCAGGGGAGAGCTTTTGGGGTTAACATGTTTGACGGAACCTATGCGTCTAACTTTGCTCCCTCCTAAAACTACAAGAAAAGCATTTATTGTTTTGCTTTTGTATTTTTTTTTTCTTTTTAAGGCTTCAACCTTCATGGAGAAGAGGAGAGGGGAAGAGGAAGAGAATAGCAAGAAAATTTGGGAAGCCGGGGGGTGGATGGATGGGTTTTAAACTAACTTAGCAAACTCAAAACCACCAAATCCTGAAAACAAAGCCCACTTCTCATGGGTGACATGAAAACGCAAATATTTGCCATTTAAACATATGATTGAAAAAGGACAATCCCAAATTAAAATCATTCTGGGTATGCAAGATCAAAGATGCCTAGCTGACAGAAAACAAAATCAAGTAACCAACAAGAAAAGCAAAACCATCATAACAATAAATGTAAATAGTTGAGATTCACCTGTTAAAAGGCAGTGTCTCAAAGTGATCATTCACAAGAGATACAAAAAGCAAATATGTACAGAAAGGCTAAAAATAATGGCAAGTGATTTTCAATCAAAATCATGTAAAAGGAAAGGGATTAATATCTAATAATACAGTGTATAAAGCAAAATTTTCATCAAGATAAAGATTATTTCTTGTTAAAAAACTATAGTTAGGAATGAAATAAAGATTCCTAAAGTATCAACTAAGTAACAATAGTATAAAGTGAATAGAATAAAAACTAGTAGCAATGCAGGCACAAATTAATAAAAGCAGATTGGTTTATGGACCTGCAAACGCATGTATAAGTAAAGCAAAAAAACAGTAAATTAACTACATACAACTTACAGACTTGCCAAACTTACACCATACAAGCAAGAATTAGACCTTTTGAGTGTTCAAGTTTTTATATAAAAATTACCCACAGAAATTCCATTTGTTCAACAGAAACAAAATACATATGTGTACAAACGTTCGCATATTTTGTAAACCCTGGAGTGGTGTAAGGTTTTGGCACTAAGGGACGATCTGAATGTTTTATCACTTGGACAGGTCAAAATTTGCTGATAAACATTCCTTTGGGACAGAAAGTAAATGATTTACTGGACCCCAAACCAAGGACCTCAAGATGGGAAATCCATTTCCTCCAATCCGCTGATGGGAGCAGCCTGGAGACCCCTTAGAGCTAATATTCCCAGCCTGCCCCCGGCATCCCACTGTGTATGTGTGTGTGTGTGCATGTGCGTGTTTGTGTGTGTTGTCTGTGTCTGCGTGTGCGTGTGAGTGTGCGTGGATGTGGGAAGGGATCTCCATTTCTTCACGTCAAACCCCTCTGGCTGAGGTCTCTTGCTCGAGTCACAGCTACGCAGTTTATTTGGGTTTCATTTGGCAGACCCTGAAGTTTAATGCAGACCAAGAAGTTTCCCTGGAACTTTTGACCTGTGACAAAAGATTCCAAGTTCACAGGGAAGACTTAATGAAAAAACATGCTACTCCTGAAAAAGGGGGCTTGTGGATATTTTGACATTTTCTTACGAGGTTATGTTCTCCACAGACAGTAAAGAGGTTAAGGGGTAAGGGAAGAAACAAATGTTTGGTGCACCCCCCCATTTTTTTGGAACCACGTTCAAAACCTGTCCTCTACTCCGGTCAAAAATATGCAGATCCAACAAATCTTCAACCTTTAGGAAGGTGGACTTGGTTTTTGTAAACAACCTAATGTAATTCAGAGCTCAGCATAATGCATAAGTACAGTAATTTATCTTGTTAATGATGTCATTATTAAAGCAGGTATAGCTCAATAAGATTGATTTTTCACATGTAATTTACAGGCTGCCCTGAAAAGGAATTTATAAAGACAATATTAATAGCAGCACCATTGCTAGAACAAGCATGAAAAAATTCAAGGTCACTACTTTGAAGGAAAACATTTGTTTAAGTTAAAAGATTTCATATATTTGTTCAAAAAGTTTGGATTTATTGTTTTATAGATTATTGCATCCTTGAAAAACAGAAAAAAATTGCTGTTGGTTTTTCTCTGATTATGAAAGTGATATATGGAAATTGTACACTTAAAAATACAGAAGAGCACAGAGAAGAAAGTAAGTCACCCAAACGGTTTTCCATAGATATTTATAGTTCAGATGTTGATGTGGACCACGCCATTTTCTTTTTCCCATTTACAGACTTTTTTTTTTTAAGATTTTATTTATTTATCTGACAGAAAGAGACAGCGAAAGAGGGAACACAAGCAGGGGGAGCGGGAGAGGGAGAAGCAGGCTTCCCGCCAAGCAGGGAGCCTGATGTGGGGCTCGATTCCAGGACCCTTGGATCATGACCCGAGCCGAAAGCAGACACTTAACGACTGAGCCACCCAGGCGCCCTACAGACTTTTTATTCAGAGGCAAATCTCAAAAGAGAATTTACTTCCTCAGATTTCTTTCCCCTTTAATGTTACCTATAATGAGTAAATGAAGAAATAGTTTTCTTTTCAGTAAACACAAATTTCATTCTTGTTTTTGAAAGCCCTTTCTAGCTCACCTTTAAAAAACAATGCCTTTATGCCTTGGTGTACCAGCAGAATTGTCTTGTCTTTGTTAATTCACTATTAGGATGCACGTTGGGAATAGACCCTCTAGCATTTATTTATTTTGAAATTATTAATTAAAGTGGAAGTTCTTTTATAATACTAGTTTCCACGGACATACATTTTTGATAGATTCAAATTGTGCATATAATACGACATCTTTCTTACAGTATTGGGGACATTTTCCTTTATTATTTGACAACATAATTTTTTTTAAGGTTTTATTTATTTATTCGACAGAGAGAGACACAGCGAGAGAGGGAACACAAGCAGGGGGAGCGGGAGAGGGAAAAGCAGGCTTCCCGCGGAGCAGGGAGCCCGATGTGGGGCTCGATCCCAGGACCCTGGGATCATGACCTGAGCTGAAGGCAGTCGCTTAACCAACTGAGCCACCCAAGTGCCCCATCATAACTTTTTTTTTTAAACATTGTATTTATTTATTTGAGAGAGAGCGTGCACAAGTAGGGAGAGAAACAGCAGAGGGAGAGGGAGAAGCAGGCCCTACTGAGCAGGGAGCCCGATGCAGGACTCGATCCCAGAACCCTGGGATCATGACCTGAGCGGAAGGCAGACACTTAACCGACTAAGCCACCCAGGCGCCCCTTGACAACATAACTTTTAACGATTGTATAGTATCAGTTCATCATGAAAGTGTACCAACATAAACAGCCAATCACCCACTGTTGTACATTTTAGGTGATTTCCCTCGTTTTGGAACATTCTTAGGAACAAAACTGCATTAAGCATTCTTACGGAATGGACACAGGTATGGACATTCCTTACGACACGTGTCTAGAAGTGGTGTCAGATAGTAGGAATGTTTCAAGGTTTGCTATTTTACCAAATGATCTAGAAATATCTCAAATTTTACTCCCATTGTGTGTCTCTAAGGGGCCCATTTTCCTGCACTCTTTTCAAAACTGAGTATTGAAAGTTAAGACCTGATTTTTGCCAAAGTGATAAGTAAGTACCTCATTATTTTAAATAGTATTTTACTACGGGAGCCAAAATTTTGCATATGTTTATATGCAATTTGCATTTTTATTTCTTTAAAAAAAAACTTACCTAAAGAAATTTCTTCCTTAACCTTCCTAGAATCTCGGGAAGGGCTTTTCCTATATAAATCCTAGTTAATTAACTGAATTTTCCCGCTTCCCTAAGGCCACGCAGGAGATAGAAGATGCTGGAGAACATCATCTGCCCATAATCCAACAAATCCATGACTGAGCACTGTGCAAAGTGCTTTCCATGCTTTTCCTCATTTTACCCTCAAAACAACTCCATGAGATGGATGGTATTGTTTTCCCGCTTGATGGATAAGGAAATTGGGCTAAGTCACTCGCTCAGGCGTGTGGCTTATAAGAGGTGGAGCCCCGACCTCCATGAAAGACTGGCCAGAGTCCACACAAAATACTGAAAGCGTCACCTTTTCTCTGTTCGGAAACCACCTGGAACGCACAGCCAGCTGGCCACTTGCTCCCCACCCCCACCCGGCAGGCCTCTGTGTGCACCGGGCAGCCAGACCTCCCCAGACTCTCGGCAATTCTCCTTTTGCCTTTCGTCAACACGCAGGATTGTCAAATATCCACCAAGCCCCTGGATGAAGGGCTGCCTTGCTCACCCTTCCTCTGCTAAAAATCCAAGCAAGTAAGAAATACAGCACGAACCGGGGAAAGGGAGGGGATGAGAGTCTGATATGCAGTAAAATTAACACATTTAAAAGATTTCATTCAGTGAAAATTTTCCGTAGTAAGATTTCTTATTTTCTAGTTGCTTGGTTTCCATTGAAAGGCAATTTCTAGTCACCTTTGGCTTAACTTGGTTTTTGCAGATGACTCAGCCGTTCCCTTCATTCATTCATGGGCTGAAATACTGTTTTGCTAAGCGGGTGGAGGCGGGTTAATGAGAGGGTTAGGTTAGGTGGTCTCCCCACCGGGTTCACAGAATGGGGGTGGCTGGGGAAGCCACGCTTCCTGGGTTTCCGTCTGCCTGGGTGACCTAAAACTCCCGTGGCCATCTCAGGCATCCCCAAACTGAAGGAAGTTCCAGAGTACGTGATGAGGGCTTGAACTCAACTGAATGGAAGGTTCCAGGAAAATGCAATTAGCACCAAATAATTGAGAGGAAATTGGTTATGGGAGGAGAGAATATACCAGTGTTGGCCCCTAGAACTTCCTCCAGTGACGACAATGTTCTCAATCTGTGCGATCCAATATGGTAGCCACTTGCCACCTGTGGTGACTGAGCCCTGGAAAGGGGGCCAGTGTGATGGAGCAACAGAATTTTTCATTTTATTGAACTTAAATTTAAAGATCCCCATGCAGCTAGGGTCATTGTGTTGGCACAACAACATGCAAATACCCATGCCGGACAGAAGAGGAAAGTCAGAAAATTAACTTGAGGATTTGCTGCCCCGATGGAGATGCTTTGCGAGTAATGTCACTCTGAAAATGTCCCGTTAAGTTCCCTTCCAACCACGCCGAAAGATCAAAAGGTTTTATTTAGAGCTACTGCTGTGGAAAGTGCTCATTTGGACTTTATAAACACTGGTTTCCCCAAGTCAGGCTCATTATTGCCCTTAAGGAGTTTAAACCCATTGAGAGAGAGCAAACAAAACAAAACAAAGCTTTAAATGTTTCTAAAAGTGCACGCCAGCTTCAGTTCCAACAAACAGTTGAAATATCCAAGTGACAAGGATGACATCTGAAGCCGAATATTGATGGCGTGAAATTCTCATTTTGCATGAATCTTTCTGATTTTCATTACGGACGTTGCTTTTACGTGGCCTTTGAAATAAACATAGTGCTTCAGAGAAGGAACAAAGCCACATTTTTCTTTGACTGGACCTGTTATTCTGGGTCTGGGTGAACAAGTTAATAAGAAATCGAAAGCCAAAGTGAGTGGAGCTCAGGCCCCAAAATTCAGCCTGGGACTGTGTTTGTTTCAGACATGTCTTTGTGGGGTGGGCAGGCAGGGTGGGAGTGCGAGGTGGGGCAAGGGGGCCAAATGATGGTCCAGAAGGAAAGGTGAATAAACAATGTCACGTATCTCCCTGGGGAGGCTCCTTGTCTGTGGGTCAATGGCAACTAGGACTAGACAAATGTAGGAGGCCCCTCACCAGCAAGAGCTGTGAAGGAGCTTCCCTGCTCTGGCACTTTCCTTTCTTTCCACCACGGGACCAGGCACCCTGAAGCCTGATTGTCACATGGCAGGTGCCTTTGGTCAAACTGTTGTTCAGTAATGACCTTGAGGTGTTTTTTTTTTTCCTCCAGAGCTCTCTGTAATTCCCCTGAACCCAAAGGATGACAGAGGCAGGTTGGAAGTCCTTCGGTTGACTGTTAGAACAAAGGGATTTGGGGCTGGAGACCCAGGTCCCCAGGAGCCCCTTCAAGCAACTCCTGGGGAAACCCTCTGAATGTCAATCATTCCTGTTCTCCCCAGTTGCCCCACCACCTCTCACTTGATCCTGGATTTCCTTTCTCCCTCTCCTTCCCCTTTTATCACTCTGTCTGGTTTTTGCCTAAGGGCTCCAAAATCTGCCCCCAGTTCGGCCACTGCCCCTCTCGACCACCCCCACGGTAACCCAAACACCCTTCCCACTCACCAGATGATGACAGCAGCCTTCTCGTGGGCTCCCCTTCCACTCCTGCTCCCCTGAAATCCATTCCCCTCACAAGAGCCAACATGATCTTTGTAAAAACACAAATCTGATTATGCCGTCGCCCTGAACCAACTGCTCCTAAATTCCCTGAATGTATGTCTTTCAAACTGCATTGACTCTGATTCCCCTAAAACATTTCACATCATGACCCAGACACATACCTGTGACTGTGTCACCAGGTGCCTAGAGCCATCTCTACCACATGTAGCATGCTCAGTGTTTTCTCTGCATCACATCCTATCCATTCTGTTCTGTTCCATTGTGGGTTTTTTTTTTTTTTTTAAGAGATTTTATTTATTTGAGAGAGAGAGAGCACGCACACAAGCAGGGGGAGTAGGAGAGGGAGAAGCAGGCTCCCTGCTGAGCAAGGAGCCCAACACGGGGCTCGATCCCAGGACCCTGGGATCACGACCTGAGCTGAAGGCAGATGCTTAACCGACTGAGCCACCCAGACGCCCCTATTTCATTGATTCTTAATTATAAACATGACCCATTAAACTGATTTTGTAACCTACACAAGGGTGTCAGTTATACTAGAATAAAATCTATACTCCTTTCGCAGACCAATAAGGCCCTCTGTGATCTGACCCCTCTCACCTCCCAGACCTCATTGCTCCTGTGTTCCCCAAGCCCACTGTGCTCTACCCACACTGGCCTCCTTACTCCTCTAGTGGGGTAAGCTTGTCCTTACCTTCAGGTCTTTGCAGTGGCTGTTTCCTCTGCTGGGAACACGGGTCCTCCAGACCTCCAGACCCCACTCTTAGCTCACATCAGGGCTCCCCTAATTTCACCATCCTCCCTAGAGAAGCCATGCTCATCTCCTTCTGTCCCATCACTTGGCCTGATTTTGTACTTAACATGTGTCACGATTTGAACTGTCTTTGAATTTCTGTTCTTTTTTGTGATTGTTCCCCTGCCTACCCCTGAGAATAGAAGCCAGCAGCTCAGCCCAGCATCCTGCATCGATGGCCCTCACACTTTACCAAGCATCAGAACTGGGGGGCTCATGAGCATGCAGGTCACGGGACCCATCCCAGAGTTTCCCATTTGGTTGATCTGAGATGGAGCCAGGGAATCTGCATTTTCAACACGTTCCCAGGTGACGCTGAGGCCACTGGTCCAGGGACCACGTGTGAAAACAGCAATGTCCCCCCCCCCGACAGTAGGTGCCCAACAGCTAACCATGTCAAGGGGGAGAGAGGGGACGTAATTCACATTGTGTGGCATTTGAGACCTACCCCCAGCGCTAGTACCATGACCTTGCCCAAATGCCCAGACCTCAGTTCTTTGTCTATAAATAAGACATTTGAATTAGCTGGTCTCTTAGTTTGCTGTCAGTTCCAAAAATGGCTTTTTGGGGGGTCAGGGGTTGGTTATAAAACATTCTGCATTTGCTTTTCTGGCCCCTTAGGCCATTGTCCAGAGTAGTACATTAATTTCTTCCCATCAGTCCTGATAGTTGCATCAGAAGCTTTGTGCTGAAGAATTGTACACAAATGGCCATAATAATTTTTGTTCATAATCACCAAAAAAATGGGAACAACCCAAATGTCCATCAACAGGTGAACAGATAAGCAAATCGTGGCATGTCCATACAAAGAAACAAACTATTGATACACACAACTTGGATGAATCTCAAAATAATTATGCCGAGTGAAGAAACCAGACCAAAAAAAGGACCTACTGTTTGTGTGTATGATTTCTATGACACTCTAGAAAAGACAAGCCTAATCCAGTGATTGAAAGCAAAGCAGTAGTTGCCAGAGGCTGGGGGTGAGTGGGGAGTTGACTGGGCAGAGTCCAAGGGAACATGTTGGGGAGGCTGTGATATTTTGTGTCTTGGTTGCGGTGGTGGCCACCTGCTGTATCTACATATGTCAGAACTCATTCCACCGTCCACGTCAAATGGATGCATTTTATTATATGTAAATTATACTTCATTGAAGATGCTTTACATTGTAAAAAACTGTGGAGGCATGAAACTTAAATCCTGAACCCACAACAAAATTACCCCCTCCCCAATTATGACTATTTGTTGACTCCAGGACGAAACAGAGGTCCGCCTGTGTACAATGGAGAATTTATTTGGGAAACTTGTCTCATAGGGAAAACACCCATGTGACAGCATGGGTGCCAAGTTCTGAGACCTCATTTCCTTCCTAAAACTTCTCCCCGAACACCAAATCCACCAGAGAAGTGACCCTCAAAAAACCCAGTCCCTCAGTTCTTCAGCAAGAAGAAATGCTTCCGAACATGCACACAGCTCAGTGGAAAGTGGGTGCTGAGTTTATGTGCAGGGCCTGCTGCTCTTACAGCGGTCTACACATCCCCCTGCTGAATTTCCTGTGGTTGTTCTCAATCGCCTCACTATCCTTTGAAGATGAAAAAGAGCAAGGAGGTCAGAAAAGCCAGGTGAGGGAGACAAAGGGGTGGCTTGCATTCTAAGCCCTAGAGAGAGAGGAATCCAGGAGAGATGACTTTCTGCTTCCTATGTGTCCTGTCGGGGCCCGGGCGGGGTGGGGGGGGGGCGGGGCATGGCTCTGGATTTGTGGGTATTTATAGGAGAGGTTGGCGGAGGCTTTGTTGGTGGAGGGGATGGAAATCAACTTGGAATAGCTGGAGATGGTGCTGGCTGGCCTGGGTTTGGAAGTCACTGAGGTCAACAGATTCCTGGTGTCAGCCCAGAGAAGGACTTTCCACTGGGCAGTGTGCGCTCTGCACAGGGCCACTTCACACGAGGTGACACTATATGTTTGGCAGGGTGGAGGCTGACTTCTCCAGAGCGGTCTGGGCAAAGCCCCAGGAAGGCCGGGCTTTGGTTCAGGACACAGCTGTTCCATCCACAACCCAGGAAGAGAGCAACCAGAGGTGACTTCTTCAGGGCCCCAAGCACCCACCCTGTACTTTTCTGGGGTAGCTCCCTCTGGTGCTCGATAAGGAGAGCCAGAAGATGGAGGTTTGTGTGTTTTGTTTCTCACAGAAGAAGCATCACCAAGTGCAAATGCTAAAGCATACATCACTAAGCCAGGGTAGCATTATGATTAATTAGAGAGGGCTTACCCTGGTAATTTGCAAAATTTACTTGCTAAAATAATCACAATAAAGAAATATCAGATAACAATACCTTAAATAACATAAATATTTATTACTTTTCCATAGAATAGAAATATGCAGTTAGGCAATAGAAGATGGTTAAGGTACCCCTTGATGTCAAGACCCCTGATGTCAAGATGTTGTTTCTCTGCCATTCTCTGCACTGGGATTCTTCCTCAAGATTCAAAATGATTGCTTAAGCTCTAGCCATCAAATCATTATTCCAGCCAGCAAGAAGGGAGGGACAAATATCAGAGTGCCATGTCCCTTTAAAGATATTTCCTGAAAGCTACATATAATTCTTCTACATGAGTCTCATTGGCTAGTTAATCCCTTGGCCACACCTAGTTGCAAGAGAGGCTGGGAGATGTAGTCTTGCTTTCAATGACCTAAAAATTAGGTGGAAGTGACACTATGTGACTTCGGGGGCAAGGTCATACAAGGACGCAGCTTCCACTTGGTTCTCTTTGGGTGCTTGCTCTTAGAAACCAGCAGCCATGCCCTAAGGAATTGCAAGCAGCCACCTGGAGAGGCCACGTATCAGTGATAGTTTCAGCTGAGGTTTTAGCCAATAAGCAGCCTCATCAACTCACAGATGTGTGAGTGAGTGAGACTTTCGGTTATTTCAGACCTGAGCCATCAAGTCACCTCCAACCTTCACGTCTTCCCAGCTGGAGCCCCAGACACCATGCAGCAGAGATAGGCTCTCCTCCTTTTAATTCCTGGAACCGCTAACAATGGGAACTTCATTGTGCAGCAAACCAGCACAGAAGGCTGCAGAGTTTGGACATTATTCTGTAAGTGGCAGAGGGAGCCCTGAACAGTTTTATGTAGGGAAATAAAGGAGAGAAGGAGGTCCCTACAGCGCCCTCCCCCCAACACCTGCCTGCCTCTGGCTCTTCCCCCTTCCGTCCCCCAGAGGAGGAGCTGCTGATCTGATTACAAGCATTGCCCCAGCTAACATGACGTTCTATGTTAATGCCTCCTCTGATAGCATATCTTATGTGCATGGTGCACCCCTGGGGACAGAAGAGGTGTCTTTTAGGGCATGGCCCACACATTCTTGTTCGTAATCCCATTTAACAGCACAAAAGCCTTCCCTTCTTATCAGATGATACGGTCACAGTGTGTTTTGGATGTACATCTCTGGCATAAAAGATGCACCTACTGATCTCATGGAGGGCAATGGAGGAAGGGGACAAGCCTAGAGCTGGGGGGCTCAATTAAGAGGCTATTGCCATTTGCAGCTGAGAGATTAAGCATTACCAAATGTGGGCAGGGTTAGAAAGGAGGGGGGACTTTTGGAAAATACTTAGGAAGTAAAACTGGCAGAGCTTGGATGTCAAGTGGATTAGGGTGGGGGGAGGGGAGGTGGAAGAGGGAGTGAGGAGTTTTGGATAATTCTGACATTTCTGGCTGGGGAGCAGCCGGTAATGCCATAAACCATAGTTTGGAAAAGTGGATAGGTTTGTTTGGGGATATGTCAAGTTAGGACCAGCCAGACAGGTAGAGATGTCTAGTGGGCTTGAGTGTGTGTGAGTTTGGGGTGTGGGATTCTTCCTCTGGGGTTGGAGGGGGTCAGGTGTCAATATGCTGGCTGAAAGCATAGCAGTCATTACGTACTGGGATGCATCAAAGGTTTGGAGAACATAAGTGCCACTATCTAGGTGCTCAGCTCATCCTGAGGCTGTGAGCTAAACTGGGAAGGTCCAGAGGTAGGGCTGGAATGGGCAAAACAGGTTGCACTTGATTGACAATGGCAGATCGATTGCAAAACTGACCCTGATTCTGCACCTCTCCCTATCCACGCCCTTGGCAAAGTGACTTCGCAGCATCTCCCCTCAAGACATGGAGTCCATTTCTGGCCCCCCTCCTTTGATTTGAGCTCAGCTACATGACTTATTTTGACCAATGGGTTGTGGTGGAAGTGATGTTATTCACCCAGTGGAGGAGGAGAGACCATATGGAAATGAGCCGAATCATTCCAGCTGAGGCCAAGTTCAACCAGCCAGCCCCCAGCTGACTCACCAGCTGTCTGTGGATGCACAGAGGTCAGCTAAGCCCAGCCCAGATCAGCAGAACTCCCCAGCTGAGCAACAGACTCATGAGTAAAATAGTGAGTGGCTGTTGTCTCAAACCAATATGTTTGGAATGGTTTGTTACGCAGCATCTGTAACTGATACACTGACCCTGGGAAATAAGCAAGGGGAGGTCTGTATCATATAGCTTGTTTACACAGAAACGTTATACACAAATAGAATAAGCTAGGTATATGCCAAGGAGGTAATCAGCCTGTCCTCCCTCCCAGAACTTTGGTGATATCATCTGTTCCTTTGGGCCAATCCCACTGGGGGACCTCAAAAGTGAAAGAACACCTTGACAACATGGTTAGTAGGCTAGATAATTCTTTGTGGTAGGGGGTTGTCCTGTGCATTTGGAGGAGTCTTAGCAGCATCTCTGGCCTCCACCCACCAGATGCTAGTAACATGCCTCTCACCCCAGTTGTGACATTTGCATTTGCATGGGCAAATGTCCCCTGGGGAGTAAAATATCACCCCCCAGATGTAAACCACTGGGCTGTAGGATTCCAGAAAATGTGTGAGACTAGCCCTCATAGCACAAACTGGCAGACCAAGTCTCTAAAAGAGTATGGCCAGTATGGCTGCTACAAGAATGCATTCACTGGAGGGTGTTATGCTGAGTGAAGTAAGTCAATCAGAGAAAGACATGTATCATATGACCTCACTGATATGAGGAATTCTTAATCTCAGGCAACAAACTGAGGGTTCTTGGAGTGGTGGGGGGTGGGAGGGTTGGGGTGGCTGGGTGATAGACATTGGGGAGGGTATGTGCTATGGTGAGCGCTATGAATTGTGCAAGACTGTTGAATCACAGATCTGTACCTCTGAAACAAATAATGCAGTACATGTTAAGAAAAAAAGAAGAAGAAGAAGATAGCAGGAGGGGAAGAATGAAGGGGAGTAAATCGGAGGGGGAGATGAACCATGAGAGACGATGGACTCTGAAAAACAAACTGAGGGTCCTAGAGGGGAGGGGGTGGAGGGATGGGTTAGCCTGATGATGGGTATTAAAGAGGGCACGTTCTGCGTGGAGCACTGGGTGTTATGCACAAACAATGAATCATGAAACACTACATCAAAAACTAATGATGTAATGTATGGTGATTAACAATAAAAAATTTAAAGGAAAAAAAAACAATGCATTCATTCAGTCACTCATTCTTGCATTCATAAGCAATGACTGCATGCCTACTACATGCTGGTCACTGTACTAGGTGCTGGAGGTCCCAGGTTCTGTCCCAAAGAACTCATAACCTAGTGGCACACAGGCAAGTAGACTAGTGCCAGCCCTGGGACATCAGAGAAGAGGCATTTAAGATGAGTGCAGATCGAGATTAATACGCAGATGAGTGGGAAGCATTTGGGGCAACTTCCTGGAGAAGGTGGCTTCTTGGCTGAATTTTAAGAGCTGAGTCAGACTTCTTCAGGATGAGAAGGGAGCGTTTGGGGCATATGGGAAGGCAGAATATATAACGGGTTCTGCAGTTAACTGGATATAACTGGTGTGTGGGGTGAAGGGAGCAGACTGGAGCTGGCATCTTAAGGGAAACACGACCCATTCTCCTGGGCAGTTGTGATTATCCAACTGCTCGCAGCCACACATCACTTCCCACGAATCTGCCGTGAGACAGAGAGCAGACACAGGCATCCAAGTCTCTGCCACAGAGCTGGAGCCAGGTCCTGGGGAGGCCTTTACCCAGCCAGCAGGGTTCAGGCAGAGGGCTGAAGGGAAAACAAGGCTTCACTGTGGGTCCGGCCGTGTGGGAAGGCCCAGCCCAGCCGCTCCTAAGGGCCGGCACACAGCTGCATCCGAGAAGACGTGAAAAGCAACATTGTGGGCAGGCTGAGCAGGAGGGGGCTCTGAGCGCCTCACATTCCTGCCTTCATACTCCCTTGATCCAAAAGAACCTTTGTGCTGAGAGACAGAATCCAACAGCCTTCCACCCAGCCTCTATCTCAAGGCAGGTAAACGGAAATACCGTTCATTGGCAAATATTGACCAAGGGCTTGCATGCACAAGGCTCTCCATGAGGTGTGGCTGAGAATAGAGACTCTGGGTTTATCGGGAAGCAGGCTGATAGTGCAGGCCATTCAACAGAAACTTCCAGAAAACATTCATTGTATACCTGCGATGTGCCAGGCCCTGTTTTAGGGATATGATGTTGAACAAGACAGAGAAGTTTCCTGGCATCATTGTGCTTACATTCCAGCAAGGGAACAGAGAGTAAACCAGTAAGTCAACGAACAGGAGCATATCAGACGGTGGTAAGTACTTCTCAGGAGATAGTGAAGTGGAATCATGAGATAGAAGGGATTTGAACCAGGCGGGGTGGCCACAGACAGCCTCTCTGGGTGACAGGTGGGCTGGGGCCAAGGGGACTTACTCATTCATTCAACCTCTGTTTATGGAGCACTGCCCAGGTGCCAGGCACTGGAACATATCAATGAACGAAATTGATAAAGATCACTGTCTTGTGGAATCAATATCCTGGGAGTGAGGGGAGCTGAGCAAATAGCAATTAATTAACAAATAAATCACATTAAATGTTGGAAGTGATTAAAGGCAATGGAAACAAGAAAACGTGAGGCAGGAGGAAAGGGTGCCATGGCTGAGGCTCGGGGGTGGGATAGGACAGGGCAGAGGCTGGTCCAGGTGAGCTCTGCTGGGTGGCGTCGGAACAAAGAGGCAAAAGAAGGAGTCACGTGGGAGTCTGGGGAAGGGTGTCCCAAGCAATCCCAGGCAACTCACAGGAACCATGAGAGATAATAACAAGTTGTTGCTTTCAGCCACTAAGCTTGGGGATGCTTGTTACGCAGCAGGAGATGACAGGAGAGCCAAACTAAGCTCAGCAGCTGGCCCGGAATCTTCCTCACACCAGCTCCCTCCACTGAGCTGGGCCACGGTGGCTCCATATAAGCAACTACCTAATATTCTCAGGTCTAGTTTCCTTGACTCCGTTTACTTCCCTTCTGATCTTGCTACAGCAATTCCTTCCCGAGCCCACAGTCCTGGCCATGTCAGTATCCAGACCGGCTCCACCTCGGCAATCTCAGAGCCCAGCATCTCCCAAATGACCAGAGCCTTCGGCGTCCCGTTCCCCTAATAGCTTCAGTTCCTTCCTTTGTGGGCCTTTCATCCGCCCACTCAAAGAACCTCAGAGCCCCAGAAACCCTTCCACCATGGATTGCACTCTGTAAGCCTCTTGGTCTCACTCCTTTTGCATCCTCACCAGCCCTTCCTCAGGACAAGCCTTCCTCATCCACTGCAGGGTTACTGCAGGAACATCCCTCTCACAGCTCTGAGCATGCTCTTCCTGAACACAAATGCAGATTTCTGAAGATGTCCAAGCACCTGTGCCTCCCTGCAGTCCCTTGTAAGGGGCCCCTCTTCCCTTCCCTACAGGGCTGTGGTTACTCTGAAGACATGCAGATCCCCAGGTGGGTCATGCTTCCCACTGTTCTCACATCTGCACAAGCTGGCCCCTTGCCTAGTTCTCTTCCCCCACTTTGTCTCAGGGTGCATGTCTGCCTCTCATCAAATATCACCTTTTCTGGGAAGCCTCCTCTGCTATCACCAGGCAGGATTAGGATCCCTTAATCAGAGTTGTCAATGCATCTGCATTATAGTATTGGTCATAGTGATTTGTCCCCGCTCTTTACTTGTGAGTCTCCCCCATCATGCAGACTGTGAGCATCGTGAGGCCAAAGCTGTTGCCTCAGCCATCCAGAGCCTAACGCAGCATCCAGCATAGGGTAAAGATTTATCTGAATGAAAGGTCGGCAAACTGTGGCCCATGGGCCAAACCCAGCCTGATCCCTGTCTGTTTTGTATGGCTCATGATGCATCTTACAGATGAACATATGCAATCAATTTGATGACAGGGAACACTAATTTTGAACTCCAGTTCAGCAAAATGTTATCCCTTACCCCCTAGAAGAATTCCATTCTTCTCATTAGTAGACTTGTATTCTATAACATTGTGCTCAATTATTAGTATATTTTGAAGTCTATCAATAAAAATTTGATTGAAATTTGCTCTATCTCTTGTTATGTGAGAACCTATATAATATCCTCTGTTTTGCCCTTGGCCCCCAAAGTTTAGAGAATTTATGAGCTGGCTCTTTACTGGCCAAGTCTGCCAATTGTGTTGAGACCCTAATTTTCAAGTGCTGCATTGATATCTTTGAGACTCACAGAGCCCCAAAGGCCTGACTGTAAGCTCCTTTCCCTCTCCAGACATACTCCCCACTGGGAAAGTCCTCACCCAACCTAATGGGTGTCCCTTCCCTGCCAGCCTGTGAGAGTATTCGAACAAGTCGCCACCTCCTCCCAGGGGAACCCGTTACTCCAAGTCCGCCTCCCATAGCCCCTGCTGGCTCACTCCGCTGCGGGGTGCACCCCCCTGTGGGGCCCTGAGTGAGTGGTATGAGCCATGCTCCTCCCCCAGGCTCTGAGTGCGCCAGCCTCTTCTGTCCAGGGGCAGGCCCAGTGCTGTGTGCTCGGTTGTCTCCTACTATTCATAGCCGGGGGTCTCTCCTTCACCCACAGGGTGCATAAGAGGTGATCAGAACACTGACCCCTGATCTAATGAATGGACAAGTCTGCCTGGTTCTGGAACCTGCCTGATTTCCCTGTGCCCCCCACCCCCAGTCTGCAGGCCCCTCGTCCTCCGTGGCTCTGAAGCCCGGTCCCAGACCCTGCAGCCCCCTCCCCTCTGCAGCACCACCTCTCCTTGTGTGCCCCTTCTGTCTGGAAGAGTAAACCACTACATCCTGCCAGCACGCTCCTAGAATCTTCTTGAAAGCTCAGCTCAGCCCCTCCTTTGCCCAGACCCCTTGATCCAAGAAACAGAAGTGACTTTCTGAGCGTTTTGAGGTTGGAAGTATGTGATGGCTGGTCTGTCTAAACGCTGCATCAATAACCTTCATGTGCTTATGAAAAGCCCAGTATGCGGAGGTGGGTTGGGGGTGCGTTTCTAAGGCAAGGCTGCCAGCTTCCTTCTTATTGGAAGCCTGATGGGTTTACGTGACACCTGAGAAAACAAAGTAGGAACTGTGCCTGCGGCGTGTTGATAAAGCGATCCGAAGGGGGAAAAATCCGTGAATATGCCTCAATCCTGGGGACAGAACATTGGACCCTTTGTGTTTCTTTACAGCCAGGAGCCAACTCAAAAGCAACAAACAGAAACCTCTCTCCACCTTCGCTTAGCCCGAGAAAACCCAGTCAGCCACCGTGTTTATTCTGGAGCAAATGCTGAAGGGACTGTTGTCTGAAACTTTGGAAATGTGGGCACTTATCAACCATCTTCCGCCGTCTCCCTGGCTCTGCAGGTGGGACAGGAGCAAGGCGTGTTGTGCGTTTGTGTGGATAAAGCAGTTTGAAAACTCCCGAATATGCCCTGATCATGGGGACCAAACACTGGACCACTCTGGACCGTGCATGGGTGGGCGGGTGCGTGGATGGGTGGAGGGGATGCGGATGAGGTGGGGAGAGACAGCTCTACTCTTGTGCTCCAACACAGTTCCCAAAGAAAGAGCCAGGCTCTTGCTCCCATGTGGCAAATATCCATGAGAGTTGACTAGATGGCCCTTTAAGGTTGTCGTGGACCGAGGCCAGAGCAGATGTTGGCTGAAGGTGGCACAGACATGGTCACCTGGGGCTAGAAAGCAAAGGGGTGAGCACTGTGTAGGGAGCATGGGCTGGGTCCTGTGAGGAGAAAGGCATCAAGGACCAGGCAGTAAACTGTTCAATGTCCATGGATTCTTCCCCTCCGAGAATGCACATCCCTTCGCAATGTGACTTTGCCGTTCTTCCGTTCCAGAGGCAGAGTCTGTTTCTCCAACCCCTTGAATCTGGACTTGCTTTGATTGGGCAGAAATGATATCATATTGGGGCCTCGGCCTTAGCGTCTTTGCAGCTTCCTGTCCTCTTGGAATGCCACCTAAGACTGCCAGACAAAGAGAGGCCACGCTAGCCAACTAGAAGATGGAAGGCCATCTTGCACCTCACAGCCCAGCAGACTGTCCAGGTGAATGCACACGAAGCCATCCCCGGTGAAACCCGCAGAAGCTGACCCGCAAAATCATGAGAAGTTTGTTATTTTAAACCACTAGGTTTGGGGAGTGGTCTATGACCTATCAGGTAGAGAGAACCAATACAGATAGACAATCAGAGACTGATACAATGTCAGAACAGTGCTGTCCAATAGATGAAAATGGTAAGCTACATTTGTAATTCTGAGTTTTCTAGGAGTCACGTTAAAAAGGAAAAAGAAACAGGTGAAATTCATTTTATTTTATCTTTTTAAGATTTTATTTATTTATTTGTCAGAGAGAGAGAGAGAGAGGGAGCAAAACAGTGGGAGCGGCAGGCAGAGGGAGAAGCAGGCTCCCTGCCAAGCAAGGAGCCCGATGCAGGACTAGATCCCAGGACCCTGGGATCATGACCTGAGCCGAAGGCAGATGCTTCACCGACTGAGCCACCCAGGTGCCCCTGAAATTCATTTTAACAATATATTTGGCTCGATGTATCCAAAATATTTCTAATTTCAATATATGATCAATAGAGAAAATATTATCAGGTATTTTACATTCTTTCTTTCATACTAAGTCCCATGAAATTCATAGATTTACACGTACAGCACATCTCAGTTCCAACTGGATGCATTTTGAGTGCCTGGTCGTCACATGTGGCGAGTGGCCCCCATATTGGAAGCCAGCTTCCAGTCCAGGAGGTAATTGGGAAGTACGGGCACTGGGGTCAGCATGACAAGAAGGACAGGTGGGGAGTTCTGAGAGGCTCAGACAGGGAATGATAGGCTCTGAACTGGTGTCCACTGGAGTAGACAGCAGAGGATGGGCTCCAGAGATATTCCAAAGGTGGAAGTCAACACCTGTTGTGGGTTGAGTGGTGGCCGCCCAAAAGATATGTCCATGAGAAGCTGTAAATGTGACCTTATTTGGAAAAAGTATCTTTGCAGATGTGATTAAGTTAAGGGTCTAGAGATGCAATGATCCTGGATTATTGGGACGGGACCTAAATCCATTACCACGTGTCCTTGGAAGAAGAGGGAAGTACACAGAAGGGATGGCCGTGTGAAGACGAAGGCAGAAGTGGGAATGAAGTGGCCACAAGCCAACAAACACCCAGATCCAATAGCAGCTGGAGGAGGCAATGAAGGATCCTCCCCTGGGGCCCTCGGAGGAGCACGGTCCTGGGGACACCTTGACTTTGGACTTCTGGCCTCCAGAGCTGAGAGAGAGCCCATTTCAGCCGTTCCAAGCCATGGGCTCCGTGGTGACTTGTGGCAGCAGTCCCTGGGGAACTCACACCCAGGCTGCCCAGATGTGGGTGTTTAGCAGGCGCCCAGACCCCAGGGTGAACAAGTGGGTGGCAGGCAACATCAGGACCCAGAAGGGGAGTTGCGGGGGTCAGGGTAACTTGGAGGGAGGGTGAAGATGCTGTTTCGCTGTGGAAATAAAAACAGCTAACGTGTAGCGAACACATAAGGCACCAGCTCTACGGTGAATACTTTGCTCCTATCATCCCCCTCGACAGTCCTGTGAGGCAAACACTACTCCAATCTCCACTATACAGATGAGGATACTGAGACACAGAAAGTGTACCTCACAGAAGGTCGCACAGCCAATATATGGAGGAGCCTGGATTTGAACCTGGCTGTCTGACCACTGAAATGTCTCTTCCAAACGTGTGGGGTCCCCAGTGAGATAAGGAGGGGGATAGGCCATGAGCAGCCATGGAGAGGGAGGAGGGGGCTGAGCCAGAGGCAAGCAGATCCTGGTCCTCCTTTGGGCTGCCTGTGGTAAAGGACAATTTTATCGACATTCACATTGAAATCTTTTCAGGGGATTAACTGTCTATCACTTTTCCTGCATCCGCCTGCTCAGAAGTCCTCGCTCAATGACCAGAAGCACCACAGGGCGTCAGGAGCCTCCCCAGCCTCCGGCAGAGCATCACCCTGGTCAGCTCCCAAACTGTAAGCAAGCCTGCTTTTCCCATTTCCAAAATGCAGCCTGCTCCCCGGCTTGGCTCCCTCCAGGAAATCCTGTTTGTGCTATCTCAGGAAAATTGATGGCTTTTTTCTCTGGGCCTTCCAGAAGCCCGACAGATGGTCCCAGATTTGCACACTGTGTTTCCAGGGTGGTGCCCGAGACACTCTCTCAACGATTCTTTCTACTGTGTCAGGCGTTTCAACCAAATGTGTTGCTCTGACAAATATTTATTGAAAGGCTGCTGTATGCAGAATACCGTGCTAGATGTTGGGAGATGGGTCAAAATATATTTATCGAACACATATTAAGTTCTGGGGCACATGGGAGACACAGCAAGATTGAAGGGTAGGTCCTGGGCCATCCACAAAGGTCTTGGGGCCCCCAAAAGGAGCACATTTATGAGTAGCCCCATGCCTGTTAGCCCCTCAGAACATTTGTATACAAGCAAGCTATCAGATTAAAAGAAATAACCATGGAAGCTTTAAAAGGGAGATAAAGTCATGAAAGGACAAGAAGAAAGTGAAACATAACAAAAGCATCGCATGGCAATTAAGTCATAGGCCCTGCGTGGATTTTGCCATGACGACCACAATAAAATTTGAGGCAATAAGACAGGTGGCTCTGGATCCCACAGACCAGATCCCACAGGAGAGTCCCAGCTCCACATGTCCAGGTGTCCAGGTGACTTCACATAAATAAATGCTCTTGCTGAGCCTCAGTTTTCCCATTTGCAAAATGGGGATACTAATGGCATCAGCCTTAGAGGGTTGGGGTGAGGTTGGATAAAATGATGCACGTGTCCCTGGCACACAGTATTAGACTTGGACAGGCCAAGGATGGTGAAATGCAGCCTCCTTCTAGTGACTTCCATCTGGGATTCGGCTTCCTCAGGAAGGTCAAACTTCCCAAGCAGAGCCATACTGTCATCTAAGGAGAAAAAGGTTCCTAGATGTGTGGAGCAGATTGTAGCCTTTGTTGGATCTCAAAGTCAACAAGTATCCTACCTCACGTCAAGCCAACATTTTGGACACATTTAGGCAGAAGAGATAAGGAAGCCAGACCATGCCTGCTGTCCCCCTGCCCCACAGGCCCGACCTATTTCTCAAGGCTGACTTTCTCCCTACCTGCCTCACCTCCAGGCTGGCGCCAGGGAAATCCAGAAGGCTCTTTGATCTCGAGGATCTCCTGTAAGAAAACCCCAAAGAATTTTCTTTAATGCAAGATGTTAGATTTATTCTTTAAGTGATTTTCCCCAAAGCATTAAAAGAATTTTTTTACTATGAAAATTGTCAAGCATAGAGAAAAGTAGAAATATATTTACTCCCCAAGCTAATGTTTTGTTCTCTCTCTCTGGCTAAGCCATTTTAAAGTAAATTACAGATACCATGGCATTTCAACTCTCAATAATTTGGCATATATCTCCAAGAAGAAATAAGGACATTCTCCCATAGATCTGTGGTTTCTTTCTCATACATAACTGAATAAGTAATAATTCCCTATTATCATCGAACTTCTAGCCCATATTCAAATTTCCCGTCTCCCACACATTATCTTTCCAAAGTATTCTTAAATTGGGCCTATACAAGCAGACATGGCAAAGAAAGCTTATCAACCATTGAGGTTGATTCTGGATCTGATTGTAGCCTGGGTAACAAAGAACCATCCACAAGGGTTGACTTCACAAAATAATGACAGGTCACACCACACCATGGTCCCTGGAGTCTGGGAGAGAGAAAACAAATTATTCCCTTTTTACTTATAATTTTACTTTCTGGGAAACCCCCGTATCTCACATAGGCCTTGGCCCAGCCCACTGGCCACGAAACTAGACCCCTTGGTTTCTGTTTTACATTAGGAAGCTAGAGTCCACATGAAGTGGTACTTTTTCCCTGCCCCATAAGATTCCAAACACAATTCTTTGGTTATCAACTTTCTTTTCTGTGTCTGAGCTCCCTAGGTCCAACACACCCTTTCTCCACCGCTCCAAATGGTGGCTGCCCAGGCCCGGCTCAACCCAAGCCACATACTCAACACACACACACGCATGCATGTATGCATGCACATGCTCACACACACACATGCATACATGCATGCACATGCACACACAGAGGCACATGTATGCGCATGCATGCACACATACACTCAAAATATCCATGGATGTGCACACATGCGTGCACATACATACACATGCTCGGGCACATGCAAACACTTGTGCACACACTGAACACACAGGTCCTTCCCTTCAAGGACAAATGGAAACTCAGGCTTCCAGAATGAGCCTTCCCCACTTTCCCACTCCTCCCCCAGCTCGACCCCCTCCAAGTGCTCCCCCCAGCTTTTGATAAGCCCCCTGGCTCCCTCCCACCATAAGGAAGGTTGCAGCTGGCCAACCTCTGCTTGTAAACAGGCTGAAATGGCATTCCCGGCCCAGCGGGTGAAGGAGAAGCCAAGCCTAAGAAACAGGAGGGACTCGCTCATTTCATTGCCCCAGTGGGTTCCCCTGGGCTTCTGCCACCTTCCCGGGCCCCCTGGCCCCACCTGCTCTCGGAAAACAAGAGAATGGTAAGCCCTAAGGTACAACCAAAGTCCTATAAAGGAAGGCCCACAGTGGCCAATCGCGAAGTGGAAAGAGGCAGGCCAGGGCAGGGAGGAGGGTTTGAGAGAGGCCCCAGCCAGGGGTACGCAGGATGAAGGAAAAGAAACTTGAGTCTACGTCTTTAACGGGAATTTGATTCAAAACAGTAAGGATCTTTTTATAAATAGGCCTGCAGCAAACGTTGCAAAGAGTAATTCAAGCGTGTGGCCTTACAGGCGAGTGGTGCCTTAGCTTTATGGGGTCTTAATAGCCCGCATCAGCCAGAGGTATGCTGTTTAATCATTTCCGTCTTAGGGAGTGAATAACATGCAGCAGCCCTGTGGGAAGGAGGGTAGATGGCAGGACAGAGAATGTTCCAGTCCATTCCAGAAACCAAACCACATGCAGCCTTCAGTTTCCAGCTCTCACAGGTTTGCCCGGAGGACGTGGGCACCGTGGGGTGCAAAGCCCCACTCTCGCCGTAACAGGCTCTATGGAGCACCCACCTTGTGGTACATCCTCCAACGGGGATCTGCGTTTCGGGACCCAGAAGCAAAAGGGAAAACTTTGTGCAGGCTCACAGGGAACCCACAGTTTGTTGGGTGCATAGAAGAAATAGTTGGTTCTCATTACTCAGGGTAGTTTCCTTCTATGGTTCCCATAATCCCTGCAGGCGCAAACACTGATCCTCTGCTCCAAGGGGAAATGCAGAATCAGGCTTCTGCCAGCCTCTGATCACAACATTGTCAGCAACCAATTAATCCATAGCCTTGTTTTATGTGTGTTTCTGTTTCAAGATGACTTATTTAGGGGCGCCTGGGTGGCTCAGTTGGTTAAGCGTCTGCCTTCGGCTCAAGTCATGATCCCAGGGTCCTGGGATTGAGCCCCACGTCAGGGTCCCTGCTCAGTAGGGAGTCTACTTTTCCCTCTCCCCCCTGCTTCTCCCTCTCACCTTGCCCCCACTCATACTCTCTCTCTTGCTATCTCTCTCTCCAATAAATAAATAAAATCTTTTTTTAAAAAAGATGACTTATTTGGTATCTCTTATTGATTCATTAAAAATGAACTCATAGCCAACAGAGCTATGATTCACACCTGAACGAGGCTTATCTAACATGTATGTTCCTTATAAGGCCCATCCCAGCCTTCCTGCACTCAGGAACATGAGACAACTTCAGCTCTATGCCTGGGGCCATTTCAAACAGCAAAATCACCAATAAAAAGCACGTGCATGTGAAAATTGTGGTATGGAGCTGACCACAAAAGGGACCCTTATTTACAGCATGAGATGGAAGAAGACAGAGAGTTGCCCTTTTGAACTGATCTGGGAGTGTGCCCATCGGGTGACCACACGGATGTCCACGAATGACCGAAAAAGTGCCACAAGCATTGATTTGGAGGCTACGAATAAGGGTAAGTAGGTGAATTCACAAGCACAGGACCACGAATAATGAGGCTTGACCATACTTGCCTTAACTGTTACAGAAGATGTACACACAGAATCCCGCGCCTGCCTGCACACAGCTTTGCAGGGCTAGCAAGTGGGGGTCATCAGAAAAGACAAGCACAGAGAGGGCCAGGGCCCTTTCACAAAATGCAGCTCAGCCCATGGGAGTCAGGGGTCTGGAAAACAAGGTTTTCTAAAGGTCAGCTCAGGTGAGCCACACTCTCTGCCATCTTGATGAAGTCTGAGCCGTGGCCGTGAGAACTGGTTTCAGTAGCAGGCTGGTGCAAGCTTGTTCTGCAAGATTCTCCACACACCAAGCCTCCATTTCCTTGTCTTGTAAATGGGTATAAATGATACTGCATGAAATGTTTGTTCAGATCAGCACGGTGCTTGCTAAATGGTAGTTGCTGCTATTATTAATATTACCTACTACCAGCCGGGCTGCCATGACTAGGGCTGTCATTGTTCGTTATTATAATGATTACTACCATCATTGGCATTTACTACCCAGTCAGGTACCTGGCTTCTAATCCATGACAATCTTTGATGGTGGGAGCAGATCCAGGTTTTGGAGAGTGGGAAGTTTATAGGACTTCAGAGGACTTCTTTAAAAGAAAAAAAAATACAAATTGAAAATTAAAAATTAGATCCAGTGTCTTGGAGGGGGCCTTCTGGGTGAGAACCCCAAAGTTTAGGCTCCGTTACCTCCAAAGTGAGCCCACCTGTTTGGATCTCATACCAGTACATAAATTAAGTCCTCAGTCATATATTTCTTTCTTAATTAATCAATTAAAATAATTAAACATGCTTTTTTATTTCCTACTCTGTGCCAAGCACAGCAGGGATCAAGACAAAGGCCCTCTCATGGGAAAGCCTTCTTTCGGGGCAGGTGGGGGATAAAGGGAAGAAATGTGCAAAGGAACAAATAACACAGGTCAGAGGGGAGAGGGAGATGGAAGGGTCTGCCGTTGGTAGAGAACTCAGGGCAGGTTCAGAGCTGAGACTTGTAGGATGAGGAAAAGCAAGATCTGTAGAATCCTACAGGAAAAACTTCCAGACAAAGGGAACAGGAAGTGAAGGGACAAGCATTATGCATTCAAGGACCAGCAAGGCGAGTGGCCTGGAGTGAGTAAAGTGAGGTAAACTTGAAGAGGTAGGCAGGTGCAGATCAGGGAGGGTTTTGGAGACCCCAGAGAGGAGTTTGGACTTGGCGCCAAGAGCAAAGGACATCCAGTGGGAGATTTTAAACAGGTTGATGTGATTTATGTTTCTGAAAGATTGTTCTGGCTACTGTGAGTGAAATGGATTATGGGGGGAAAGGAGGCAAAAAGGAAGAGCAGTGAGGAGACCCTCGGGGGCTTTTGGGGTCAGCAGCTTGGGAGGCTGATCAGGTAGGGATGGGAGGCAGGACTGGAGCAATTATAAAGGACATCTGCCATCCCCCCACCACGACCCCCTCTCAGCACTACAGCTGGCTCCTGAGAGTCATAGCTGGAACAAAGCCTTGGGCTACTGCTTTGTTCTGCCGGGAACAAAGAAAAGAAAGAATGAAAACAACTGTGCCCACTGGCTTCAGGGGGCTTACAGGGCTGGCCCTAGGGAAAGCAAGGACACAGCAATGAGAGGCAGCTGGCTCAGCACTCTCTTCCTGGGCAGGGACACTTCACTTCACGGCCCGTTGATGCATTTCTGGTGGTGGACTCTAGTCCTTCTAACCAGAGTTGGCAAGAGAGAAGAGTGTTTCACTGTCATTTGACAAAGCAGCCTTGTGATAGCCCAAGGTTGTGGAGTTAATGACAGTCGATTACCTTGCATATAATACTCAGGTTCCAGCCTCCTGAAAGCCTCTAGGGGTAGAAGAAACTCACAGATGGGCAGTCAGAAAAAGGCCTCTTCTGCCCACATCACTGCCCAGCCTCCTAGAAGCCCACCCCTTAAATAAATATGGCCTCCCTAAGTCATTGGCTAAAATTCCCCCAAGTAAGGATTATAGCAGTGAACACATAAAAATAAGTTTCAAAGCTGCCAAAGTTTAAATGTTGCCTATATTCACCTCCCTATGTCTGGGCTTATTAACAAATGCCAGAAGACCACCTTAAAAACTGACCTAAATCACCAAAATATATAAAAGAGGCATTGCAACCAACAAATAGCAAAGCAATAATAGTAATAGACACTGTCATCTGCAAATAATGATAAATCTGTCTTCCTTTCCATCACTTTATCCCCTTTTTAATATTCATGTCTTATTGCATTGGCTTATTTGGCTTATCCAGACATTAAATAAGGGAGCCCTAATAGGCATCCTTGTCTCGTCCCGATTTTTATTTTTTTATTTTTTGCTCTTGATTTTTAATGGGAATGCCTCCATGGCTGCATCCTTTAACAAGATGCTGGCTGTTAAGCTTAAGATAAATCATCTTTATCATATTATGAAAAATGTCTTCTGTTGCAAGTGTTTTTTCACAGGTAATTTATTTTCATTTTTAATATAAAAGGAACATAGAGAGATATACAGTGAGAAATTACCACTCTTACCCTTATGGAACCAGCCCTTTATGGATGGGCTTGAGTTTGTTTCCAATATCCTGCTATTAGGAATAAACTGCACCGTGCAGCCTTGTCTGATGTCACTTCTTTCTAGTGCATATCTTTGTGGGGATAAATTCCAGAAGGGATGTGTGCATTCATAACATTGACAAAGTTAACAAACTGCCCACCCCCAAGTGTGGCCAAAGCCCCTGACTTTCCCACCGGCAATATATGAGAGTCCTTAGTGCCCTGTCTTGCCAACAGAATATTCTCCAACTTTGGGTCTTTACCAACCTGATGGTGTGGATATGGTGTCACAGTCTAGTTTTAACTTGCATTTCTCTTATTATGAGGGAAATGTGTGGGCCATTCGAACAGCACTTTTCTGTGGAGCCACACCCTTTGCCTTTTCCCAGTGTGCTAGTTTACGCCTCATGGATTTGTCTGAGGCATTGGCCTGAAGCAGGATATCTCCTTTGGTTTGCACACAGGATCTTTCTTCAGCTTCTGTAGTGTCTTTGTGCATTCTTTCCTTCTGCACTTCAGAGAGCTTCCTGAACTTATCCTAGATGAGTGTTTTTAGGGATGTAAAGAAGGAAATCCCTCCTACAAGTGAGGTAGACAGTTTCAGGATTGGCTAATTCAGTGATGACAACAGCCTGAACCCAGTTCTTTACTTCCTTCTCTGCCATCTTTAGTGGACAGATGGAGGATGAGTTTCCAGGCATTGCATGCAGACAAGATCATGTCTAACAGAAGAGCAGGGAAGTTCTTCCAAGGTCCTCCTCTTGCTAGTGAGAGGACCCTTCCCCACAAGCCCCTGGGAGAAACCACCTCATGAGTCACGGGCCAGCAGGACATCCATGATAAGTCCTAAGATAATCTTTGGTGATTTGTCATGAGACCCCTGTGGTTGGCTTAGATCAACCAAGATTCACTTCCTGGGGCCAAGGAGGGGCCAGTGCCTGCCCCCGAGAAGGGCACAGGACTCCAAGGAAGACAAAGTAGTACAAGTTCTGTTTGCAGGGAAGAGGTGGAAAGTATGGCCCTTGGTCTGCAACCCACAGATTCCCCCACATTCCTGGAAATCACTGACTTGATTTGTACTGTTCCCATTGTTTTCTGCTGCTGCCAATGCCTACATCCATTCTTCAGGTGTATTTTTAGCTTCCTCGAGACCTTTCTAGACAAACCCAGCCCCTTTGCCATTTGTGCCTTCATCTCTGCCAGCTTCTATTCACTGAGATCCAGGATCTTAACATCCCATGTTTACCTCATTTTAGGATCACATTTGAATTATATTGTGAACCCAACATAGATGCCTTCTACAATTCACTTCTGTTTCCTGTAGTAAATCTTTTTCAAAAGTGTGTTTTTCTTCTTGGGGGCAAAGTTCCCCATCTTTCCAATGGCAGGACTGCTTCATACAACACTAGGGTTTATTTTCTGGTGCTTTCCTCCGATGAGGAGATGTCTGCTCAGGTCCGGGCGTTTGGTGGGTGCTGGTTTTTTGGCCCCCTCCCAGTCCACCTGGTTGCTATTAGAACCCTCATTTCAGATCTTTAAGCCCGAGCCTTGGCTGTTAAGACCCAACCTGGAGCCAAGTTCCCCGAGTCTGGCAGCTATTCTCCTGGAGGGGCTCTGCTGGCTGAGGAGGCATCTTCCACCTCTGCTGCCTGGTTGCCTGATGACCCAAAGGGAAATTTATTCATAGATAATGTGAAACAGTCAGAAGTCCTTCCAATGCCAGATTCAGTGCATAAAAATCCACAAGCCCCCAGGGTAGCACTGCCACCTCTATTCCTGTCTTCACTCTTCCTTCCTCAGCTTGACATCCCAGAAATCAGTGGCCACCACCCATCTACTTCTGCCTTGGGCCAGGCTCTCTGCTGGGAATTCGGGTGTCAGAGTGGGCAAGGGAAGGAAGGTACTGTTGGAGAGATGAGGTGTGAAATGTCTGTGGTCACCCCAGAACACAGCCTCTGCGCAACTGGGGGTGGCTGCCCATTCCAGGGTCCAAAGTAGCCCCAACTCATTGAGATGAGCCATGCAATAGTGGAAACCACTTACTGCTTTTCTGCCTGGCCCCACCATTTTGCCTGATGGCACCACTGACGCTTTTCCCCTTGGGGTGTGATGGACCAGAGCCAATATTCCTACTCTTGACGTCTATTGCAATTCTTTCTAATTCTGCAGGAGTGAGGAAGGGCAAAGCTGGTTCCTTTGACTCTGCATGCATTTTCATTTTTATTTCTCAATAGATCACTGAAGCTTCTCCCCCCTCTGTTTGTTTGTTTTGCTAACATGCTATGAGAAGATTTAAAAAATCAATCACTAGGACTTTTGTTTTTCTCCATATGAATCTCCAGCTGGTTCCTATTCTGGGATCCTGTCCATGTCAGCATAACCAACTTCTGATGGTTCCACAAGCGAAGTTAGTGGTATTTTTTTTCTATTAAAGAAAAAAATCTCAAACAGAAGCCCCCAAACTGCCCCCCTCGCAGGACATCCATCGTCCATATGCATAAGATCCCAAGGGTGGCCCTCAGATGGCTCCCACAGTCACCAGGACAGCATACATGTCTACGACAGCTTGGTGGCAGCTGCAAGCTTCTTTTTCGACCTGTACTTCTTGGCAGCGCCCTCCCAGCCAGCACCATCCTGGCTCAGCCTGTCCCCACCACTGAGTTGGGTTTGTTCCATCCTCCCCACTTTCTGTTCTGCGTTGGAGGATTGATTCTCCAAGGCCATGCCGTCAGGGCCGGTCCACCCAGTCAGGGGAATTATCACTGCTGACCTCAAAGGATGGGATCTTCCCATTAGACGGGTCACCTTCTCTCCTCCTCAGTTAGACTCCCAGCCCAGGACCCCCTGGTAAATGTGCGTCCTTGCAGAAGGGAGCTGTTGGTTTTGTGCCAAGGTAGCTGCATTAGAGGCTAGAGGCCAGGTTGCACAGAGGATACAGATCTTTAGTGCTGAGTAGTCAGTTCACCCCCCCAGGCTACTTGATCAGTGTGTGTTATCAAGGAGTGGGTGATGAATATTTTGGCTGATAATTAAAGCAACATATTTCATTTTCGTTCTAGCAGAAGCAAATGCCTTTATTTTTTTTAAGATTTATTTATTTATTTGAGAGGGTGGGGGAGGGGCAGAGGGAGTGGGAGAGAGAGTCTTAAGCAGACTCTGCACTGAGCGTGGAGTCCAACATGGAACACGATCTCACAACCCTGAGATCATGACCTGAGCCGAAACCAAGAGCTGGATGTTCAACCGACTGTGCCACCAGGCACCAGCAAAAACAAATGTCTTTAAAGAGAATTGATAATGTATGGGTATCAGAAAGCATTTGGAGGGGCATCTGGGTGGCACAGTTGGTTAAGCATCTGCCTTTGGCTCAGGTCATGATCTCAGGGTTCTGGGATTGAGCCCCATGTCGGGACCCTGTTCAGTGGGGAGTCTGCTTCTCCCTCTCCCTGTGCCCTTTCTCTCCACCTGTGCTCTCTCTCTCAAATAAATAAAATCTTTGAAAAAATAAAATAAATATAAAGCTAAATTTTAAAAAAAGAAACACTGCCCAACCAATATTTTTCTTTGTCTTCAATATGGGTTTTCTATTATACTTTATTTTCCAAAGGTCATTGACTTCTTTTCTTGTATATACTTATGAGGTCAGTATTATGGGTCAAATGTTTGTGTCCCCACCCAAAATTCATATGTTGAAGCCCTAACCCCCAGTATTAGGATATGAGGAGGTGGGGCCTTTGGGAGGTAATTAGGGATAACTGATGTTATAAGGGTGGGTCTCCCATGAAGGGATCAGTGCCTTATAAGAAGAGGAAGGGAGAGAAATCAGTCTCTGTCTCTCCCACCTCTCCCCGGACCCTTCCCCCTAGTGCAGGCCACATGAGCACAGAGCAAGAAAGCTGCTGTCTAGAAGCCAAACCTCACCAGACCCCGAATCTCCAGCACTTTGATCCTGGACTTCCAGTCTCCAGATCAAGGATAGAAGCACACGTTCCCACTATTAATAACAGGACTCATTTTCCTAGACTACCATGACTCAAATCCTTTGAGACTTTGCTGAATAAAGGAGACGCCTCCCAACAGGAGGGAAAGAAACTAACCCTCACTGGTCACCTTCTAGTTCCTAGGAGCTCCAATGAGCATTTTCCCATCTGTTCTCATTTTCTACAAATCAGGACTCAGAAGATCAGAGAGGTTAAGTAACTGGCCCAAAGTCACACCGCTAGTAAGCAATAGGACTGGGATTTGAACCCAGAGGTGTGTGATGTTGAAACCAGAGCTTTTACCTTGAGCCACCTAAACTCACCAAAATAGATTTTGGAGAAAAGAGATGAAAAAAGTGAATGCAAAAGTAAGCAGGTCAAATAAACCAACCACTGAGATTCAAATCTTTGCCTGGAGTTAAAGCATCACTCTTGTCACTGAGCCAGGTGGAAATTCCCCACCCAACTTTCCATGTCAGTTTTAAAACTAACCCCACACACTCTGATAATTTATTCTCTACAGGCATATTCTGCAAAGGTGCCCAACTCCACCAAGGGCTGAGGGAAGTAGAGAATTCTTGGTTTTCCTTCCTGGGTAACTGGTTCTTAAGAGGGATTGCTAGTTTCTTTGTTTTGTTTTGTTTAACTAGAATCTAGAAAGTTGATTATCTTAGCTTTTCATTATGAAGTAATGTCAACCAATTTATTCATATCCCAATTTTAATTATTCTTTGATAGTGATATCATGATTACACCACCTGTGTGAGATGCTTTAGTAGATTCACGTTCATCTCCATAAATTCACACAGGCCCTGAGAGCCTGACACCCATGTCTTTATAGTTGGAGAACCTGAAGCTCAAAGGCACTCTGGTGAATCACCTAAGTTGATATTCAACCTGTAGTCTCTTAACCTTAGAAGACCCCAGGGTCCTTCTCTTCCAGGAAATGATACCAGATCTGGACATAGCAGCTTCCTCTCTTCTAGAAATGCTCTGGAAATGTCCTCAAGTATCATTTCTGTCCCAATAGACAGCTCCCATGGTCACCCTAGAAATGTGGCTGTGAATTGGAATTCCGGACAGGAAAAGATCCCGCCTCCAAATGTTGACAGCAATCACTGGGATGTTTGGGTCCTGGGGAAGTGCCAAGCGGGATGTAGCAGGCTAAAATATGGCCCCCAAGATGTCTGCACCTGAATCCCCAAAACTTGTCAATACGTTACTTGACATGGCAAAGAGGACTTTGCAGGTGTGAGTACATTAAGGATTTTGAGATGGGCAGATTATCCTGCATTAGTTGGGTGGGCCTCATGTAATCCCAAGGGTCCTTATCAGAGGCAAACAGGGGCTCAGAGGCATAGAAGGAGATGTAATGACCGAGGGAGATGTTGGAGTGAGGTGGCCATGAGCCAAGGGATGCCTATAGACACTGGAAGAGTCAAGAGACACATTCTCCCCTAGAATCTCCAGAAGGAAAACAGCCCTGCTGACACCTTGATTTGAGCCCCATAATACCCAGTCTGGTCTCGGGGCTGCTGAACTATAAGACAACAAATGTGCTTTAAACCACTATATTTGTGGTCATTTGTTACAGCAGCAATGGGAAACTCATACGCACAGCATTACAGATACAACTCAACGATTTTCTCCCACATCCACGGGCTGGGTGTCCTCCACACAGAGGCCACGTCACATGGGCAGCTGACCCGCAAAGGGGAATGGCAGCATCAGCTATCCTGGACAACATGACAAGTGATATTCTGGAGTTGAAATGTTTCCAGCCAAACTCACCAGCCGATTGCTGGTGGAGACACATCTCCCTGTGCTTGCAGACAATGGTCTTGAAGCTAGAAATCAGCCATTTCCCCTTAAGCAACAGTTTCAATCCACGTTACTTTAATTCTTACGAGAAAATATGCCCCCCTCAATTTTGCCATGCATGTGGCAAAGGCTTCCATTCAGGAAACAAAAAATAAAAGTATCACACTATTTCAGAATGCAAGAGAAATTAATCAAATCCAAATTTTCACAGAACATTAAAAGTTGAACACAACTCAAAACATACTCGAGATTCAGATTGGATTTCAAAATGCTTTCTGAGAAGGGAACAAAGCAAAAGAAACCCCAATGACTTTTCTTTAGAAGGTTCTCCCAAAACATACGGAAGGGAGCCAGCATTGAATGCTAAGCAAAAGCACGTGGGAAAAGTCTGTAGGGTTTTCAGGGGAAGGTAAAAAATCACTCAGGGTTGCCTCCTGATTCTCAGTAATCCCGGGGCTAGACAGACGCTGCTGGATGAAATGAATATCAAGAAATACTGCTCTGGAATGTGGAACCAAAGCAGTTTGAACCAGGGCATGAATTCACCAGCGAGGGAAGGTGGGATCACTCATGTGCAAAGTGCAAAGTAAAGAAAACAGAAAGATTTCACGCAGGGAGCTGAGAAGAGGCATTTGGGGGCAGGAGCTGGGGGTTTTCTCTCTGGAAGGACATTCGTGGAGGTTCATTTTACTTGTAAAGACAAAACAATCATCTCAGAGTGTCTCCTCTGATCGAAAGTTCTCTCCAGAGAATTTCTGACCTCATAAAAAGCATGCCAATGGTGGCCGATAGTTAGTAGGAACATTTACTGAGCCTGTGCCCCGGCGTCTATGAGGTGGGTACTATTATGATCTCCACTCAGCCACAAGGCTTTGACATGCCACCCCCCAAGCTTCAGGCTGCACCAGCTTCAAAACACACATTGGGGGTAAATTCCGAAGCCCTTGGGGGGTTGTTCTCTCTCTGCTTCAGTGAGTGTACATGACTGAGGTGTCCTGCATTGTTTGGAAAGGAAGAATTTGGGAATGCCAGCTCCAACACATGCTAGCTGTGTGCTTTGGGCCAATTACTTAACCTCTCTGTGCTTACTTTCCTCATCTGTATAAAGAGATTGTACTTCTAACCTAACTACGTCCTGGGGTTGCCATGAGGATGAGAGGAGATAAAGCAGGTGAGAGGCTGATCACAGAGCAGGGTACCCCGGGAGGGTTCAAACACGTTAGCTGCTATGGTCATCAGCTCTCAGGGTCCCTCTCCAAGGGAGTGGACCCAAACTGTGCATCTACACCAATGAGTGACCCCCACCACCACTCAACAGTAGCAATGCCCATGGCCCCTCCATTCTAGGCTCTGATTCAGTTTTTTTTTTTAAAGATTTTATTTATTTATTTGAGAGAGCGAGAATGAGAGAGAGAGAGAGAGAGCACATGAGAGGGGGGAGGGTCAGAGGGAGAAGCAGACTCCCTGCTGAGCAGGGAGCCCGATGCGGGACTCGATCCCGGGACTCCAGGATCATGACCTGAGCCGAAGGCAGTCGCTTAACCAACTGAGCCACCCAGGCGCCCTAGGCTCTGATTCAGTTGAACAAACATGGAATGCCCATTGCACATCAGTCTGAGGATGAAGGGAGTAAGACGCTGTCTTCTTACATAAAGTAGGGAGTTAGGAGTTAAGAGTTAATAGTACAGCGTGACCATCTGGGGATGAGAGGGCCTGGGAAGCTGGTGCAGGGGCAGCTGGGGGAGGGGGTGGCCAGAGA
This sequence comes from Eumetopias jubatus, assembly GCF_037043125.1. NCBI lineage: Eukaryota > Metazoa > Chordata > Mammalia > Carnivora > Otariidae > Eumetopias > Eumetopias jubatus. The sequence continues at coordinate 88,134,211 of NW_028274822.1, read as the reverse complement.
TGGGCATCCTGTTGAGGATACCGTTGCCAGGCTCTGTTCAGGAGTGCACTTGGGGGAGGGGCCTTCAGTGGGGGGAGCACACACATGAGGCTTGTTTATTAAAAGGTGGGGTGTGGCTGGGGCTGCCTGTGGAGCTGAGGGAGGTAGAAGTGGGGAGTTGTGGAGGAGTACGAGGCCTGAGGAAGCAGGTGGATTGTGAAGCCACTGGGCTCCCCTGGAGGGACGGGAGCTACAGAACAGGGGAGGCTCGTGGACAGGCAGATGGGACCACAAAGCTCCCCAAGGTCGGGCAGACTGGGCTGTATCCTGATTGAGGTGAGCTAGGTACGTCCTTGAGGATTTTAAGCAGGAAAATGGCATGAACCACTCTGTGTATTAGAAAACATCTGTCTGGACAAATAAATAGTACAAAATGGTAGGTTTTATACATACTTAGGATCTAGCTCATATAAAAGTTTAATATACTATAAATGTGGCTTTACAAATCAATATGGAAAGAAGGAATTAGTCATTGGTGCTGGGACAATTGGTTAGTTATTTGGGGGAAAAAAATAAAGTTGGCTTCTCAACATCATAAACCAAAATAAAATCCAGATGGATTAAGATAGTAAATGTAAAATAATAATAATAATAAAACTGCAAAACAAGCAGGAAGAAAAAAGAGGTAAATACTTATCTGATTTCTGAAGGACACAGAGCTTTCTAAGCACTGAATAATGACAGAAATCTGACAGATTAATAGATTTGACTATATGAAAGCAAAACCTCTGAACATCAGATACTGTCACAAACAAAATTTAAAAGCAAACACACTGGGGAAGAATATCTACAACACTGATGATGGACCAATGATCACTGTCCTTTATATATAAAAAGCTCCTAAAAAGAAATAAGAAAAAAAAAGGAAATCACTCTGAGAATAAGACAGTTATATAAGGGAAGCACATGTCTAATAAATGTATTAAAAAGGTTCACCTAGGTAATTATAGATATGCAAAGATATACAAATAAAACACCATTTTTAAAAAGTTTACCAAACTGAGAAAATTTTCCTTTAAAAAAAGTGTGTTGGGAAGTATGAAGGAAAAAAGTGGGTACTCATCCTGGTGGGGCTGTAGATTGGCCTCTCTTCTAGAAAAAATCTGGTAACAGCAGAAGCCCTGAAAATGTCCTCACCTTTTGGTGTAGTAATTTCACTTCCAGAAATCTATTCTCAGGAAATAATCAGGGACATAAGCAAAGGTTCAGGTAGGTGAATTACACTGTAACATACTAATGTTTAAAAAAGGAGAAACAATCCAATACCCCCAAAAAAGGAGAGTAAACAAATAACGTACAGTACATTCACATTTTGAAAATTATATAGCAATTAAGTTTCCAAAGAATACTTAAGGACATGAATAAACCTTAATAAAATAATATTATTATGTATTATAAGTACATAAATTATATATTATAAATATATAAGGTATACAACAGTGTCTTGTTCCGTGAGGGCTGCTATAATGAAATACCACAGACTGAGTGACCTAAAACAACAGACATTTATTTCCCACGGTTCTGGAGGTTGAAAGTCCAAGATCAGGGTGCTGGCAGGTTCAGTGTCTGCTGAGGGTCTGCTTCCTGAACCACCGATACCTATCTTCTTGCTGTGTAATAATAACCACAACAATTTCATGATTGGGGAAACCTCTGGAAGTAGAACCTCCAGAAGCCAACAGAGCCAAGTCTAGGAAAACTGGGTGAGACTCGCCCTTCAAGGCCAATCCAACCCAATCCACACCCACAGAGCCACTCGGGGCAGCAGTGGCCCCAAAAGGAAGCCACGGCCTCCATGGCACCACCTGGTGGTGAGAGAGGTTATATTGAGCACATTCCTAATTGTGCCTCTTATTTACAATCCAAACTCAGTATCTCCTTGAAACCAGCCTCACGGGCTCTAAGGAAAACCCCAAGATATACTGGTGAGCGCCTACTGTGAGTGAGTGTTTTGCTGGTCAGACTGCAGATTACTCAGCATTTGCTTAGTAAAAGGAAATTTTGTTTTTAATTTTCTTCTGTAAGAATGGAAATGGTGGGCAATGGCCATGGCATAAAGACATGGAAATAAATATGGCTGTTAGAGTTCCTATATTTGGGATATTTAGAGGACTTGCCTTTGACAATATTTCCAGTGGGCAGGTTTCAGTACCTATCATTTCTGTGGCCATCCTGCAGCCCGTTAATGTCTCCCTTGCTAACTAAACATGCCTTGGGCGCCTGGGTGGCTCAGTCATTAAGCATCTGCCTTCGGCTCAGGTCATGATCCCAGGGTCCTGGGATCGAGCCCCGCATGGGGCTCCCTGCTCAGCGGGGAGTCTGCTTCTCCCTCTCCCTCTGCCTGTTGCTCCCCCTGCTTGTGCTCTCTCTATCAAATAAATAATTAAATCTTTGAAAAAATAAAAAAATAAACATGTCTTGAGGAAAGGGACGATGTTTATATCGTTCATTTCTAGGGCCTCAGCACCAATTTATTGTGAGGCACATAATGGCACAATGAGTTGGCATTACCACTCATTTGTAATAAACACATAAATTTGTTATACTATGTGCCAGGATATATTAGTTACCTCTCGCCATGTAACAAATTGCCCCATAACTTAGAGTTTAAAACAATAAATACTTGTTGTCTCCCACAGTTTTGGAGGGTCAGGAACGGAGGAGTGGCTTAGCTGGGTCTAGCTCAGGGATCTCTTGTGGGATTGCAGTCAAGATGTTGTCAAGGGCTCTGGTCATCTGAAGGTTTGACTGGGGCTGGAGGGTCCATTTTCAGGTTGGCTCACTCATGAGACTGGCAAAACAGCACTGGCTGTTGGCAGGAAGTCTCAGTCCCTCACCACATAGACCTGCCCGTGGGGCTGTGTGAGCATCCTCATGACGTGGCAGAGAAAACGACCCAAGAGAGAACAAGGTGGAAGCCGAAATGTCTTTCATGATCTGCCTTCAGAAGTCACACACCAACATTGCTATGGTATCCTGTTGGTTACACAGGCCACCCCTATTCAGGGTGAGAGGTGGATCCCACCAGACGAGGATCACCGGGGCCATGTTGGAGGCTGGCTGCCACACGGGGCCTCTGGTGGGCACTCCTGTATATTATTTCTAGTCCTCACGACGCTGCTATGAGTTGGCTTTATTATCCTCATCATATGGATGAGAAAACGTCTTCAAAGTAGTTAAGTGTCTCGCCCAAGAGCAGAAACTTCCAAATGGTAAATGCTGCCTTTCTGGGAGGATCCAAAGACACATGACCAAGGGCGAGGATACTGAGGATCAACTGGGGCCACTGCTTTCCCAGGCCAGACCTGTTCCTGCCCCTCATTGTTTAAAAAAAAAAAAAGGCATCATCTATATATTAGGACACGTCAACATCACTATTTTAGACGTATCCCTAGTTAAGAACCATTTTTTATATCCAAACTCCAACTAAAGTCTCCATCTTTATAAAGACCCGACCCTCCCAAAGCCAGAGGTTGTGCTCCCGAAAAACTATCTTTTTATGAAGTCAATATTATTTGATACAGGTATGAAAATTCTGCTACTTTGGTGAGGCTTTTCCAAATTTTAAATAATGGCCTAAATGTATTAAGTTAAATTTAACTTAGATGAGTCCCTTTAAAACAGGGAAGCAGCAAGGCTTCTGGAAGTTAGAACAAAGGCTCAGGAGACCAAGCTCTGGGGGTCCCTCACCAGCCAGCCCCAAGTCCCTGTCTCTAAACTTGGAATCACAACAGTAGTGATGATTGTGACGCTGATAATCATCATCATAAGCATAACACTGCATATTACTGCATTCGAGTTTGCCCCCCAAACCTCAGGAGCCAGAATTATTATTTCCTCCTAATTGAACAGATAAGGAGAATGACACTGCAGAAGCGGTCAGCAATTTTCCCAAAGTCTGAGGCAGAGCTGGAGTTTGAACCTGGGTATCCTAACACCCAGCCCTGTGATATTTTTCACTGCACCCCCAAATGTGAAAGCTGGCAAAAAGATGAACTAGGGAGTGGGGAAAGTGAAATTAATTACAGGGTATTTGTGGGTTTCTCTTTAGAAGAGTTCACTGCCTCCTTTCATGGCTTTTCCATTGTGGGTTTTTTGGGGGTTTTCCCCCCTGATTTTAACATGAACTGCCTCATTCAGATACACCCAAATCTGGCTTCCTGGAACCGTGCAGAAAAGCTGCCCCTGAACAGCCCCCTCTCCCTCTCATTTTTCTCTTTTTCCAGCCACAGCTGTAGCCCTTGCCCTCAGCTCCTGCCGGCCAGCAGCTAGGAAACCCTGTCAGAAGGTGCATGTTTGGGAATCCAGTTGGCCAGGGCACTGTATTATTCTATCAACAGCAGGCGCTTTCCCTAGAAGTCCCGCCAAACCTTTGTAGAATGCCCTGACAGTCTAGTGCTGGGCTGCAAGAAACAACTGAACAAGATGAAGACTCATAAAACAGACTTCATCTTAAAAGATGGCCCAAATGCTCCCAAGATGGCAGACCTGGGAGCACTGAGTCTTTGATAGCTGCCTCTTGAAAGAAGGTATTACGCAGTCGCGGGACTGCAACAAATTTCCTGGACTATCTTGGGGAAAGTGGAAGAAGACCCAAGTCACGAGATGGAGGTTCAAGAAAGAGCAGAACCAGAGCCAGCCAGGAACCCAGGGCCAGCTGCCCGAGGCCACTCCAGGGCTAGTGTGCGAATGAGAACCGCCCAAGGGCCATCCGGTTCTGGAATCATCCTTCTCGGGACTGAGCGAGGCATGCTTGTGGGTGACACTGGCTAATTGTTCTCGTGGCTGCTTTCAGTAAATAGCACCCTCATTTAGTTCTTTTGAGCCTCTGTTGCCTCTGTGGCAGTCTGGGACCCTCACTCTCCCATACCCGGTGCTGGAACGACATATCAACTTCATCCGTCCCCTGGCCAGCCGAATTTAACTGTGATGCACAAACTTTCCATTTGTGGGGCTCATACTGAGGCTGAAACACTTGGTTAGTTTTGTTTTGCCTCATTTGTTTGCGCTGGAGAGGAAGTGTGAAGAAAATGACTAAGCTCCATGCCCTTCTGGAGCTGACATTCTACTGGAGGAAACAGGTAATAAACATGAGGTGTTAGTAAATTATATACTATGTTAGAAGAAAAAGTAGAGCCCGGAAAAGGGGCATTGGGAGGCCTGAGTGGTCGGGACAAGCTACAGGATTAGAAGGGTCCTCACTGAGAAGGTGACACGGGAGTGAAGATTTGAGGAGGCCAGGGAGTGTGGTAGACATATAATGGCCCCAGAGATGTCCACATCCTAATCCCTGAAACATGTATATGGCCATGTGAATGGACCTTATGTGGCAAAGGGGCTTTGCAGGTATGATCAAATTAAGGATCTTGAGTGGGGAGATGGTCCCTGCTTGTCCGGGTGGACCCAAGGTCACTGCCGGGTGCACTGTGTTGATTTCATGCACTTACATGTGGCAAAACCATTACCACCATGGTATTAGCCAACACCTCCATCATGTCACATAATCACCATTTCCTTTTTGTTGCAGTGAGGACATTTTTTTTCAAATTTTATTTATTTGACAGAGAGAGAGAGACAGTGAGAGAGGGAACACAAGTAGGGGGAGTGGGAGAGGGAGAAGCAGGCTTCCTGCAGAGCAGGGAGCCCAATGCGGGGCTCGATCCCGGGACCCCGGGATCATGACCTGAGCCGAAGGCAGACGCCTAAAGACTGAGCCACCCAGGCGCCCCTGCAGTGAGGACATTTAAGATCTACTCTCTTAGCAACTTGCAAGTACATAATACAGTATTTTTAACTATAGTCACCACGCTGCATACTAGATCCCTAGAAATTACTCGTGTTGTAGCTTGGAGTGTCTACCTTTCGGTTGACATCTCCTCAGTCCTGGGCTCCCTGCCCCTGGTAACACCACTGTACTCTGTTTCTCTGAGTTCATTTTTTTTATTGCACATATAAGTGAGATCATATGGTATTTGTCTTTCTATATCTGACTTATCTCACTTAGCATAATGCCCTCAAGCTCCATCCATATTGTTGCAAATGGCAGGAGTTCCTTCTTTCCCATGGCTGAATAATATTCCATTGTATACAGACACCACATTTTCTTTATCCATTAATCCACTGAGGGACATTTAAGTTGCTTCCATATCTTGGCTCTTGCGTCTTAAGCACAGGATCTTCAGACACACAGGAACAGACCTATTATTCTATAGGAATAAAGAAAGGAGCTTCTGTGGCCTTCCCCTCTTCTATAATGTTTTAGAAGTTAGCAGAGGTGCAACCCCTCTGGAAAACAGTATGGAGGTTCCTCAAACAGTTGAAATTAGAGCTACCATTCGATCCAGCAATTGCACTACTGGGTATTTACCCCAAAGATACAAATGTAGGGACCCGAAGGGGTACGTGCACCCCAATGTTTATAGCAGCAATGTCCACAATAGCCAAACTGTGGAAAGAGCCAAGATGTCCATCGACAGATGAATGGATAAAGAAGATGTGGTATATATACACAATGGAATATTATGCAGCCATCAAAAGGAATGAGATCTTGCCATTTGCAACGACGTGGATGGAACTGGAGGGTGTTATGCTTAGTGAAATAAGTCAATCAGAGAAAGACATGTATCATATGACCTCACTGATATGAGGAATTCTTAATCTCAGGAACAAACTGAGGGTTGCTGGAGTGGTGGGGGGTGGGAGGGATGGGGTGGCTGGGTGATAGACATTGGGGAGGGTATGTGCTACAGTGAGCGCTGTGAATTGTGCAAGACTGTTGAATCACAGATCTGTACTTCTGAAACAAATAACGCAACATATTTTAAGAAAAAAGAAAAAGAAGAAGATAGCAGGAGAGGAAGAATGAAGGGGAGTAAGTCAGAGGGGGAGACGAACCAGGAGAGATGATGGACTCTGAAAAACAAACTGAGGGTTCTAGAGGGGAGGAGGGTAGGGGGATGGGTTAGCCTGGTGATGGGTATTAAAGAGGGCACATTCTGCATGGAGCACTGGGTGTTATGAACAAACAATGAATCACGGAACACTACACCAAAACAAATGATGTAATATATGGTGATTAACATAACAATAAAAATTTAAAAAAAAAAGAAGTTAGCAGAAATAACCATCCTGCCCAAAATATCAACACTGCTGTCATGGTGCCTGAAATTCCACTATTTGACATTAGCTCCTTTAGATACAATCACCTGTTCATTCATTAACTCAGTAACTGCCATGTTTATTAAATGTTTGCTGTGTGCCCGATACTATTTCTGCATGCTGAGGATATAGCAATGAGCAAAACAGTTGTGTAGAAGAAGCTGAAAGTTGTAACTAGTGCAGTAGAAGAAAACATCAGATGGAGTCCCAGAAACCAGAGGCACAAAGCATTTTAGGAATGTTGTTGGTAAACTGTGTAAGATGAGGACTAAGAACTCACCTTTGGATTTGGTAAAAATGGGTGTCACTGGGGACCTTGACTGGAGCTGTTTTGTAGACCAGTGGAAACAAATGCCTGATCAAATTAGGTTCAAAAGACACTGGTGGTTAAGGAAGTGGAAGCAGTGAGTATGGACCAAGCCTCTCTGTGCAGATCAGCCAGTCGTGCCCTTGCACAACTCAGGGGTGCCCTTAATGTACACCACAATGTGAATGCTACTTATTGGAGTCACCCAGCTAGATAGCCCTAGTTTAGAAGAGTCTTTCTAGAATTTTTGCTATAAAGAGGAGCAGAAAAATGGGGCAATAGCTATAGAGGAATGTGGAATCAAGGAAGATTTTTTTTTTTAATAAAAGCTATTATGCTAAGTTTGTCACTAATTAGAGTGACTTAGCAGGGAATGACAAATTGATTGAAACCCAGTAGCCCATTAGATGTGATAACTTATCAGGTGGGGGAAATGACTCAATAACAAACTAAAAGCAAATCAAAGTGGGGGTCGGGGCGGAAGGAGGATACTAAAGCCTGGAAGGAGAAACAAACTCAGAAGTTCAAAGATGAACTTCATCTGTACCCCTGCTTCTACTTTCATATGGGTTGATGTGCCCAGAAAGGGCAAGCTTAACACAAAAGGATGGGGTGAATTCCATGCACAATGGTACTTGGATAAGAGAAAGAACATTTGAACGTGTATATCAATTAGGAATATTTTGGGCTGCAAATAACAGAAAATCCAAACTAACAGGATGCAAATTTATTTCTTCCTCAAGTAAAAGAAACCTGTAAAGAGGCAGTCCAAGGCTGGCACGGTGGCTCCATGATGCCATTAGGGACACAAGCTCCATCTATATTTCTGTTCCATTCTCTCAGCATGTGGCTTCCATCCTTAAAGTCATCTCATGATCCAAGATGGCTGCTGGAGCTCCAGCCATCAAGCCTACCTTCCAGGCAATAGGAAGGAAGACAGAATAAAAGGGGCTCACCTCCCAGTTGAGTTGGCCCTCTTTAAGAAGGCTTCTTAAAAATGCCATGCAACACTTCCACTCACATTGGTCAGAATTCAGTCACATGAGCATACTTAGCCACAAGAGAAAGCAAGAAATGCAGTTTGTACTTGGGCACATTATCCAGGACTCTGTTTCTGAGGAACGAGGCAAGAATGCAAGTAGATGTCACTGACTGAGTTTTCCCAGAGTCATTCAAATGATGCCACAGCAGCAATACTGAGGTTAAAATTAACATCATCCCAACCCAGGCAAAGGGACATGGGGAGGAACCTAATCTCAACCTTAGAAAGGACAATGGACTCACATTATGTAAGTGTGACAGCTCCATGTGGGTGGAGACACGGCCACTGTTGGAATTCCATATCCTCATGGACCAGTTTCAAGCTCCTAAGGGCACCCCAAAGCCACATGCTGAACCTGGGGCTTCGCAGCATTAACCCTGGGAAGCCCTCAGGGTTCTGGATTTTCAGGGGATGAGCCCCAGGACTCAAGTAAGAAATCCAGCCTCTGGGCAGTCTCCCCCATCCTGGATGGTGCAGTGTACCTCACTGCAGCCCCTGAGCTTTGGCAGAGAATGTACATTCCTTCCTGTCCCCTTATACTTTCCGGCTCAGGAAATGGTGGATAGATGTTGGGGTCCCAGAACATGTCTCGTGTGGCCCGATATTTTTCGAGACTGCTGATCTGACATCAATTCACAGAATTTTTTACAACAGCCTTCTCCCTTCCTGTTGAGAAGTTCCCCAGATATAAATATAACAACAGAAACAGACCTACGGGGTTCAGCCAGGAAGAAAGGGCTGTGGGTAATCAGACCTCGTGGCTCCTTCGAGCACTCAGAGGCAACATTAATCTGGACACTTGGATGAAAGGCCCAGCTCCCCTTGCCAGACAATTTGTAAACGACATGGCCAGAAAGCATCTCTGGACGCCGAGACCTACTGTTCTCCTGAAGCTTTGTGGGGTGCAAGCACGGGGCTGGGAAGACTCGTGCTTTCTACAGTAGTTTTGCTGTCTCTCTTTCAGCTACAAATTTAGAAGCGGAGCTTAATAAGAAAAACAGAAGCCACAGGAAGGAGGCGGCTCTGGAAACAACATATGTTGCAAAAGCCTCTGAGTCTCAGCTGCTCCCAATTAGAGGACACCTGATTGGCTCTAGAGCAGGAGCCCAGAGAGGGGCCAGCTGAGCAGGAATGAAAGATGCCCACATGTGTACCCAGCCCCCCTGGGAGTGTCCCCTGCAAACCAGGGCATGGATGGCCACAGTGTTCCAGCTTCTCCTCCCCTCGACCTTGCCTACTTTCTCTTCCCCTGCTTCCCTCCCTCCTGCGCTCCCTACGGCCCTTCCCCCTCCTTCTTCTCCCTGTCCTATTTCCTTCTCCTTTTTTGTCAGTTCCTTAGTCCTCTTAGAGGACATCCCACAAGCCTTGCAGATGGACTGTGTGGCATTTAAGGCCAAACGCATCCCTGCTTAAGACATTAACTGTTGGGCGCCTGGGTGGCTCAGTTGGTTGGGAGACTGCCTTCGGCTCAGGTCATGATCCTGGAGTCCCGGGATCGCGTCCCGCATCGGGCTCCCTGCTCAGCGGGGAGTCTGCTTCTCCCTCTGACCCTCCCCCCTCTCATGCTCTCTCTATCTCATTCCCTCTCTCAAATAAATAAATAAAATCTTAAAAAAAAAAGACATTAACTGTCAAAGAGAAAAAGAATAATTCCGGCTGACACCAAGAGCCACATTTACCGATTGCTTATTATGTGACCCGCACTCTCTTAAGCACTGCTCTAGGAACAACCACCACTAGCTCGTTCCTTCCCCAAGATGATCTCTTGCAGCAGATGCTCGGCTTGTCTCCCGTGGAATACACGAGGCAGAGGGAAGAGAGCAGGTGGCTTTCACAAGAGAAGGTGTGAGACAGACTGAGGGACTGCTTTCTGTTCTGTTTCTGGGGGGAGAGCCTTTTGAAACTCCGCAGGGAGTCCTTGGGAAGAAGCTCCTTCCCTTTGTTGTGCCGTTGTGATTTGGATGTAAAAAAAAGGAAAGCAGAGCTTCTCATCTTATAGGCACGGTTTGAAGAGGCAGACAACAATGGGTTAGTAAGTAAGAGACTCCAGACACCAACCACTTGTGCCACCTGTTACTTTCACCTGACATGATTTGGAGGCATCACACCTTGCATCAGTTGGACTGGGCTTGGTTGGAAGCCACAGGAAGGCCACACAAAAGTGTTCCAATGATGAAGGCATTGATCATCACCCCTAACAAGACATTCAGATGTAGGGCAGTTCCAGGGCTGGTTGATTCAACAGCCTGGCGATGGCATCAAGGACTCAGGTTCTTCCTTCCCTCCTGTCATCCTCAGCATCACCCCCTCTGGTCTCAAGATGGCTGTCACAGCTCCAAGCAAACATCCACACACAGCATCCAGAGGTGAAAAGGGGGCAGTCTTTTCCTCGTGTCTCTTTATAGGAGCTAAGAACCTTTTCCTAGAAGCCCCCAGGAGACCTCTCACCTCGCATTGGCCAGAACTGGGCCACACGTCCCTGGTCTAAGCAGAACCAGGCAAAGGGGGATGGAGGTGCATGTCTGCTTTAACCAATCAGGATTTACCACACTGGGGTAGGGGAGGGGTGGGCAAGAAAGAGAGCACACGGCTCTCAGTTTGGAAACCAATATTTTCTGCCTCAGGCATCTCCCTTAATGACACACTCCCATCCACCCCCTCTCCTTACAAAGCATTGTCATGCCAAGGAGTTCAACAGTCAGCTTCTTTGCCGGCTAGGGTAACTACCTATTGTAAATGCAAAACATATGAAAGTCATCTTTTTCCAATTCTTTTGGTCTTTTGCCTTGACAAACAGAGCTTTGCCTTGCCAGTCTGTATCTGATCAAACACCAATAACGATAAGGCTAAAATAAAAACGGGTCCAAATTCCTAGCTCAACTCGATTCAGAGATAACCACGTACAGACTTTCTGGGTGTTTCTATAATGGATTTTGAGCTCAGCCTGTGTTTAGAAAAGATTGGTGTCACATATAAGCAACATGGGGTCAGACAAAGTTTAGGCTGATTCAGCAGTGGGTCTGAAAGAAAGAGGGAGCCAGTGAGAGTCAGTAAGAGGGACAGAGAGACAGACGAGCAACAGAAAGATACGAAGGGATGGAGAGAGAACTCTTCTTTTGTCTCCATCCTAATGCAAAGACATAGACACATTGCTCCAAAGAAACGGACAGCTCAACTCTGAAGGCACAGAACATATCATGGAACCCCCAAATGTCACAATCTCATCCCGTAAGTAGTCCTAAATCCTAGACCACAAAACCACTCGTGCAAAATCTCATGGCCAGCCCTGAATAGAACTCAGTATGCTTGGATCCCACCACCAAACTGTTACAAAACAAGAATAAGAAAAACAACCCCCACGTAATGAGCTTTCACCATGTGCCAGACACCGTACACAGTATTTTATATTCCTCACCAGATTTGCTCTTCCCAAGAACGCTGGGAGGCGGTGTTATTTTTAATGATTGACTTTCTGATGCCCATTACCAGTATGGTGAGATGTTTGGTGACTCACCTGAGGCTACCTAGCTAGTAAGTGGCAGAGCCAGGAACTTAACTGAAGTCCATCTGTCTAATAATAATTATGTTTGCTTTTAAGCTATGCACAACTCCATGACCATTCCAAGCCTGTTACTAGCACTGGAACATTTTATTAACATGGATAGTGGTGGCAGGGAGCAAAGATTATTCTGGAGGCTGGTTAATGGCATTATTATTATTATTATTTTAAAAACTCAAATGTCCATCAACAAAGGAGTAAATTGTGGTCTATCTACACAGTGGAATATTATTTGGCCATAAAAAGGTACCTCAGAAACACGATGTTGAATGAAAGCGGCCAGACATATAAGGTCACATATTGTATGATTCCATTGATATGAAATGTGCACAATAGGTAACTCCAAAGAGTAGAAAGCATATTGGTGGTTGCTGGGGGACGGAGGTGAGGGAGAGTGGGAGGGAACTATTTAATGGGTATAGGGCCTTCTTTTGAGGTGATGAAAATGTATTGGAACAAGATGGAGGTGGTGATTAGACAACATCACAAATGCACCACACGTCCCTGAATTGTTCAGTTTAAAGTGGCTAATTATATGTTATATGAATTCTCCTCAGAAAAAGAACAAGGAGGAGGAGGAGGAGAAGGGGGAGGGGGAAAGAATCAGTCATTCTGGCCTCATAATCATCACATCCTCATCAAAACATCTGAAAGGGGCCCAGCGACTCTCCCTCCAACGGGTGGGGTGATGATACTCAAAGAGCCACTGATGCTGTTATTAGTAACTGTTCATACATCAGGCTGTCTTGGTAAAGTCATATTGCTATGTGCAGATTGCCCAGCTGAATCACATTACATCATTTTAAGAAACCAGGGTACATTTCTGATGGCTACAGTTCTGCAGAACCAGATCAGAGGAGCAGCAAAGCACCACCACTGACAGATAGGACTGCATATCACAAAGGCCAGCTGACGCTGTGCCCTCCCTGGGAAACATCTATGAAATGAGTATGTAAGCACGAGACACAATCATTAGGTCTGAAATAAGCTGTGTCCTCCAGGAGGAATGGAGATAATTCAATTGGCAGTGTGCTGTCTCTGACATCGGTTACCTTGTAGACAAAGCCTCATATGTTCCTGATTTGAAATTTCTTTGTGGAAGATGGGGGTGGGATCTGGTTTCTGTCTGCTTGGGAGAGGAGGGGGGAAGGCAGGTGGAGAAGAAAGAGAATCAGGCTGCAGTTAGAGGGCCATTGTGGGAAGTTCCTGGCCACAAACATCCAAGACACCTCTTTCATTGAGAAAGAAAGAGAAAATTGCAGTGACTCTGAACTTTCCATTTTCAAAAGCTGGGTGACTCCATCCAGTGTGAATGAAAACTCTGACATCTCAATGATAAAGCCAACCTGCAATGTAGACTCCAGATTTCCTATGGAAGATAGCCTTCATCTGGTGGAAGGGGAAGGGCGAATCCCAGCCCTCCATATGAACAAGTAACTTCTGGAAAAATCTAGATTTATTATTTCTGCAGGACCTACCCTTCCCCTACCAGGAACAGCATGTGCATTGGCCAACAGGACAGCCAACAGGTTGGCATCTCCCCTTGGAGACGGTACCCAGCTGATGTGACAGAAGACAGCCCCAGGCCTCCCCATTTCCAAAGCTTCCTTCTTCTGTTTGTCCCTTTAGCCAAGATATTGCTGGATTATCTCAAGCGCCTGGATCCAGCTGGACTTTAACCTGGTCCTTCTTAACATCTCCCACATGGCTCTCCTTGATCTCACCTGACATTGCCTACATCCTACCACTTAAAACAACTTTCTTTCCCCACCGGTACTAAAGTCATAACTATGACCCAACTGTTCTTACACTCATTTATCTACTTCCTAGAGGTTCCCCACTTGGTTTCATTGGCCTCTGCTGACTCATCCTTCACTCTCTGAAGGCACCGTCTACCACCTGGCACCACCCTCCAAATGTAACTCTCACCCACGGTAAACCTATTGGTGTCATTCCAGTTCAACACACATGTTGAGAATCACTCTGATCTAGGTATCAAGTTGAGAATTTTCACATATATATGAGAACTTTGGAAGACTTGAACGAACTCTGTTTTATTGACACTACGAAACATTATGTAGCTGATTAAAGGAACGCACTAGGATTAACCCAGAGGAGATCACTGATATATTAAGTCAAAACCAACCTGCATGTGATCAAGGTTAATACCAGTAATATGTCAAGTAGCATGTACTGTTAATGTGATGTGATGAGAATGGCACTTCATCTCTGTGGTCTTCCTCCCCCAAACCTATTGCCCAATCTAAGCAAGAGAAATACATCAGACAAACCCAAATTGAGAGGCACCATTATTCTTCAAAAGTGTCAATGTCATGAAAGACACAGAAACCCTAAGGATCTGTCTCATGCCGGAGGAGACTAAGGAGACACAATAACCGAATGCAGTATAGTATCCCGGATGAGGTCCTAGAACAACAGAGAGATATCAGGGGAAAACTGGTGACATGGGAATGAAGGGTAGAATTGAGTGAGTAGTAACCTACCAGGGCTGGTTTCTTGGTTTTGACAAAGGTACAATAGGGAAAACTGTGTAGGGGTATATGGGAACTCTTGGTACTATCTTTGTGACTTTTCTGTAAATTTAAAATTGAAGGTTTATTTCTTTTAATGATTTATTTATTTACTTTAGAGAGAGAGCATGCGTGAGTGGGGTGAGGGGCAGAGAGAGAGAGAGAGAATCCCAAGCAGACTCCCTGCTGAGCATGGAGCCCGATGCAGGGCTCCATCTCAGGACCCTGAGATCATGACCTGAGTCAAAATCAAAAGTCAGATGCTTAACTGACTGAGCCACCCAGGTGCCCAGAAGGTTTATTTTTAAAAAGAGCAACAAGTTGTAATATAAATAATACACTCTTCATTTGTTTCAAAAAATAAAAACTATAAACATAGAGCATATGGCATAAGACACACACTAAACTTACTACTTGTTACTTGGAGCAGGGGATCTGAGGGTTGACAGAGGAGTTACTAATATCTTCTTTATATTTCTATGTTATTTGAACTGCTGCAGTGAACAACCTGTTTCTATGCTATCTCACCTGTTGTAGGAAGAAAAATATGCAATTTTTAAAAATCTAATAAAATTTTGGGGAATATAGTTGCTTCCTTATTCCCAAAAGCACTGGCAGGAAAACATTTACTGGAAATTTAACAAGGAAAGCCAAATTATACCCTCCTCCAAGCCCTGAAAGAATGTCTCTCTCCAGAAACATGGTGGTATTTCCACTGGCCCCATTAGGCAGTTAAACTGGATATCAAGTATGGGACCTAGCATTATCCTAAAGCCTGGAATTCTATAAATAATAGCCCTCCATTATATCCCACAAAAAAATGTATACATTAAGGGAAGTCTCGGGAAATGTGTCCACTTTGTACCATGCGCTAAACCTGAAGATGCTGAATCTGTTTTTGACTCATGAAATAGAGGAGCTCTGGTAGGGTGTGGATAGTGTAGAATGAGCAAGGAGAGTAAAGAGGGATAGACTCTAAGAAAAGTTTGAGGAAACTGACAATTAAGAAACTACTTATGACTCTTGAGGGAGTGAGCCAAACTGCAGAGCCTCTGAGGAGAGAAAGGAGGCAAAGATTCGCTGGAGGAGAACCACCTGGTAAAACTAATAAAAAGGTTTAGCAGGGTGGCCAGATACAAGATAAATATACAAATACCAGTAACTTTCCTTTATAGCAGCTTCAATCAATCACACAAAGTCAGGGGCAAAAAGATCCATCCATGTCAACAACAACAACAAACCCAGAAAATACTGAGGGCATAAAGTTACAAGAAATGCCCAAGACCTGTGTGATGACACTTACAAAACTTTATTGGAGAACACGAGTAGACCTGAATCAGTGGATTTATCTTGTTTTTTTCCAGGTAAGAAAGTTTAACATTGTAAGACGTCGACTTCACCCCTACTGGATACTTCCAGAATCTCCATGCAATTCCAAACAAACTCATAAGAGGGGTTTTAATAGAACTTGAAAAGCTGATTCTAAAATTCATCTCACTGCTGTTCTTTTACACAACTTCATGGCTTTTCAAAACTGTAATCATTAAGGAGGTGGTCTCAGTAACTGGAAGTAGAGTTGTTGATTTCTGGCCATCCCCAGCATCTTACCTCCCCTTGCCACTGCCAAAGAGCACCCGAATAGCCAGGACTTGCATAGGGTTGACCTCACCCTCTCCTCGAGAGCGGGATCTGATGGACATAAGCCAGTCAGCAGGTCCCATCCTCCCACCCCACTGCTGGGTTCAAATCGGGTCAAAGAAGGACAATCAGACCTAATTTTTGAATGTTTTGCTTACAGATTCCTTCTTTTTCTTGTTGGATATGACCAAGAAAGCACGCAGTCTTACAAGTTTCTGGATTCAGACCAAGGTGGCACAAACACTAACAAGGCCAAGCTAATAAAGGCAGAGAGGGAAAGTAGGTCCTTATTGTCATCTGGGCTGCTGGATCCTGCCTTGTCTGAAGCCAGTGGCCCTAGACTTCTCAGTTACAAGTCAGTAAATTCATTGTGTTGTATTAATCAATTTAAATTGAATTTTCAGTTGTTTACAACTGAAAGTATTCTTCCTGCTTCAATACACCGCACACATAGATAAACAGAACAGTGTAGAGTATCCCAAAAGGGATAAGGGTGTGTGTATGCACGCACACACGTGCACTTCCTATCCTGGGGTCAATGGGTGTTTCTGTAAGACAGCGTCTTAAACCACCTGCATCAATATCACTTTAAGGACTTCCAAAATACAGGCGGCAGGCTGTCAGAACTAGAATGGGGAATCTGCATTTTTAACACGCTTCCCAAGTAGTTGGTAGGCATGGGGAAGTTTAAGAACTACCAGAATAGAACTGTGTTTCAAACCGTGGGTCACAACCAATTAGCAGGTCATGAAATCCATTCAGAAGGTCTGGGTCAGCATTTTTTTAAATAAAAAAATGGGTTGGGATGGAAGGAATGGAAAAAAAACAGAGTAAAACAGAACACATCAGAGTGTGTCACAGCAGAAAAGATAAGTACTGTTTTATGAAATTTTTCTTTCTGTTGTACATATGTAAGCTCAAATTCAGCGGGCATTCAGCAACTTGACTACAATTGTTGTTAAAATATCAAAGTGCAATTTCTACTGGTTGGTAGATAGCTCGGGCCTACCCATATGCCCTCCTGCTGTCTTAAGACAACCCCCCACCCCCCCACTCCTGCCAACATTAGCATCAGAAGGGTTAATTTCTGGCACAGCAGGGGGTTTCCAAGACCTGGCTCAGTTTTAAGACCAAATTCTGATCATCAGCCTCCTGGCCTGACCAGATGTTAAATATTTGACTCTCACCTCTGTACATATGTGTAGGTGGAATGTACTGGAATGCTAAAATGTACTGAGTTTACGTGTAACGCTTGAAAAGCACCATTATGGACCAAAGGTTCTCAGTGGGTCTTGGTAATGGGAGATTGGGGCGGGTGTACTGGGTGCACTTGGGTGCGTGAGCCGATCCCATTCCCCCGTGCTGTCTTTACAAGGCAAAGCAAACAAGGAGTGGCCTTTGCTTCCTTCTCACATATTTGGTTTGAAAACAAACAGTGGGAGGTGTGTAAACACACACATCGAACCCACGATCGGAAGAGCAAGCGGTGAGGACACAAGGTCAAATGGGACTATAATGACGTCCACCTTCTGGCTAAAGTCCAGAGATGATCCAGAGTCTGAGCTTGGAAAGAAACGTGAAAGAAGGAAAGAGAAGGAAAGCTACTGACCTTGTCAACATGACCAAACTCCAGTACTGATGAGAAATTTTAATATTATCAGTCCTTCAAGTGCTAAATAACAAACCCTGTGTTTTTAAGTAAGGTTCACCAAGAGCCAGTCATTTCACAAATTCAAAGTGGCCAGTATCATTCAAACCTTCAACTCTGAATGAAATCCATCTCCTAAAACCCTGCCCATCTCGTGACTCTCCATCTTCTTATTCCACTGGTTCATTCTCAACTCCCAAAAGCACGGTTAGACAGGAGATCAAAATCCACCTTTTTTTTGGTAAGCTGTACATATTTAATGTCCACAATTCAGTGGGTTTAGAAATAAGTATACACCTATGAAACCATGACCACAATCTATGCCATAAATGTATCCATCACCTCAAAAGTTTCCTCCTGCATTCTTATTTATTATTATTTTGTATTATAAGTATTATAAGAATACTTGACATAAAATCTACTACCTTCTTAGTGAGTTTAAATCTACAATACAGTGTATCAACTATAGGCAACTGTGGTGTACAGTAGATCTCTAGGACTTACTTACTGTGTATAACCCAAACTTTGTATCCTTTAACTAATTCCTTCCTGTTTCTCCCTCCCCCAAGCCCCAGCCCCTGGCAACCACCATTCTACTCTCTGCTTCTGAGTCTGACTCAGATTCTTCATATAAGTGGCATCATGTAGTATTTGTCCTTCTGAATCTGGCTTATTTCACTTGGTGTTGTGTCCTCCAGGTTCATCTGTGTTGTTGCAAATGGGAGGATTTCCTTCTTTTTTAAGGCTGAATAATATTCCATTGTGTGTATGTGTGTGTGTGTGTGTATGTGTGTGTGTATCACATTTTCTTTATCCATTCATCTGTCTATAGACACTTAAGTTGCTTCCATGTCTTGGTTATTGTGAATAATGTTGCAACGAACATGGGAGTGCAGGTACCTCTTCAAGGTCCTGCTTTTAAATATCAATGGATGATTCTTACACCTTTCTTGTTACTCCCCCATTGCTACTTGGAGTATATTAAATTCTTGCAAAGTACTAATAAAATGCATTTGGGGAAACCTGGGTGGCTCAGTCAGATAGGTGTCTGCCTTCGGCTCAGGTCATGATCCCAGGGTCCTGGGATCTAGCCCCATGTTGGGCTCCCTGCTCAGTGGGGAGCCTGCTTCTCCCTCTCCCCCACTGCTTGTGCTCTCTCGATCTCTCTCTCTCTCTCTCAAATAAATAAATAAAATCCTTTTTAAAAATTAAAAAAAAAAAGATCCTGCTTTTAATTCCTTTGGCTATATACCCAGAAGTGGGATTGTTGGATCATATGGTAGTTTTATTTTCAATTATTTAAGGAACCTCCATACTGTTTTCCATAGTGACTACACCAACTGACATTCCCATCAACAGTGCATGAATGTTCCCTTTTCTCCACGTGTTCACCACTTGTTTTTTAAATAAAAGACATTCTAATGGGTGTGAGGTGATATCTCACTGTGGTTTTGATTTGCAATTCCCTGATTATGAGTGATGTTGAATATCTTTTCATGTACCTGTTGGTCATTTGTGTGTCTTCTTTGGAAAAATGCCTATCCAAGCTCTTCACCCATTTTTAAATCAGGGTTTGTTTGTTTTTTATTTTTATTGCTATTGGGTTGTAGCAGTTCCTCATATATTTTGTATATTAACCCTTTATCAGACAGAGCTTTTGCAAATATTTTCTTCCGTAGAGTATCTTTTCATTCTGTTGGTCGTTTCATTTTTTGTGAGGATTTACCTTTTGCCAGCACTTTTAAAAATGCTCCTCAAGAAGACAGGTGGAATGAAGCTTACTACAGTGCTTGATTTACTCCAGTAAATTCCTACAACCTAGTCTAAATTCAGCTAGATTCTTCTGACCCTTGATTCTACTGCTGGGGATTTACCCCACAGATGTACTTACAGTGGTTACTGTAAGTGTACTTCCCCAGGTGGGGAAGGGGTAGGATTGCCAGGCACAATATAGGATGCCCAGTTAAATGTGAATTTCAGATTAAAAAATGAATTTTTTTAGTATAAGTATATCCCGTGCAATATGTGGGACATACTTACACTAAAAAAAGAATTGTTGTTTATCTGAAACTCAAATTTAACTGGGCATCCTGTATTTTAATTTCCTAATCTGGCAGCCCTAAAAAGGAGGGTCTATAGGAAAGGGAGTTCATTTTCCACATTGTACTTTTCTGTACTGTTTGAATTTCCAAGTGTTAACAAATGTAAGGGTTTTTATATAAGCAGGGATTATATGAGATATCAACCGTCTTTGTTGATCCGTTTTCCTCTTCGTTCTTTGTCATTTGTAAAAATTTCTGACGTGCTAAATATATCTTTTTAAAGATTAAAAAATTCAGCTGAATGTAAGTGGAAAAGGACAATAAAGGAGCACTTTTCCATCTAACAGATGGGGGGAAAGAAAGGGTTAAAGTCAAATGTAGAAAATGACCTGAAAATCCAGGGCTGTTTGAACAGTAAATGAATTGAAAGAAAATACCAGAAACAGAAGCTGAGCCAAAACATGGCAAGAGCGAGAAGCAGAAACCTAAGTGGGAGCAAATATCTGGTGGCCCACGTGGCCAGAACGCTGTGTTTTATTTTAATCAGCCTTGAATGTTCTCTGGTTGTTTTTTAACTTTACTCATATATGATAAACTAAATATTTCTCATTCCTATCATTCTGGTTTTCGCCTTCTTATTGCACCATCATTCCACAGAATGCAGACAATCCTGAATGATTTACATTTTGCTTCAGTGACTCTGTAATTCATACATTTATGAATTAAAAAAAAATTTTCCCCTATAAATATTTGCTCTGTCCTTCTTGACAGCATTTCGGTCCCCAGCAGGCAACCGGAAAGTTTCCCTTGCAGGTTGGACAACCGTCCCTCTGCAGGCAGGAACCTGCCCACCCCCATTTGGCCCCCAGGGTCATTTGGGAAGGTCAGGTGAACATTTTCTGTTAAATCACCCCAAGAGCATCGTTTATCTTTCTCAAACCTTCCTTGGAAAAATTTCCTTGTGAAAATAAAAAAAAAATTTTTTAAGTCATTCTGTAAACTGTGAAATGTGGCCCACATCACACTCAGCCCTCAGAAGGAGACTGGTCTTGCCAGGCCAGGAGTTCTGGAAAGTTCTGTCTGCCTCTGGCAGGTTTGTTTGCTCTGTACACTGGCCTTTGCGTTTGGGATTTCACAGCTGCACAAAAGGAGCTTTCTCAGAGTGAAGAGAAATATCCAGAAGGCCCTGGAGAACAGGTGACCAGTAATGAAGCCAGTGGCCAAAACAGCATGAGGTGCCTGCTAGCGGGCCTTGTCATCTAGGTAATGAAAGTGCAAGGCAATGTCCAGGGGAGTCCTAGGGTTGAGCCGGCCCAGCCCGGGGAGCTCCCTGGTGAGGTCTGTGTATATCTGGGCCCAATCTGTCCACAGTTCTGAGGATATGGGCCTAGGTGGGACATAGGTTGGTTTTCTCACATTTTTTCTACCTCTGGTTTTCTTTTTTGGTTCCAAACCCCCCCTTTTTAAAAAGATTTTATTTATTTATTCTAGAGCAAAGAGAGAAAGCATGAGCTGGGGGTGGGGGGAGGGAGAGAGAGAAGCAGACTCCCCACTGAGTAGGGAGCCCCACTTGGGGCTCAATCCCAGGACCCCAAGATCATGACCTGAGCTGAAAGCAGATGCTTAACTGACTGAGACACCCAGGTGCCCTCCAAAATCCCTTCCACTCGGTTCCCTAGAAGTTGGAGCTTGGTGCAGACTAGGCTACTCCTGCCTGAAGACCCCAGGGGGGCCCAGCGCTGAGACCCAGCAGAGACGGGTTGGGGAGCATTCTTGGGACAGCAGACAAGCCTATACTCACCCGCTACACCTTCTGTAGCCTGGCTCACCTTCCACCTTCAGAGGGAAGGCTCTCTCTAACATCAGGCAGGCTGGCCCTCTAGTTCCATTAGCAAGGGACACCAGGCAATTGAAAAAAGAAAGAAAATGACCTCTGGGTTGACATTCAAGATACAGAGAGAGAGACTGCACAGGGTGAAGAGCCCAGAACCTGGAGCCAAGCTGCTAGGTTCACAGCCTGCCCCACCGCTCCTGGCTGGGTGGCCCTGGAGAGGGGCTGAAATGTTCTGTGTCTCCATCTGTGAACTAGAGATGGAACAACAGTCCTTGTCTCTGAGGGTGACGGGCTAGTGCACGGGAGCGGTACGAACAATGGCATGTCCTGGGGGTCGGAAAAGTAGCCGTGTCACCATCATTAAAGTCAAGCTGGTCATCTTCAACAGAAAAAGTCAGAGGAAAATGGGATGCGTGTCCACGTTGGGCTCAGTAGCCCAGCCCCTCTGATCTACCCAACACTGCAGCACAAGGAAGCTGTTTGATAAAAATGCGTCCTTTCCTTTGATTTGACCATTCACGGCTCTCTACCTCCTTCCCCTTCTTACTTGTTTGGGTGACCTGGGGGCTTCCACTCACCCTAGGGAGGCAAATGAAATAGCAGGCACAGGGTAGCCATGCCCAGTTAGCGCCCTGCAGCTAATGGGGGGCAGAAGGGCTTAGATGACCAGCTCAAGGTGCAAGCACTCAAGTGCTAAATGAAAATGTCAGAGGACCATGAGAACCAGAAACCATGTGTTTCCTAAGAAGGGGTTAAATGAGGAAGATGTGACCAAGACTTAGAATGGTTTTATCACCATGAGCTACATTTCAATGTCCCCAGACATAGAGAAGCAGACATTCAGGGACATCTGTACAATAAGGTGGTTCCAAGCTCAGGTTCTCAAGCCAAAGGCACTGGGTTCAAACCCTTTCTCTCCTGCTTTCTAATGGTGTGATGTTAGGAAAAATAACATCCTCTACCACAGCACTGTCCAACAGGATTCTCTGCAGTGGTAGAAATGTTCTGTGTCTGCGCTATACAACATGGTAACCACTAGCTACCTGTGTACTGAACCCTTGAAATGTTGGCTGGCCCACACTTCAACTAATTAATAACTAATTTTAATTGTTAATTTTAGTTAACAGAAGCTATGCTGTTCATTATGGTAGCCTCGAGCCACCTGTGATTGTTAAAAGTGAATTAACTGGGACACCTGGGTGGCTTAGTCCCTTAAGTGTCTGGTTCTTGATTTCCACTTAGGTCATGATCTCAGGGTCATGAAATAGAGCCCTGCGTTGGGCTCCACACTGAATGTGAAGCCTGCTTAAGATTCCTCTTTCTCCCACTCCCTCTCCCTCTGCCCTTCCCCAACCCTGCTCACTCTCTCTCTCTCCAAAAAATGATAATATTAATTGAATTAATTAATTAACTTGTAAAAGCCCCTGTTTTTCCTCACCTATACCATGGACATAATAATAGGACCTACCTCGTAGAATAAAATGAGTTAAAGTAATGTAATGGGCCAAGTTCATGGTAAGCATGTAATGAAATTTAGCTGCTATTATGATTACTTTTATTTGATCCACAGTAGTCTCCTCCCTGCCCACATCTTCCATTTCCTTTTCTGTGACTAGCTCACTCTACCCTGGGGATCAGCTCTGTGGGAGGCAGAATAACACGCCCCCCCAAAAGTTGTCCGCATTCTTATCCCCAGAACTGGTGAGTATATCGGGTTACATGGCAAGGGGGGATTTAAGCTTACATGTAGAGTTGAGGTTGCTGATCAACTGACATTATTTCAGATTATTCAGGTGGGCCCCATGTAATCACTAAAGTCTGCAAGAGCTGGAAGAGAGAGAAGGTCAAAGAGATGCAGCATGGGAAAAACTTGAATGGTCACTGTTGGCTTTGAACAGGGAGGAAGGGACCACAAGCCAGGGAATGGGGTGGCCTCTGGAAGCTGCAGAGGAAAGGAAAAGACTCTCCCCCAGAGCCTCCAGAAGGACACGGTCCTGCCGACACCTTGACTTTGCCCGTGAGACCCATTTCAGACTTTGGACCTCCAGAATGGCAAAAATAATAAATTTGTGCTGTTTGAAGCCACTGAGTTTGTGGCCATTTGTTACAACAGAAACAGGAAGTGAATACAAGCACTGACTTGCTGATTCTGTGAAAAGACTGTCCCTTGCCTGGCCCCAATGAACTCCAGCAGCGCAGGCGTCCCATCTACTGGTCAACATCATGGTTAATTACAAACCTATAAATCACAGGGATGGGGGGGAGGAGCCTGAAAGACTTATTTAAAATAAGACTTCTTATTTTTTTTGCAAGAAAAGGACCGGCTTTCCATTATGCTTTCAAAGTCCTATTTATGTTTCAATTCTTCTCTAAATGGTGCAGAGCAAATTTCTAGTCCTCCATGCATCCCCCTGGGAAGACCATAGGGCTAAATGGAAATAAACTGGCAGTGCGTGTATATTTTTCCTTGCAGTGCACTATCTCTTTCTTTGCCAAGCCCCTCTCCTTTTCTGAGGCACCTCCAAGGAAACAGGGTCCTTTTCGGGTGTCTTGAATGCTGCAGATCCTGAGGGATGACAAGGGGGTGGAGGGCTTGTAGCCAACCCCGAGGAATCCAGTCGAACCCTGGGGAGGAGGGAGGGCAAAGCCACTACTTTCGATGACATGCCTCTCCTGTTCACCATCAACCCCCACCACAAAGGCCTCGTGTGGTCATCCGCATTCCGGCTTCTCTCCCCAAAGCACAACTTTGTTTCCAAAAAACAGCCACGTATGTACCAGATTCTGTTTGGTCTGATCAAAGATGTTGATGCAAACTTTTCCTGCAGAAGAGGAATAATACTGCAGGCTTCTGGGGGTGAGGCTCATTTCGAACATCAGCCTGGGAAGGAGATACAGGCCCATAGGCCCTTGTCCACAAATCCGAAATCCAAAAATGTCTGAATACAAAAAATCTTCTCATAACTCATTTGGCAGCAAAACGTGGACTGACTGGCCATGAGGTGACACAGTCCTTACTTATCCAGTTTTGTGCAAATATTCCTACAACTTCCTGCAGAAAATAGTGTGTTAGCCCAGAGCTCTCCCCCAAACCCCGAGGCAGGGGCAGAGTGTTCCATTACACACAGTATCTATAACGGATTACTTTTCGAAATTCCAAAAATATTCTGATTCCCTCAACACACTTGATTTTGGATAACACAAAGGTTTTGAATAATGGATTGTGAATTTGTACTAGATTTGCATTTCCCATCACATCTTCCTTTTCCTTCTCTTTGTTCTACTAGGAACCTAAAATGGAACAAAAATATCTTTTTCCCCTCGATAATATTTGTAGTTTAAAATGATATGTCAATTTCAAAATTGGTTAAAAGTACAACGGGAAGTCTGGCTCAGCTGCTGCTTTATCTGCACCCTGCACTCCTTTCTAGTGAGGAGCCTGGTCGAAGTTGTCACCCCAACCCCCAGAGAGCTTGCTGGGGGGGAGGCGGGGGGGGCTCTCTGAGTCAGTGTCATCTGTGTTGATGCACCAAACCAAACAATCTACAACCCTCGGCATACTCACCCCCTCCATGCCAGGTTTCCTAGAAACCAAAAGTGAAGACACCATGTGTCTCCCAACACCAGAAGTGAGGCCTGATTCCAGAATCTGGTAAACCCATTGGTCCTCTAGCCAGCGCTGGGGCCTCACTGCCACCATTTAGCTCCAAAGCCTTAGCTCTGCCGGCCACTTGACTGCCCAAAATGTAACAGAAGGTGGCATTTCTGGCCATTCACAACTCCATCTGTATCTGCTGGACACCCTTGATTCTTCTAGAAAACAGCCTAGCCTCAGGTTGTGTGGGAACCCAGGGCTGGCCACAGGAAGTTGAATTGATGCTACCATTTGGCTGTGCAAAAATAATCCTGTTTCTTAGGAACATTCTGTTGGGTGTCTTTCAAAGATTCTAAAATATAATCTGTTAGGTTGCATTCATCTAAGCAGAATACAAGGAAAAGTGGAGTAACCAGATTATTCGGAGAAAAGAATGGGTTATTGGGAACAGGTGAAGCTCAGAGTTTATGATTTTACCCCAACTGATTTCACTGTGTAGCTGCTCATCTAACCATGGCGTTCCCTGGGGTCACCTGCCTTCACACCTGCCCTGTCTATTAAGTGGGGAGGTAATTCTTTTACCATGAAACAAGCTGTCTTACTTTGGGCTCCCGAAGAAGCAGACCCTCGGTCAGGATTTGAGTATAGGAACGCTACCTGGAAGGTGCAGGATGCAGTACAAGGGAGTAGGAAGTGAGGCAGGAAAGGGAAGGAAGCCATGGAAGGATCTGTCACTTCCACCTGTGACTGTGGGCAGTGGATCTCACCTCCTCAGTAAGCTCCTAGGCAAGGGAACAAAGCATGTTGCCCAGAATGACCCCGCCCAGAAGGGAAGGCTCTTCCTTAAAGTGGCATTCTAATTAGTAACTATAATAAATTACATAAGAATAAATGTGTAAATAAATATAAATAAATAAACTATATCAGTAAATTCCACACAAATATGGGAAGGAAATATAAAATCACTATTAGGCAAACACCACACTAGTCTTAGCGGCAGGCAAGACCCTCTATCAGATACTGAAATCAGTGAGCCAAAGTCTGAGGAGAAATGGGATATTGCAAGGTTTCAAATATCTTCCCCAAGGGCAGTAACTGCAAAGGGAAAAATGGAACTATTACAAAGGAGAAAGTTGGCAGGCATTTCCTGAACCAAGTGATCAAGTTTGACAACACTAGGAGTGAGGCCCTAAGGACAGCAAGTGCCCCCTGCTATGACGTCATGGAGAGCGAGGCCCGACATCACCCTGGGGCATTCTTGCCAAAAATACACAAGCTCATTTAAACATGGGCAAACAACAGACAAACCCAGACTGAAGGTCATTCTCAGAAGTCACTGACCAGTGCTCTTTAAAAATGTCAAGGGGAGGGCACCTGGGTGGCTCAGTTGGTTAAGCGACTGCCTTCGGCTCAGGTCATGATCCTGGAGTCCCGGGATCGAGTCCCACATCGGGCTTCCTGCTCAGCAGGGAGTCTGCTTCTCCCTCTGACCCTCTTCCCTCTCGTGCTTTCTATCTCTCGTTCTCTCTCTCTCTCAAATAAACAAAATCTTTAAAAAAGATGTCAAGGGGATGGATGACAGACAAGGAAATGCTGAGAAACTGTCACAGATGGGAGCAGACCAGAGACATGACAATTAACTGCAACGTGAGCCCCTGCAGCAGGACATTAATGGAAAAACTTGTGAAATTTGAATAAGGCTTGTGGTTTAGTTCCTAGCTTCATATCAATGTCAATTTCCTAGTTTTGTTCATTGTACTTCGGATGTGTGAGATTACAACATCAGGGGAAACTGGGGAGAGGGTATCCGGGAGCTCTGTATGCTATTCTGCAACTCTAAAATTATTCCAAAATGTAGAAGTTTACTTTTTGATAGAAGAATCAAGCCCCCAAAGAGGTGAGTGAACTGGGAATTTAGACATCAATTGCCTAGAGCCATTGGTTGAGGGTTTTCTGGGTGGGCGGTACTCCCTGGCACTTCCCACCTGCTGGGTGGGCAAAGTGGCCTCTAAGGTTCTGAGGAAGAAGCTTCAAGTGGTGGTGGTTGGAAGCTGAGTGGAGATAATGACCACCTGAAAATTCAAGAGGGGTTCCTGGCAGCAGCATCTCCTAGTGCTCACTCTGAGAGGCAGCCCAGCAACATTTGAGGGGCTTGGAGATTAGTTTCCATCTCTTCCTTCCCCACTGGCAGAGCCTTTCCAAACACATTTCCATAGAACCCAAATGTCTTGCAACCATTCAACAATGACCTCTTCCCTTGCCAGGTGGGACCTGGTGATTTATCCCCCTCCCTCATGACACCTCCTTTGTCACCTTTGGAACGTCCACATCAGCAGGCGGAGAGTGGAATCTTCCTGGTATTTTAGAACAAAACCCCATACAGAGTTCAGTAGATAATGACTGGTGAATTTAGAAAAACAGAACCAAAAAACTAAAAAACACTGCCATACATTCCATTTAAGCATAGAAGTTCGACCTAAATCGGAACGTAATGATCTGTGTCGAGGAACTGGTCTTTCTTTCCACCGTATTTCAAGGACTGTATTGCTCACTTTATTCTAGAATCCACAGAAAGTAACCATACTGTGCTGTCAGCTTCCCCTAATGGCACCTACGGGCCCCCAGCTCCCAACGCTACAGACTTTTCTTAGGAAAAGTCACCGCTTTTGAGGATCTGACGGTACATTTATTTTGGAAAAGAGGGGGGAGTTCCTTACACACACTCCCAACCTCTGTTTTAAATTATTGCTTCAGGCCTTCCTGCCAAACCTGTCATGTATAAAGGGACTCACGGCAAAGTGTGTAAATAATTTTTAAAATTCCACTGGTAGTGATTTGGAAATAAGAGGGGTTTTTTCCCCCCTTTTTTCTTTTCTTTTCTTCTCTGTTAGGGTTACTAAGGCATTTAACATTGTTTTAATTTGGAACACAAGTGGAATCTATTAAAACCTCTTGTGTCCTGTATATAAAACTTGCACTTTACATCATCACAAAGCTTTAGAGTATTAAGTAATTGATTTAATTAAACAAGCAACATTTTTTTACTCTTGAGCCACACCCTGGATATGAAAACGTTTTATAAATTTCAAAGAATGTGGAGACACAGGAGCAACCTATGGCCCTAGAAAATCAGGGTCATCACTCCTGCAGAGGTAGCCCCGGTTTTAGACAACTTTGAGAGTCTTTAATATCTTTTTTTTATCATAAGATTTGCCAAACAACCCGGCATCTGTTGTCTTGCAGCCCATTATTCGTTCACTTTCCTTCTGTTTTGAGATAGCTGACAAACCCCAGCATTCATTCACTTTCTTCCCGAGAAGGAGCTCAGCCTCCCTCCGGGGAGCCAACCCTGCCTAACCCTAAGACCACCAGCTCTTAACCTGCACCCTCCGGGGCAGCAGGGCTCCAGGGCCCCCAGAGCCACAGCCATTGGTTCAGGGTTGTCATGTGACTCAGGAGAAGCCAATGAGAAGCCATAGAATGTTGATGGGCATGCTGGGACCAAGGAGCTTACTGGCTTTTCTCAAATGGGCTGGCGCCGCCATTTTGGGATTCCCAGGGGCGAGGGTTGTCGGTCTAGTGGCCACCAGGAAGAGCCCAGGAAGGGACTCAATGGGGAGAAGATGGGGCCAAGAATTAGAAAGGAAGGGCTGGAAACCGCATCTTGATGACATTGTGTAGACCCCTTCATCCACCTACGCCCGGAATGGGCAACTGTTGTCAAATGAGACAACAAATTATTTTCAGTGCTTAGGTAGGGTTTCTGTCACTTCCAACCAAATGAGGCATAAATCAATTTGTCTTGGAAATGAGCGAAGCAGTGCCATAGTAAGATTAAAAGCTACTACTGAGAGGCGCCTGGGTGGCTCAATAGTTAAGTGTCTGCCTTCCGCTGGGGTCATGATCTCAGGGTCACGGGATCGAGCCCCGCATCGGGCTCCCTCCTCGGCAGGAAGCCCGCTTCTCCCTCTCCCACTCCCCCTGCTTGTGTTCCCTCTCTGGCTGTATCTCTCTCTGTTAAATAAAATCTTTAAATAAATAAATAAATAAATAAATAAATAAATAAATAAATAAATAAAAGCTACTGCTGAGATGCTGCTCGGCCCACATAGTGCAGCCGAAGGGGTCTTGAGGGTTCTCAGGGCGGGACTCCGGGGTCCTGGGGTCTGACTCAGGACAGTCACTTCCTCCCCTGGAACCCAGTCCCTAAATGAGGAAGGGGATAAGGTGGTCTTTAAAATGCTGCCTCCAGAATGGTCTGATGGGTGAGCTTTGTGACCGTGAAGAGATCGCAAACCCCATGGCTACACGTGGTCACGTGTGCACATACGGGTACACACGTACCTATGCCACACACGTGCGCATACACACATACATGCATGCACACACACACATAGTATCCATGTACGGGTGCTGTGTAGACATCACCTGTCCTGCACCACCAGGAGACTTGTGCATGCTCAGACTGACCCCCCAGCCTGCATATCTAGCACCCACAGTGCCTTAAACCTGCCTCTCGGCCACCCCTCAGATCTGGGGACACACACACACACCAGTAAGGTGTGTCCAGGCTCAGTGCTTTTAGCAGAGGATTCTGGGGTCAGGGGAGGGATGAGGGTGAGGAAGGAGGAGAGCTCACCCTCAGGCCCACCCCTGCACTTGTGCCCCGTGGAAAGCGGCCCCTCCTTACATTTTGCCCCCTGGGCTCCCTAGTCTCACCTGTGGGCCCGCTGGGGCCACTGTAAGCACTGGGTGGACACATCTTCTCACCCAGTGGACTCCATTACCTGTGGCACAGCCAGAGTAGCTGGCTAAAGCACAGGCCTTGGGCAGCCACCCCCTTGCTGGGCCCCCAGGTACCACCATCCTCCATCCTGGGGCCCTCATAAAACACAGTTTGGAAACCACAGCCCGAAAGTACACATGTCAATCCCTGCCCCCATAGCATCCCCAAAATACCCCTTCTGGGAGCCCTATTTTTAGTTCCCTGGGCAGAAGCAGCCCTCCCTTCCCTCTGCTCTCCCAAACAGAGTGCTTTTCAGAACCAGGCACGTGGGGGCACAGTGGTTTCCTGCTACTTGGAAAAATAGAGTCTCAGCTGCTTCTGTCACAGCCGGCTTCAAAGGCACGTGGGACACACTGAGTTTTCCAGGGCTTCATTAACAGCCCCAGAGAGGCACTGTCTTCTCTTCTGCCCTGTTGCTTTCAGGGA
The DNA here is from genome assembly GCF_037043125.1 of Eumetopias jubatus. Classification (NCBI taxonomy): domain Eukaryota; kingdom Metazoa; phylum Chordata; class Mammalia; order Carnivora; family Otariidae; genus Eumetopias; species Eumetopias jubatus. The sequence goes on along the minus strand of NW_028274822.1, from coordinate 88,103,606 downwards.
TCTGCTTCTCTAGGTGCCTCTGACCATTCACCCCAAGACTTTTCAGATGCCTGGGAAGGAGCCCTCTGCTGCTTTGGTCTGACACGGCCTCCTGTTCTCAGGAGGAGGGGATGAGAGGGCATTGCTCCTGCCTTAATGCAGCTAATGATGGCACTTTGCTTGGGTTTGTCAGACTCTGTCCTTCCTGGGGACACGTAGCTCACTCCTCTGCATTGGCACTTTTTAATGGACCGTCGTGCGGAAAGCTCAAGTTGAGTTAAAGAAGCCATTTTTCCAAGCCAAATACCAAAGTCACTTTCACAAGACTTAAAACAAAACTGCTCTGTGACAGTGAAGAAGGAGGGGATGATGACAACGGGGGTGGGGGTGACGCTTGGGCTGGAACTGGCCGAGATGAGCAGACAGGAGGACACGGAAGAAAAATAACCGCTTGTGATATGGTCCTGATCTTTGTTTTGTCATTTTTAAGGGAGCCATTATTTCCACTGGAATCCAGAGAGGACTGAGATTTTCAATTTTCCTACAACGCGGGGAGGAAATGGAGACTTTTAGTTCTGGTTCATTCATTCCAGTTCAGAATTGCTCTCTGGCTGGAAAACTCCAGTGGCCTTTTCTGGTTGAATTTTTATGCTTTCATTCCTGCCAACTCCCCATGCCTTTAGCTCCAGCTCCTCTTCTTTTTTTCCTTCAGGCTCCAAACTACTGTTGCAAAATCATCCTTCTGTTCAGAGTTTACGGTGCCTGCGCCTTTCAGTTGTCTTCCATCCGATGCTTCGGCTGTTGCTTTTATGTCTATGGTAACATCCTTTCGTCACAATTTACAGACTTAAGGGTATAAATTCTTATGGAGATGTCGAGGGTGCCAGGGACTGTATCCACATGTGTCCCTTGGTGGGCCAGGGATCGAGTCCATTACGTATGTCAGGGGCGCTGTGTTTTAGGGGAGGAACGGGAAATATGGACACCCTGTGGTGGATTATTACATTTGCTTCACATACTCCACCCTGAAACCATAGGTCACCCTCCATAAACCTCCAAACACATCCCCTTATGCAAACTCCGGTCTTGACGCCATAGACTTACAAAACACTGGGCCTCATGGCCCCTTGTCACCCACCCATACAGAGCATCTCTACAAGGAAATGTCTATGCAATAAGTCCTGGCTCCTCCCCCTCAGAAGACAAGTATATGATGGAAAAGACATAATTCTTTTCATGCCAAACATTGCCTTGTTAAAAATACAACATAGGAAAAGAATCTTTTTGGAGATAGGGAAAGAGGTGGAGGTAGGGAAGGTCAGAGTGGAACCTGGACCCGTCCTGACAACAGTTGCCATTTTCTGGAACAGAAGCTTGGCTCCTTTAGGTTGTTCCATATATTTGTCAAACTCATCCTTCTCCACACGGAGCATTCCCTGGCAGCCACCACCAGAAATATAGTCCTGTGCGGTCTTTGGAAACTTCTTTTAAAACACCCTCAGTGTTCTACTTAAATGTTAGCAAGTCACAGGTTTCCTGGCCTGGAAAGAGAGATCTATTTTAAAAGATTCATATCACCCCACCCTCCAAACACCCAGTGTCTCCCCACCAGCTGTAAAACAAAGTACCTTTGTAGTTCCTACAGTGACAAAACAATGCATGTTGCAGGTCCCCCCACACGTTTGTTGAAGTGATTCAACCTGTGTCGATTTCCTCATCTGGAAAACTGGGCATAAAGATGTTTGCCCTGCTAATCCTGAATTGCAGAGGGGAGCCAAAGAGGCAATTTCCCTGACTTCCCATATACCGCCAACCTTAATGAGATACCTTTGTTCACTAGCTCAGTCATAGTGTTTTCCGGTGAGCTGTTCCTCCTGCATAACAACCAAACCCAAAACATAATAACTTAAAGTAAGAGCCATTTTATTATGTCTCGTAATGCTGTGGTCAGCAACTCAGGCAGGGTGTGGCTTTGGTGATTCTTCTGTTCTCCATGGTGTCCACAGAGATCATTTGGTAGTACTCAGCTGGCTGATAGGCTGGCTCAGAGAGTCCAAGATGGCTTTGCTCATAGGTTCAGTACCTTGGAAGGCTGGGCTCAGAGGGGCTGTCAACAGGAGAATCACTTGAGTCCTCCCCAGCATGGCAGGCTCAGGTTAATTACATTTCTTTCACAGTGGTTCCAGTCTCCAAGCATGAGTGTTCCAGTGAACAAAGTCGATGCTTCATGGCATTTTATGACTTAGCCTTGGAAATCATACGGACTCATTTCCACTGTAGTCTATGGACCCCCTCTCTCAATGGGAGGAGTGTCAGAGCATTTGTGGATATGTTTTAAAACCACCCCACAGTGTTAACCATCTTCTGTTGCCCGTAGTGGGTTGGAAGTTCTACAAACGAAGAGCTAGTCTTTCAGGAAGATGAGACAACATTTACCTAGCATGCCAGGCCCAGTCTGAAATTCTTTTTATATACTTTTCCAGATGGAGGAAAGACACAGGGAACTGAATCCCTGAAAAATCTGTGTGATGGGTAAGTTGGTTCCTGAAAATAAGCCCAACCAAGATGGAAAGCGGCCGTCCCATGCTCAGTCCAGGACCCAGATGTTGGCATTTAATCCCATCTCTGGCCTTAGTCTCTCCTATTATCAGCTTTGTATGAAGCTCAGAACAGGGGCAGGAAACACTGGGGTGAGAGTTCATAAAAACATGACTACTTAACTCAAAAGATCAGAATTCTTAACCCCATAGATAATCATAATAATGCCCAACCATGGTTCCTTTTTTCTCTCTCTTCCTTTCATTTTTTAAAAATTCTTCTTTGTTTTTCCCATTCATTTTTCCTTTCATCCAACAATATTTATTGAACAACTGCCAAGTTCTGAGCCCACAGTCTAGAAGGGGTAACCGATAATCACATAATCTTAATGACCAATGTATCATTGCAAACTAAGATCAATGCTCTGCGGCAGGGATCAGCAAACTCTTGCACAAAGGGCCAAATAGTCAGTATTTTAGGTTATGTGGGCCATATGGGCTCAGCTGCAACTACTACTCAGCTCTGCCATTGTACCAAGAAAACAGCCATAGACCTTATTCACAGTAGCCAAGACATGGGAACAGCCAAAGTGTGCATCAGTGGATGAATGGATAAAGAAAATGTGGTGTATATATTCCACATATGTAGAGTATATGTACACAACACACACATCCTATATAGTGACATAGTATTCAACCTTTAAAAAGAAGGAAATCCTGTCATTTACAACAATAAGGATGCTAAGTAAAATAAGCCAGACACAGAAAAACAAAGACTACACAATCTCATTTATACCTAGAATCTTTATTAAAAAAAAAAAAAAAGTTGAACGCATAGTAACAGAGAGTAGAATGATGGTTACCAGAGACTGGAGGATGGGAGAAAAACAGAGATATTGGTCAGAGTATAACATTTGAGTTATAAGATGAATAAGTTCTGGAGCTCTAATGCACAGCATGACTATAGTAAATAATAATACTTGAAATCTGCTAAGGGAGTGGATCTCAAGTGTTTTAACCACCCCCCCAACACACACACACACACACACAAGATGGACTGCGAGGTGATGGGTAGGCTAATTAGCTTGGTTGTGATCATTTCAAAATGTATACATCTATCAAAGCATCATGTTGCAAACCTAAATATATACAATTTTTATTTATCAATCACACCTCAGTAAAGCTGGAAAAAAATTTTAAAACAAGAAAACAGCCATAGACAATACATACAAAATAATGTGGCCATGTGCACGTAAAACTTTATTTTCAAAAACAGGTGGAGGACCAGATGTGGTCCTAGGGCTGTAGTTTATTTACCTCTACTCTGGGGGTAAGAAACATTGTTCTCTGAAGATGTATTACAAAGAAATTTGATCTACTTTAGTATAAAGGGAAGAGATGGTGATTGTCTTTCTCTGAGGAAGTAACTTTTGAATCACGGGGTACTCACCAGGTGAAGGAGTGCATGAAGAGTAACATCACGTGTTGGAAGAACTTTAAAAAGGCCAGTTTGGATAGAGGGAAGAAGGCTGGAGGGAAACTGACCAGACGTGAGATTGGGAAGAGGTTGACCGTGGCCATATCATGGAGGATCTTGGTAACACTAGTAAAATTTGGGGGGTTTTGATCTCAAAGCAATGGAAAGTCAGTGAGGGATTTTAAGAGGTGTTGTCTTTTTTTTTTTTTTAAGATTTATAAGTAATTTTCTTTTCTCTCAACTAAGTCACTTATTGACCTATCTGAATGAGCTGAGGTTGCATTTTCTCACAAGGAATTAATTTGCTAACGAAGAGAATGTGATGGTAATGCTACAGAGCTAAGGTGTCACATTTTGGTGGTCTTTACAACCTTGGAGCATGGTCACATGAATAAAGTCACACATTCCAAGGGATCAAAGAGGATAATGTATGGAAAAGTACTTTTTCAAAGTATTAAAATACTATTCAAATGAAAGGTCTTATTATTATTCAAGATTGGTACTCCGGAGGGATTCCTTGCATAATTAACTAATTGGTCTCACATTTCTCACCATGGATTTTGAATTAAAAAAAAAAGAAAGTATTTGGCTCCAAAGGTTGTTAAACTACTCTGTTTCACGGTGTTAATTTTTCCATTGTCTAGACAGCTATAGAGTCAGACAGGATTATCAGGAGGAAAGAGGCAATTTATGACCAAAAGTCAACCTTCTTAGCCAATGGAATTTACATATTAATGACCACTGTGGCAGCTGTAATAAAAAAAAAAACACAAACATTAAAAACCAAACCTTTTCATATTTGTGCATTTCTGGAATTTGGTGACAGGTAGATATTTTGCATTTTTAATACACACGAAAGACCTTTTAATAAAACCACAGAAGGAGATTGATGAGTGTGTACCTGGGGGTGGAAGAATCTGAGAACAGCATTTTTTTCGTAAAGATTTTATCTATTTTTTTTTTTTTGAGAGAGAAAAAGCATGTGTTTGGGGGGAGGGCCAGAGGAAGAGGGACAAGCAGACTCCCCGCTAAGGGCAGGGAGCCCGATGTGGGGCTCGATCCTAGGACCCCGAGATCATGACCCAAGCCAAAGACAGATGCTTAACTGACTGAGCCACCCAGGCACCCCAAATCTGAGCACAGTTTTAAAGGATACATCAACCAGCTTTAAGATGAAGAGGGACACAAGCAGTCATATGGCCACATTCCTTAGACAGAATCAAAAGGCAAAATCATGCCCATTAGAGTTGAGTCATAAAAATCAAATCCCTCAGAGGCTACCCTATCCTATATTTTGCCTTCCACATTCCCCTAAACAGGCATTCCTTTCTGTTTGAATAGCTCTGTTGATAAGAAATTCACTGACTTCTCTAATTGGAATAACTTCTTCCTTCTATGGACTTAATATCTTCTTCTTTGAATTTTCTAATCATTGGTTCCAGATCGAGCCTCTGAAGCCAGTAGAATATGCCCAGCCTTTCTGATAGACTGCTCTTCCGCTTCCCCATCTTTAATAGGGTATATCCCTTCAAGATCACAAGATGGCTGCTCCATCTCTAGCCTTTTGTGCCTGGTTGAAGCAAGAAGGAAAAGAGGAAATATATATATAAGGAAAATATATAAGGAAATATATAAGGAAAGCAAAGCAATTCCAAAAGGAAAATATATAAGGAAATATATAAGGAAAGCAAAGCAATTCCAAAAGTCTCCATTGGATTTCCACTTAGGGCTCATCAGCTAGAACTGAGTCATATGACGACCCTATATATGAGCTCTTCATTTAGACAGTGAGGTATAGAGAAAGAAATGTGGGCATGTGTCAAGAGCCTTTAAAATGTTCTTAACTCAGATTTGGTCATTTGTTTCCAAGCGCTGTCCTGGACAAAGGATGTTCATCACAACAGACAAAACCTAACTGCCCATGAATAATAAAGTAGCTCAGTTAAATTGTTAGAACCAACCAAGGACATGGGGCAGGCATCGAAAGTTGTTTGTGAAGTTATTAAAAACACGGAGAAGATGTGTCATAGAACTCAATGAAACATCCATCAAGAAAACAAATGAATAAACTGTTTATTTGCTTATTTGTTTAAAATGTTATATTCACACTGGTTGTTTATTCAGACAATTGAGCTGTTCTTTGCAACAGTAAAGAACAAACTTGCTGATTCATGAAGCAACATGGTGAATCTCAAAAAGAGAGCACTGACTGAGAAGATGGTAGGTAAGAAAACACACGGGGTGATTCCATTTATGTGAAGCTCTAGAACTTCAAAAGTAATAGAAATGGAAATCAACACAGTGGTTGCCTGCAGTGGAGAAAGAAGAGAATGATCCCCCCAAAAAAGGCTCAAGGGAAGTTTCTGGAGGGTTGGAAATCCTCTAGATCTTGACTGAGGTAGAGGTTACATAGGTATACATTTGTAACATACACACTTATGAAAACCCATCACCCTGTACATTTAAGATAGATACATTTTATTGTACATACATTACAGTCCAATAATGTTGATATACAAATAAAATTTAACCATGGGACAAAATCAGTGTACAATTTGGAAATACTGTATTAAAGTAGAAAAAAATGTCAGATGGAAACATATCAATGTTAATAGTACAGGGTTTTATTTTGGGGTGCTGGAAATGTTCTGGAACTAGATAAAGGTGTCGGTTGCAAAGACTGGAAATGTGCAAAATGCCACTGAATTGTTCATTTTCAAATGGTTAATTTTATGTCATGTGAATTTCCCTTCAATTAAAAAACGGGTTAATAGTGGGTATCTCTAAGGGGAGGGGCGACAGATGGATGATTTCTAGTTGCATTTTATCATCCTCTCCCTTCCATTGGGCCCTCTGAATTTTCTGCAATAAGCACACATCAACTTTATAATCAAGAAGTGACCATACAATTGATTAGGGACATGTTGTGTTTCAGGGGGTAGAAGCAGAGCCTGCTTTCCTATGGGACCCAGCTCCCAAAGGACACTTTTGGGCAAGAAGGAGAGGAATTTGGTGAGTATTTTCTGCTCTCCTGCATCTTACGGCTGAGCCCCAATGCCTGCCCCAGCACTAGAGTGGACACTTTTCCTTTGCCCATACAGTTGGTCCTTCTGCATCACAAAGGCCCCCAGGGAATTTTCTGATAGTCCGTAAGGTGAAATGTACATCAGACATTTTCCAGGGAAAATGGAGACACAGTGGCCCAACTCCCTGCCTGGATGTTAATGACCAAGCTTGCATGATGGAGGTCTAACTTGTGTGTGTCGTCGGAGGTTTGAGCAGAGTTGAGGTTAATTCGGGTGGGCATTCCCAACACCAAATTAAGAGCTCAGAGTTTGTGCCAGATTCCACGCGCCAGGTCTTTAAGACATTCTCCCTAGACATTCTCCCTTCTTCCTCTCCAACGTCAAGAGTTGAGAATGCCCAGGGTTGGTGGAGGGCGTGTGTGCGGGAACTGCAGACCAGAAGCCCTGAGATCCAGTGCCAAGCCCCCGTGTGCCATCCTGTGACGCCGCGCACTTAACCTCTCCCTGGCTCAGTTTCCTTGCGGTGTTAGCATTCAATGGGATGGGGCATGTCAGAGCCTTTGATAACCCTTCAAAGATTGCAAACGCAGGTGCTGCTGTTAGGATAGCCTAAAAATAGTTCCCCCAGAGGAGGACGGAGTCGTCCTCTAAGAGAATGTCGTCTTTGCAAAATAAAACGCGTCCTTTTATTCACTCAAACACAGCACCTTTCCGCCAGAGAGCAGCCAACAGGCTCGTGTTCCGACAGCTGGATTTTTCCATTTGGGGGCACTGAGGTTTATTTGGAGAGAGCAGAGCCTGTGCTCGGGCGTCCTTGTTTCACACGCCTGCCTCCAAGTCCTATATTGTTTCGGTCAGACTGCAGGCCTCTTTAGCCCAGTGCAGACGGAGCCCCAGTGGACAGTACAGAGAACAGTGGGGAGAGAGAGAGAAAATGGTAAGGTATTTCCTGTCATGAAATCCAATCTGATTGAACTTAAAAATAGCAGGAAAATCAACACTTCCGAGACTGACCTTTTTTTTTTTTTTTTTTTTAAGTTGGGGGTGGATGGAGAAAAGAAACGTCCCGTGTTTCGCCCCTGGAATGCCAAGATTTTCTGCGCCAGAGTTATGGGCCAGAAACCAGAAAAAGAACACAGACTGTCCTCAATTCGGTGGCAACAAAAGGAGAAAGAAGGGGTTTGGATTTTGAGGAGCAGAAAGAAATACGGCTGGGGATTTCTGGCCTGTTTGCTGTCCTTCTGGGTGGGGGATGGGAGGAAGGGCTCCCCGCTGGGAAGGGTTGGTAGGCGGTGGTAACAATGGACAGCGGGCCGGAAGGGGATCCGATAGGGAGGGCGGAGGACGGGAGAGTTGGTCACTCGAGGTTGGGCAGCCTCCAGTTTCCCCCACCAGATAAACCCAAGGTTTCTGGTGTAACCCAGCCATGCCCCCCGCCCTCCCAGGTGAGCTGGGGAGGCCTGCTTTCACAAGGGGCCGAAAGGAGCGGTAAATGGAGGGTAATGGGGTCAAAAAATAAGAAAGCGATGTGGTAATTCGCCCCAGCTTCTGTCTGAAGCTGAGACAACACGGGAGAAATGAAGATTTCTCAGGACACATTTAAGAGGTGAGGCAGGACCTAAGGTTTTAAATAGGAGATGTAAATCTCTCTCCACGTGTTGGCTGGGGATGCAATTCTGGTGGTACTTCTCCACCCTGGTATTGGAATCAAGATTTGCTCCGGCCCCCAGAGATTTGGGGGGAATGAAGAGGGCATGAATTCTTGCTGGGTCAGGGGGGCAAACAATGCAGAAATAGGTTGGTTAGGTTCAGAGAGCAAAACATACTTATTTCTGTCTTTGACTTGCCTTTCTTTGGAGTTGGGATTGTGGTTACTTTTATCTCAGCATCTGGGCCTTTCCTAGTGCATTCTGCCTGTGCATTGACCAAGTGACCCCACTCCCCACTCCTTCATGTGCACGCCCGACTGCATGGGTTTTCCCCCCACCAGCTCGTGTTCCTTCCTGCAGCAAATACTTCCCCCTCTCCCCTTCCCCCACCCGGACCTGACTTCTTGCAGCCCCCGTGAGCGGTCTCATCCAATTCTATTTCACCTACACTTTGAGGCACAACTCTGGTGAGTGTGCTGATTGTCTCATTTATTTCTCATCTGTTTGTCCTCTCCTGGCCCCCTGAAGGTCAACTCCTTCCCAGCTCCTAAATCTTCTTCTCTCCTCCCTTGGTGAGGGCTCCTCTATCAATTCACCCTCTCTACTGTTGATCTCATCTCTCCCTCTACATTAGTTCCTTCTCCTTGGATTATAAATTGCCTGAGTCTCTGTGAGAGCGTGAATAATGATCCTTAGCCTCGTCTCCTTCTTGGCTTGTGCTGCTTACCTTCCCCAAAAGGCAGTCCTGGCCTTGGCTTTGGTCCGGATGCCCCTTCTTACAATGTACCTTTCTGCTGACATGGCTTTATCTGTGCTCCCAGCAACCTTCTGGTCCCCAAACCCCAGATGCCCTAAGCAGCCCCTGGAGGTCACCTGGCTTTACAAACAGCTGCCAGGAACCCAGAGGGGAAACCCACACAGTTAGGTCTAGCACTGCATTATTATGAGCCACATATGCAGTTTTCAACTTTCTAGTAGCCTCACATTTTTAAAAAGTAAAAAGAAATAGGTGAGATTCATCTAACAAATAGGTGTCATGCCTCAGTCCATCCAAAATCTTACCATCTCAACATGGAATCAACATCCATTATTAATGTCATCAACATTCTTTTTGTGTCCTAAGTGTTTGAAATCCAGTGTGTCTTTACACCGTAGCCCATCAGATTCAGACTAGCCCCGTCCCAAGGGCTCCATAATCACATGTGGCTGGTGGCCGCCAGGCTGATCAGCCCAGCTCTAGAGCTACAGCGTGGCCCCAGCCCCGGTCCAGGGCCTTCTCACCATGCTGAGCTGGGAGGTGCGTCTCTGGTCTCTGCCGCCCTGCCTCCCACACCCCTTGGCCCTAGGGGGTCACCACCACCGTGCAGGGTCTGCTCTCCCCTCCCGTGCTCCTGATCCTGCATCCTTTGGGTCTCCTTCGCACCCCTCTTCCTGCTCTGGTTCTCCTCTCCTCTTAACACTCCAAAGTTGGGCATCACTCGAGAGAAGCATATTCATGTCAATGACGGTAGTAACAATCTTCATCATCATCATATTGAGTCACAAATTATCATGAACTCATGGCTTAACACATCAGAAATGTAGTATCTTATAGTTCTGTAAGTTAGAAGCTTGACATGGGTCTCCCTGGGCTAAAATCGACATGTCTACAGAGGGGTGCCTGGGTGGCACAGTCACTTAAGCATCCAACTCTTGGTTTCACCTCAGGTCGTGATCTCAGGGTCTTGAGATCAAGCCCTGAGTTGGGCTCTGTGTTCGGTGAGGAATCTGCTTCAGATTCTCTCTCCTTCTCCTTCTGCCCCTCTGGCTCATTCTCTCTCTCTCTCAAATAAATAAATAATTCTTAAAAAAAAAAAAAAAAGTATCTGCAGAAGGCATCCTTCCTGGAGCCTCCAGGAGAGAATTCATTTCCTTGCCTTCAAGCTTCAAGAGGCCACTTGCATTCTTTGGCTCATGGCCTTGTCTTCCATCTTCGAAGCCAGCCACAGTGGGTTGGTTCCTTCCCACGTCACTCTCTCCAATCTCCTTTTCTGACTCCTTTTTCATGGGTCCACCCAGATAATTCAAGATAATCTCTCTATCTTCAAATCAGCATGTTATCTAACATGGCCACAAATTCCAGGGATTAGAACGGGAGCCTCTCGGTGGAGGGGCATATCCCCATTTCAGATGAGGAAAGAGAGAGGTTAAATAACTCATGCAAGGTTCCAAGTAATTCATGAAAGATCTACATGCATGGAGATCTCATTGACTTTGAGACCTTGATGTCTTTTCGATTCTATCACTCCCCGGATACAGACTCTGTGGTCTTAGACTAGGAGACACCAGCCCACCACCCAAAGCCTTTCCTTCCAGATCCCAGGCTTGATTACAGCTATTATTTCCTGGATTTGGATATCCAGCCAAATGATGGAAGCAACCCAAGTGTCCATAGACAGATGAATGGATAAAGAAGATGTGAGATTTATATATATATAATGGAATATTACTCAGCCATAAACAAGAATGAAATCTTGCCATTTGCAACAACATGGTTGGAACTAATGAGTATTATGCTAAGTGAAATAAATCAGTCAGAGAGAGACAAATACCATATGATTTCACTCATATGTGGAATTTAAGAAACAAATGAACAAAGGGGCAAAAAGAGAGAGAGAGACAAACCAAGAAACAGACTCTTAACTACCGAGAACACGCTGATGGTCACGGGGGGAGGGAGGTATGGGGGAAACAGCTGATGGGGATTAAGGAGTGCACCTGTTGTGATGAGTACCTGGTGATGTATGGAATTGTTGAATCACTATATTGTACACCTGAAACTAATATTTAAACACTGTATGTTACCTCTACTGGAATTAAAATTAAAAACTTAATAAAAAAAAGATTTCTCCTCTTGACCTTTGCTTCATCCCAACAAAGGCAGTCTTACTTGAAATGTGCCTCAGAAAGGCCAGCTCCAATCAAGGTAACCATTCTCTCTCCCCAGCCAAGAAAAACACCAAGGCGAGTTTTCAGATCATTAAGCCCTCTTTGCCCAGCAGCCAGGTTCCTTCGTTTTCCTACACTGTTCAGGAGAAAGAAAACCTCAAATCCATTCACCCACTGCATCCAAATGTTCCAGAAAGGTCGATCTGGGACGAATGTGGGCCTGCAGGCTTCTCCAGCCCATCCCTTGCCCAACTGCTCAGAAGCCCTCTAAGCCAAAGAGAGATGGATGGATGATACACTCTTCTCCCGCCCTGCTGACCCCAGCTAATTCCCAGAGAAAAACGCAGAGACAGTGGAAAGATAGCCGAGAGCAGCCGAGCGCCTTCCCTGAATCCCCCTGACTGGTCAGGTCCAGTCCTGAGTCTGGGGTCACCTCACCAACAGCCTCACACCTCACTCGAACATAAGGCTCACTGGTTATAGGTTGAAAGAGCCAGAAGCTGCACACTCACTCAGATTCCTGAGAACTCACAGACCCACCTTTTCCTCACCAGAATGTAAAAAAGTGGATTCTATCTCGTGATATTGTGATTTATAATAAGAAATATATATTTGGTCTGCATCCCGGTTCCTGACTCACAGTCCCTAAAACCCTCGGAATTTCTTACGTGATAAGAGAGATAAAGGTGTCTCTTGCAATTCCTAGCAAGCCCTTTCAACCACATCTGAGCGTCTGTGAACGTGGTGACTTTTGGAAAGGCCCTGAAGATGGGGGGCTGGGTGCCAGTGGAGCCAACCATGTGATTAGAGCATCGGAACTTCCAGCCCCAGCACGGACTCTCTGGGAGGGGAGAGGGGCTGGAGGTTGAATTAATCGCCAGCGGCCAATGATTTAACCAATCACAGCTACAACATGAGACCTCCATAAAAACTCAGAACAGATGGCGTTCACAGAGCTTCCAGGCTGGTGAACCCATGCAGGTGCCGGGAGGATGGCACGCCCAGAGAGGCCTGGAAGCTCCACACCTCTTCGCACAGCCCTTGCCCTCTACTTCTCTTCCTTCTGTTTGTCCTTGAGCTACGTCCTCTTATAAGAAACCAGTGATCTGGTCAGTAACCTAGTTTCCTGAGTTTTGTGAGCTGTTCTAGCAAATGAACCAAACCCAAGGAGGAGGTCGTGGGAACCTCTAGTTTACAGCCGGTCAGTCAGAAGCACAGGGGACAGTGTGGATCAGTGAGTGGCGTCTGAAGTGGAGACTGCCTTTTGGGACTGAGCCCTGAACCCGTGGTTTTCCAGGAAGATAGTGTCATAATTGAGTTCAGTGGTAGGACCCCGAGCTGCCGTCAGAGAGTTGCTCGGTGGGGGGAAAGCCCACACCATCTGGCCACAGACGTGTTCAGTGTGAGGACTGAGGACACAGCTTCCCGGCACATCTGACTCTGGCCCCAGGACCCCGCTGAGCTTCCCCTGCCTGCCATCACCCCCATCACGGGAGACCGCCCGCCTGACGGCCGCGCGCAGATCACCCACGGAACTCATTTCAGGCCAGGGTTTGAACAGCGTTCTCATCAAATCTGTACCCAGAGCTTTTTGCCAGGAGCAAGGGAGGCTCATTTAGGTTTCATTGCCTTCTATTTATTAAATGAAAATAAATGGAGACCGAACGAGATGAGGTGTGTGCGAGCCTTTCCCAAGGTGGCCGGCAGGGTCAGGAACCCCGGCTCCAGGCTCTCCTTCTCCCCCCCGCCCCACCACCCCGTGCACATGCCTGGCAGGAGGGCCCAGGTCCAGTCGGACGCCATGAAAGTGAGCAGATGGAGAAGGGCGGGGGGGGGGGGGCGCTCTCTGGAATAATAAAAATACTTGGTGTGTGTTCTTTGAGCAAGTTATGAATGCCAAAAATGGAATAAATGTATGCAAAAAAGGGAGCATTAAAAGATAAAGGGCTTAATGACATAGGATTGTGTGTCCGGTGAACTCCTGGTTTTGTTGCTGCACTATTGTTGTGGGAGACTAAGCGGGGCGGGGGGGCGAAGCTGAGTGCACCGTCCATGGGACTAGCTCTGCTATTTCTGCAACTTTCTATAGTCTACAATTATTACAAGATAAAAAGTATTTTCTTTTAAAAGGTGAAGGGCTTGTAGCTGAATGAAAGGGGGAAGGAGGGAGGGAGGGGAGAGAGAGAGCTGGAGAGCCGGGAGGGTAGAGAGGAAAAAGAGAGCCATTGCATTCTATCACCAGGTGACAGATGACAAAGGCAGGGGAGGACTGTCCTTGGTGAAGCTAGCCGAGGCAGCACACTATTTTCGATCCAGCCTGCTCTATTCTGTGTATATCAATGGCTTCCGACTGGTCTGAATTAAAAGCTATCTCCAAGATATGCTTGGAGGTGCAGGTTTCTCTTTATTATTTATTCCGGACCCCTATCCAGTGGAAAAATGCCTTCGAAGGCCTTCGCCTCCGCTCCTGGGCCTGTTTTATTTGGAGAACAATTGGAAATGATGAGCAGCATTAAATGCAAATTCTACTTGGCAGCTGCCTGACGGAGGCAGGACGGGATGCATATCCCATATGTGCGCCCACGTGCAGGGAGAAGTGCAGGCCTGGGCACAGGCGATCAACAAGGCGACCACGCTACTGGGTTTTCTCGGTTATTTTCCTCCTAGGAATCAGCGTTTTCCAACCAATCGCTCCTGGACTGACTTCCAGCAATGCTGATCCTGGAAGATTAGTTCCAAATTCTGCAGCCTAAGGTGAAACATTTTAATGTTCTCTGAAGAAACTAGTTTTATTTGACTTCAAACACAGACCATGGTGCCTGGAGGCTCCTTGTCATGAGCGGTGGAAAATTTATTCCAAAGCTCCAGTTCTCATTTTTTAAAAATGTTAAGCCAAAGAGACATACATTTTCCTGACAACACAGAACAGAGAAAGGCAGCGGTTACCCCAGCATTAACTTTCAGATCATATCCACAAGGTAAATAAAGCATAAATTAACCAATTACAATAAAATACAGGATAAATGCCTTTGACAACTCTGAATTTCCCAGGAAAATGCTTCCAGCTGTGACCCCTGACTTGCAAGGCATGGGCTGCGCAGGACTGAGTGTGTTTATAAAGGATGGAGCTGTGTCTCCATCTTCATCCTCCACGGGGTCTCTTCCTTTCGCTTGAACAGAATCAGATAGAGGCAAACCATTTTAAAAGTCACTGACAAGCAGAGATAAGCCTGGATATTCCCAAGACTTCCCATTACTATACATCAATCTGCTTTTTATAAATTGCAAATAGACTCCTAAGGATTAAGCCAAGAGAATGCCAGTTAGCAGCCTTGATCCAGTAAGAGGAACAATTCATTGGACAGAAGATGGGAGGTGGAATGGGGTCCTCAGGGCAGGTGGACCGACAGCCTGTTTTTGTAAATAAAGTTTTATTGGCACAGAGCCGTGCTCATTCCTTTATATACTGTCTGTGCCTGGTTTCTTGCTATGAGGGCAGAGACCACATGGTCCACAAAGCTGAAAATGTCTGCAGCTTACAAAATGGGGAGCCGAGATGGTACTATCTGTGGCGGCTGGAATAAGGAAGGACACGGAAGGTCCTTTGGAGTCACACAGGTGGCCAGTGGAGAGACTGAGGCAGGGATAGCCAGGTTGGCAGAAGGCACGGAGATGACAGTGAGTGGTGTGACATAGCTTCAGTCCTCACACCATCTTACACACCATCTCACATCACACAATAGCTGTATTCGCTATTGACGCTGTGTAAAAAATTACCGCCACTTAGTGGCTTAAAATAACGTTTATTGGCTCACAGCTCTGTGGGTCAGGAGTCTGAGCCCAGTGTCATTGGGTTCTGTGCTCAGGGTCTCACCAGGCTGAAATGAAAACCACGCTGTCATCTCAGCTTAGGGTCCTCTACCGAGGTCACATGGCTGTGTCAGAATTCAGTTCCTTGAGGTTGTGGGACTGAGGTCCTTAAGTGGCTATCAGCTCTAGACCACTTTTAGGTCCCAGAGGCCCCCCGAAGTGCCTTGGCATGTGGTCCCCTCCATCTTCAAGCCAACAGTGGAGTTCTTCTCAAACATCAAGTCCCCCTTGTCCTTTGAATCTCTGACTTCCTCTGTCTCTGACCCCCCCAGACCCAGATATAAAGGGCTTCTGTGTTTAGGTCAGACCCCCTGGCTATCTCCCTATTTTAAGGTCAAATGATTTGGGACCTTAATTACATCAGCTCCCCCGAGAATAGTGTTAAACCCAACCAAAGAGCCAGGAAGCCAGGACATTTGCCCATCAAGCCCCATCTGTTACTGGGGCACCAGCTGGGGCACCACCTGGGGCACCGGCTCTTTGGCATGCCATGTACCCCACAGTGGATCATGGTCCCAAAGGTGGAAAAGGAAGATCTCGGGCAGGACATCACAGGTGCCCATGATCAAGTACCATCCATGCATGGACACAAATGCCCAAGAAAAATACAGGTGGCATCTACAACATCCATCATCCTCTCCCTCGCCATAAGTTCTTCCCTTGAAAAATGATGGCCTAGGGATTATGGAGCACTGTACTGGTTTCCTGGGGTTGCCATAACAAGTGACCACAAACTGGGGAGCTTGAAACAACAGCCATTTATGCCCTCACAGTTCTGGAGGCTAGAGGTCCAAAACCAAGGTATTGGCAAGGCTCCCTCTGAAGGCTCTAGCAGAGAATCTGGTCCATGTCCCTACCCGAGCTTCTAGTGGTTGCCAACAGTCCTTGGCATTCCTTGGCTTGTGGATGCCTCACTTCACCTCTGGCTCCATGTGGCCTCTCCCCTGTGTGTCTGTGTCCAGATTTCCCTCTTCTCATAAGGACAGCAATCCCTCGCTTGGAGCCCACCTTAGTCCAGTGTGATCTCAACTTGATTACATCTGCAGGGGCCATGTTTCCAAGTAAGGTCACATTCACAGGTCCCAGAGGTTAGGACTTGAACATATCTTTTGAGGAACACAATTCACAACCAACAACCGCACGCTTACTATGGAGACTCTATGCTCAGCACTTCATATGTTTAGATCACACACAATACCTCTGAGGTAGGTACTATTATGATCCCCATTTTACACATGAAGCCCAGAGAGGTTAAGTATTTTGCCCAGGATCACACAGCTAGTCAGTGACAGAGCCAGAAATCCAAGCCCACCATCAGACTCTGGTTCTGACCAGTGTGCAGACTGCCCCTCCAGTACCCCCATCTGCCCTCTTCTCGATCCCGAATCCCCTTCTAACTGTGGTTTATCTTCCTTCCCCTTCCCATCCACACTTTCCATTTGGTCAGCCCACATACACATGTTGAGCATCTTCTAGGTACCAGATCCTGGCGAGGAGCTGGGGACACCCTGAGCAAAAAGAGGCATCTGCATTTTTATCATGCAGTGTTTTGTGTTTCCCTCTAAACTGCCTTACATCACTTTGGGGAATGGAACATACCATCTAGAGGCCGGACAGATGCTAATCAAATCCTTGTCCAGACAAGCATAAAATTGAGAAGGTGATAAGGGCTATGAAGCCAAGAGGAGAAGATAACCCAGTCAAGAAGATCAAGGACACCTGCAGATGAGGAGCAGATTGGGGAGGAGGGAGGGAAGGGCCCTCCAGGCTGAGGGAACAGCAGGTGCAAACAGGGCGGGAACTTAAGCAGCTCCTGCCCTAGAAATAAAAACCACCAGGTAATAAGAGAGATACTCAGGAGGAGACCCTGATCTAGGATAGGGGTCAGCAAATGTTTTCTGTAAAGGGCCAGGTAAGAAATATTTTAGGCTTTGTAGTTGAATGGTCTCCCTGGAAACTATTTATCTTTGCCCTTGTAGGGCAAAGCAGCCACAGACAATATGGAAATGAATGCGCATGCCTGTGTGTTAATAAAACTTTATTCATAGACACTGAAATTTGAATTTCATATAATGTCCACATGCCATAAAATATCATTCTTTTGATTTCCCCCCCCCACCATCTCCATCATTTTTAGCTTGAAGTGCTGTTCAAAAACAGGCGGTGGGCCAGACTTGTCCCACAAGCCTTAGTTTGCCAACCTTTCACAGAGAGCTCTCGAAAGTGTCTTCATGCTAGTCTGGTCTTTCTGCCTTGCAGTTCCCTTGTTATCCCCAGGCCTGCAGTAAGTCTTGTTACAAATTGCCATCTGGTCTTAGCAGTGCTCTGGGGCATGGAAAGATGGGCCTGTGGGTCCCAATAGTCAGGAGATGGCCAGAAGCAGCCTGTTACAAACCAGAGCCCCAGTTTGGAAGGAGCCCCAGGGCCCACAGGGAAGGATTTGCAGCACTTAGGAGCTCTCTTTGGGAATTCCCAGGAATAGGTAGGATGAGGGAGCAAGTAAAGATTTCCTGGGTAAAGCAAATAGGAACTCCAACTATGGCCATGTGAGCATCTGAGAGAAACACAGAATCCAAGCCCAGAACCTCAGGGACATCTCGCCCCTCTCCCTCCCTTCTCTCATTTTCTTCCCTGCCTTGTTCCAAAAGGGATTTGAGGCAGCTTATAAGAAGACCTATAATTCATCAGGAAGGGTTATCAGAAGATAAAAAAGAGACCTCATCCAAGGGTGAGGCTCCTTCAAGACCATAGCCCAAACTGCCCTGCATATGTGATTCAGAGTTTTCTAGAAGCCACAGTAAAAATGAAAATCTGGTTATACAGCCGAACTCAGGGTGTCCCCGACAAAATATGAGCCGATTGCTCAGATGTCAGGGCTGACGTCCCCAAAATATCCTCAAGTTGGACACAAGGGTGATTTTGACAAGGCAGTTTCTCCATCACCCTCATCATCGTCCAGTGCATGTTACTCCTTGCAATTCAGTCAAGACAACTAATTACAGGTTAATGAATAGTAACCTCTATAGTAGGTCATGTGAGTTAATTCTACAGAGTCTGTCATATCACAGTCTTGGGAAGGCACTGTGTGCCTGTTGTGTTAATCTAGCCAGTGTTAGACTTTAGACCTTCTATTTTGGCAAGGATGCGGAGAAAGGGGAACATTCTTGCACTGTTGGTGGGAATGGAAACTGGTGCAGCCACTCTGGAGAACAGTATGGAGGCTCAACAAAAAGTTAAAAATAGAACTACCCTATGATCCAGCAATTGTACTACTAGGTATTTACCCAAAGGATCCAAAAATACAGATTTGAAGGGGTACATGCAACCAATGTTTATAGCGGCATTATCAACAATAGCCAAACTATGGAAAGAGCCCAACTGATGAATGGATAAAGAAGATGTGGCGTATAGATATACAATGGAATATTACTCAGCCATCAAAAAAATGAAATCTTGTCATTTGCAACAATGTGGATGGAGCTAGAGTGTATTATGCTAAGTGAAATAGAGAAAGACAAATACCATATGATCTCGCTCATATGTGGAATTTAAGAAAGAAAACAGATGAACATATGGGAAGGGGGGGAAGAAAAGGAGAGAGGGAAATAAACCATAAGAGACTCTTAATGACAGAGAACAAACTGAAGGCTGATGGAAAGAGGTGGGTGGGGGATGGGGTGTATGGGGGATGGGCACCTGTTGTGATGAGCACTGGGTGCTGTATGTACGTGATGAATCACTGAATTCTATTCCAGAAACCAATATTGCACTGTATGTTAACTAACTAAAATTTAAATTAAAAAAAAAAGAGATGTTAGACCTTCTAGAGCAAGGGGTCTGCCATCTGTCCCCATGGCCCAAATCCAGCCCACAGCCTGTTTTTGTAAATAAAGTTTTATTGGCACTCAGCCATGCCCATTCCTTAATGTATTGTCTGTGGCTGCTTTTGAGCTATAGTAGTGGAGTTGAGTAGATACAACAGACGATCTGGCTCAAAGATCCTAAAATAATTACCATCTGGTTCTTTATAGCAAAAGCATGCAATTCTGCTCTAGAAGAAGGGAAGGGCCACATGCCCTTCAGGTCAGCCTTCCATAAAGACTGTTCTCAGCCAAATTCCTAATAGATGTGGTGCAGCAGTGAGGTTAAGATTATACTTCCTGGCAAGTACCTGGCGTGCACTGCTCGGCACTGACAGTTATAAATGGAACCACATGCCTGAGCCAATGTTGTGGGTTGACCTTGAGAATCCTGACAAGGACAGGTGCTTGCATAGGAAACCTCTGCTCTGCTGAGAAGTGCCAAGTTCATCCTTAAAAAATAACTTAGCATCCCACTCAGCACAGATCGATGAGCATTGTAGAGCTCACATCTGTTTCACCGAGGATGGCCACACTAATTTTAGCCCGGAAATTTCTGAAGGTCCACACACCCAAACTCAATGTCTCAACACAGCCCTGGTAGACAGCTCAGCATGGAGGTATGTGCTTCCCCGTGAAGGGTCACAGTGTCCTTGAGGTCCTGCCCTTGAGCCCGTTGGCCTGTTTTAGTTCACTGGCAGCTACAGTGAGCAATTTCTCTGCACACAGACACCTCCTCTCTGCAGATGCCTGCCTCTCTGCTTCTTGGCCACCCCAGAGCTTACTCCAGAGGTTGTTCAGCCTATCCCCAGGGAAACCTACAAGGACTGGGGATTTAAGGCCTCCAGGGTAGACCCCACCAAAAGAAATGAGAGTCAGTGGATAAATAGTCCAGCTTGCCCACTCCTCAGTAGAATGATTTCAAGGCTGGTCCATGGAATTCTAACGGGGACCCCTGATGGGACTGAGTCCCAGCTGCCACAGTTTCTGGGTTTTCTCCCTTTGCAGCTCATGTTCCCCACTCCCTTACCTGTGTTTCCCAGTATTAGCTCCTGGATAAACTCCTGCCTCCAATGCCTGGCTCAGCATCCATGTTTGGGGGGCCCCAATGAGCCAGGTGCCCTCCAAAGACAGACTATTTACGAATTATACAATGAATGCATCAACTCACTTGACCTACTCTAGGGGAGTATTCATTAGCTTGTTAAAAGCTGAACAATATCCACAGAAGTTAATAATAGCATTGGCTTAAAACAAAAAAGTTTTAGTGCTACCCTGAAATGTTCTGGAAAGAATTATAGGGAGGGGCCAATTGTCTGTTAAGACCACTTGAAGATCTCAATGGCAACACCATGCCCTGCATATTAAAAAAAAATAATCTTCTCTGAACAATGTCTATAATGGCCCTTGCCATATTGTATTACATTTTCCTGAATAAATCTCTCTCTCCTGCACGTGGTGAGTTGTAGGAGGGGACATAGGAGACACCCCTCTTTATCAACTATTAACAGGGTTAACAGTCTTCCAAAATATCAGCCTTCTGAAATGGTCTGTTTGCTCCTCTTGGCATGTCCAAGGGGGAAAAGTTTTATAAATCAAAAAGAGGAAATCAGGCTAAGATAGGTCTGGGAGCTCCATCAGAGCTGGAATGCCAGTGAGACTGCAGTTTAAGGTATATTTTGTAAGTTTGACTTCCTTTCTCTGGTAGATGGACGCAGTAATAACCTGACTGCTTGCCCATTGAGTGTCCATGCTCAGCTCTGTAACCTTCCAGAACCCTCCCACCCAGCCTCTGGGTTTGGCCAGGTGCCTTGTTTGGCCAATGAGAAGTTGGCAGACTTGATGTATGCAGAGGCTTGAAAAAGTGCTTTGCATTTCTGCTTGCCTTTGTACCTCTTCCTTGCCATGACAACATGCCTGGGCTAGCCTGCTAGAGTACAAAAAATACCTAAAGCAGAGCAACGTCCCCAGCATTCCAGCCGGCGCCCTCCCAGACCAGCCAAGAGTTAGCCAATGCTCGGGCACATGAGCGAGCCCAGCCAAGGCCAGCAAAACCACTCTGATGACCTGCAGACCCATGAGCTACAGAAGTGCTAATTGTCTTAAGCCACTGGGGGTTGGGGGGCTATTCATTACACAACACTAGTGTGGCAATAAGTAACTAATACATCTTCCTTGTCTGAAAATCATATTAAAGACAAGTTTCCTGTGCCGTAGGCTTTGCAATCAAACATTACCACAATCCATGGAGCATGACAAAGTAAACACAGAATGCCCCTTCCATGAAAGCTAAACCTCCACTGACATACCTCTAAAATGGATATAACAGTATCGGAAAGAATCCCAGTTCTGGAGCCTCTGAGCCACCAGGAAATGTTGCTGTCCACATCCTCCCTGCCAGGAGCTAGTCTCCTTTGATAGATGATTTCAACCACTTAGTCATTTCTGCTGCAAGCATCGAAGGAATATTTCCCATACAAAACCTAGATAACAGGACCAAACTTAGACATGCATAAACAGAGAGCACGTGTCAGATTCTGGTGCAATATGAGCAAGGTATAAAAAGGGGGTGAAGAAGGACTAAAAGAAGACAATAGAAGGAATCTCTAAGTGGGTGGTGACTCGGGACACTTTGCAGAAGAGGTGACAGTGTGACTGATCCAGTGTGAAAGTGGTTAGGGAACGCTGAGGCGTCCCAGCCATCTGCCTCCACACGATCACACCTCTACAGAATGGTCCCAGAGGCATGGGCATATTTTAGGAGGAGGACACTTAGCCATCCTGAATGTCTTCTGAATCAAGTCGAGAATGGAAACAAGGAAAATGATGGTGGGGGTGTAGGTGTGGCATGCAGGGAGCAAGTTTTTCCTGGCTTTTCTCATTGCTGGCTTATTTCTCCCAAGAGTCAGTCCTGCTGGACACAGCAGTGAGCCATCAACCAGAAGGTGAAATGCTCAAGACACAAAGGGCTGTGCAGGTGACGGGACCCACAGACTCTCCTGCAGCCAAGTTTTCAGTGAGACCTCCCTCTTCGCAACCTCTTTGGATGTCAACATGGTTTGAAAAATCCATAAATCCCTTTTTTTCCAAGGTAATACTACTTCCTTCCTGCTTCCCCCTCCCCAATGGGCCTCTCGCACAAATCTTGCTTCCCTTGATTTTAAACAATGTTTTAAAAAATTATAAAAGTAATGATATTTGTGGAAGAAAATAACAGAGTCTTATGGAAAAGTACAAAGAAAAAATGAAAACTGCCCACTGTTTCAGCACCCAAGCCAAATCACTGTTACCATTCTGGTGGATTTCCTTCCAGTCTTTTCTAGGCATAGTTGTGTGGGATTCTTGCACCTATATGGTCGTGCTATGTGTTTAATTTTGGATCTAGCTCTTGTCCCTTAATGTTACAGCTTTCAGATTGAGTTTCATGATCCGGGTGGCTGGCGTGCCATGTGAGGTCATATGAGGCATAAGTCTGAGTTTGTTACCACATAAAATTTCATCAAAAACATTCTTCATGGCATTTTGTGTCCATCATAAGCAGCTTTTAAATGACAATGGAATAATCTGTGGAATAGATATCTCAAATAAGTAATGGTTCTGTGAATCTATGTGTACGGGGAATCTTTACTTAGAAAGATTTATATTAGGGAATGATACAACAGGCCTGCTCTTAGGATTGTTATATTGTGAGGACTGAATGAGACATATATAAAATGCTACAGTAACACAGAGTAGAACCTCAGTAAAAGTGAACTATTGTGAGTGGGAATGTTACCGTAATTACTGTTAGCCTCACCACTGCTCTGATACCCCACTGCTAAATTGTTTCCAGAGTTTATACCAAACACACACTTCCACTAGAATCTCCTTCCTGACAACAGCATTGCATACTATTTTATTTTCTTCTCTGCTGATTTGATGGGGGGACATATTATTTTAATTTGCATTTCTTTGAATCCAATTCAGGTTGACCTTTTAAAAGGTGTATTTTTCCGTATTTTCCACGGTTTATGTTTGTCTCCTTGGTCAGGTAGCTGTTTATATTCTTGGCCCACAGAATTCCATGAGGAGGCCTTGGTGCATCTCTAACTCATCTTCGTGAATTCACTGAAATAGTCCTGAAATGAGTTCACCTGTTCTTTGTCAGGCAGATTGGGAGGCCCGGGGCGGGGGGGGGGGGGGGGGGGGGGGGTGCTGCGCTCCCAGAGTTTACAGACAGGAGGATAAACAGACATTCGATGGCACCTTTGCAACTTGTCACTGGTTGTAGATGCTTCCAGAGGGGTCCATCAGGGGGATCTCCCTAGTCTGGGGGATGGAGCAAGGCTGCTGAGAAGGGGATGGTGGCCTGAGAGATGTTAGGAGGGAGACAGAAGGAAAGGTAGGAGCGCTGAGAGCCCAAGCCGGGAAATTGGCTCTGTCTTTGACAAAGAAGAGAGTTTTGTTACAGCCATCACACAAACATGGGTGTTGCTACAAAATACGTAAAAGTGCTCCAGATTCTTAGGTAGCTAGGCATCTGAAAGAAATATACTAGTAATAATAATAATGATAATAATTTTTAAAATCTGGCTCTTTCTCTGAGTCGCATGTAACCTCGTGAGTTCTGTCCATGCAAAGACTAATGCTCCCGGGAGGCATAGTCCTCTGCTACTCAGATGTCCTTGCTCTGCTTTCTCTCCATCCCTCTTTAATTGTTTCAGTCAAGATAGCATTCCCTTGTGCTTCCAAAGTTCCCAGAAATGCAGCTTTTTCCTTCTATGTTACACCTAACGGTCTATGTTAAGATTGCCCCCTGACTGGAAACCAGCTCAGCCGGGACTTCTAGGAAGGAAGGAGCTGCCATTGGCTGCAGGAAAGGCACGGGCTTTTGGTTCAGCACACCAAGCCAAAACCTCATTTTCTAGCTCAAAACATTCAAGGTTTTTTTTTCAAAATATGCAATGCAAATTCTGTGCATTATTAGATTTCAAATAAACAATGTTAGGTGTTCCCCACTGTTGACAAGACCCTGGGACATCCAAGGGTTCCCTCCTGAAACCATCCCCAAGTCTCCTGGAATGTTTAATTAACCTAAGAAAAGAATCCAAAGACAAACTTCCCACCGGGGAAAACACGGTTTCCAAAAGGGAACAGGGTGATAGAAAACTAGGAGAGCTGGGAGAGAGGTCCCAAACTCTTCCGCCCTGGGTAGCTTCCCTTCCCACACAGACCCAGGTTCATTGCTCTGCAAAAGCGCTCTGGAAGTGGGGGGGGGGGGTGAGACAGGACCCCTCATCCTAAAAATGGTAGTGACAACACTGGGTGATGGAAAAGGAAAGGTTCAGAGGAGAGGGAAGGGCTTTTCCTGGGTCGGGTTTGTAACCAAAAGGAGCTCTCCAGGCAAGGACGTCAGGGTGAGAGACTGTCCCAGCACCCATCCATCTGCAGCCGCCCCCCCCCCAACCCAGCGGTGTTGTGTGACCTTCTCCACTCCTCACACCTTGTGGCCTGCCTGTTACCAATTAAACTACTCGAGGGCAGAAGTCCTGGGGTTGTCCTCAGAATGGGAGACCAAATCAAGTCCCCTCTTCTACCAGCCGTGGACAAGGCAGAAATTAAACCCTGGTCTCATGACTGGCAATGCAAAGCCTGAATGTTTTCGGGAACCACCAAATGGTGGAGTGAAAGTTGATTAGTGAGTTACATGGGAGAAGGGCTTCCTGTCCCTGTTTGCTCAGAGCCCTCCTTACACAGCACAATCAATAAGTCCAAAGAATGTTTCCAGCTCCAAATATGTAACGGTACTAAATGCTCAGGGGCACAGTGAAGAAACAAGAACATTGCTTAGCCTGCCAAGAGTCCACCGTTTATTTAAAGATGTGTCTGCAACTATCCCCTCAAAAAGTCAATGTCAGGGGGGAATGGGGGTGTGGGGGGCTAGATTAAAAGAAACATACAACCAAATACAATGAGGGAAACTTCCTTGGTCCCTGGTTTTAAGGGAAAAAAAGACAAGAAAGATATTGTGTGAACAACTGGAGAAATTTTAATCTTAGGTGATATTAGGGAGTTCTTGTTACTTTTCATTGGATGTGATGAATGACAGTTTTGTGGTTTCATAAGATAAAGTTGTTCTTTGTTGGAGACGAACGTTGGAGAAGTATTTAGGGGTGAAGGGTCATGATGTCTGTAACTCACTTTCAAGTTGCTTTCAATGGTTGGGCAATAATACACATACTGGATCTGGAGATCAGTAGATCGATAGATAGATGACAGAACAAATATGGCAAAATGCTAACAATTGCTAAATCTAGCTGGGAGATATATGGAGCTCAACTCAATGTTTTGTAATAAAAAAGTGTTATCTGACTCAGAGATTGACCTGTGTGTGTATACACACACACACACACACACACACACACACACACACACACACACACACACACACAATTCTGTTTCCTGCAAGGAAAACTACTAATAACATCTAACACGAGACTTATCAGGGGTCATGCTATCCAAGTGCTAAAGTCACAATGTGAGCCAGTCTATCTGATTTCTCTTTTCAGGGAAACAAAGGTCTATTGTTAAAGGTGTATCATAGCAACTGTGATCAGTGCTTTATTATTTTAAGCATTTTCACATACATTCTATCATTAGATCAGCGGCTGGCAAATTTTTTTCTGTAAAGGGACAGATAGTAAATGGCTCTGTGGGACAAACAGTCTCCGTCACAACTATTCAACTCTGTCCTTGTGGTGTGAGAACAGCCACGGGTTATGTGTTAATGAAACTGCATCCACGAAACGGGGGGCAGGCTGGATTTGGCCCAAGGACCACCCCTGGCCAACCCCCAATTTAGATCCTCTCAATGATGGGTAGGTACTATTTTTAACCCCACTTTACAGAGGAGGAAACCAAGGGTCAGTGAGGTTGACACTGTTCAGTTAAGTAGTAAAATCAGCAACAAACGCGGATGTTCAGACTCCAACACTCACGTTCTGTTTCTACCTATCACATTTCCACATCTGTGTCCTGAAAGTAAAAGGTGAAAGACAGAGTAGAAAAAAGGCAGGGAACTCTCTGTGAACAGGATCCCATTTGTTCTCAGGGACTTCCCTTTCCTCAGGATAGCAGGGGCTCTAGGTATTCCTGCCAATGGAAGAAAAGGCTAGACATGCTTTTCTCTAGGGCCACAGCTATGGAAGGATGAAAGACCCAGTCCTTTGAAAAATGTCCACCAGGGAAAAGAGACAGCCTCATGATGAAAAAGGAATCAATACACGAGCTTCCAACTTCAAAACTGGTATAAGAACTTGCCTCAATCTTGACATCTAAACGTTTTAGTTAAGCTTTCTATTTTGAAATAATTGTAGATTCGCAAGCATTAGAACAAATGCAGAGATCTCCTGTGCCCTTTATCCAGTTCCCCCTGCGGTCATTTCTTGCAAAGTGATAGTACCATATCACAACCAGGATGTTGACATTGATGCAGTCAACACACAGAATCTTTCCAACACCCAAGGACCCCCTGCTCACCACTCTTCCCTCCCACCCCTATCCCCTCCTTCACCTCGGGGAACCACCAGCCTCTTCTCTGTCTCTATAATTCCACCCCTGCAACCATGTTCTGCAAATGGAATCATACGGTACGCAAACTCAGTGTAGTTCTCTTGTGGTTCAGCCAGCTTGTTCCAGGCATCAGTGTTCCTTCTTATTGCTGGGGAGTATTTCAGGTTCTACCCGGAGCCACTCCCAAGCAGCTTTCGACACCACCTCGTTATCAGCCTCCTTAGGGATAACTTCCTCTGCATCTTCTGCCCACACGGCCAACCCCCCCCCACCTGCCACATAAAAGAAGCAACAATTGCAACACTATCTTCTTCCTTCTCCCTCTCTCTTCTCTTCAACATCTCCTGTCCCCCTGAGAACATCCTTGAACCTTCTCTATCCAGAAATCACATCTCTTGACCCAGATTTCCTGTCAAGTGAATAGTCTGGCATACAATATCTCCAGAAGGGTGATAAAAACATGGACGTGTTGGTTGCCTCTAGAAAGGGTTGGGGGGTTGGGAACAGGGGAGGGGCAGAGACTGACTCTGTGCTGTATTGGGGGAAAATGATGACCTCTTGAACTGTGTATCTATTCAAAGTGTAGCGTTCCACACTCCCTGCACTTCACTGCTAAGCAGCCCCCCTGGGAGATATTTTCTTTAAAAATATGATTTTTTTCGGGTCACCTGGGTGGATCAGTCAGTCAAGCATGTGCCTTGGGCTCAGGTCATGATCCCAGGGTCCTGGCATTGAGCCTGCTTTTCCCTCTCCCTCTGCTCCTCCCCCTGCTTGTACTCTCTCTTTCTCAAATAAATAAATAAAAATCTTTAAAAAAAAATATGACTTTTTTTCATGTGCCACATACTGTTCTCTTCTTAACTGAGCCCCAGTTTATTTGATCAAATCCCAGGTGTTTGATGTTTTCTCTGTTCCCAAATTGTTGACACTAAGAAGAATGTCCTAACCACCTTCTTTGTACTCGGATCATTGACCACATCTCTGATTATTCCCTTAGAAGTTGCTGAGAGTGACCCACCAGACAGACTTCTCAAAGTGAACTCCTGGATCAAAGAGGCTCCACCTCCGGCCCCAAGTGCTCCCTGCAGAAGGTATGAACGTAGAGGCCGAGGGGTGCCCTTCCCCACACCACTTCCCAGCTTGGCATGTTTCCAATCCTTGCTCCGTTATTAAATCAAAACATGTTACCTCCTGCTGCTCACTTACATTTCTTTGATTATTGCTGAGGCTGACAATGTGTTCAGTTTTTCATTTGCAATTATTTATTGCCCAATTACATCTTCTCTTCCCTGAGTTGTCGGCCCAGAGTCTTTGCTCATTTTTCTTTAAGGATCCCCGTCTCATTCTTACTAGTTAGTGTGAGTAGTCTGTGGATTGAAGGACGTGACTCTAATATATTTGGACATGTATTTGTTTTCATAGTTCATCTTTGGCTTTTCGTTTTCCATAGGGAAAAAATACATATGTGTGTGGAAATTAAAAAAATTTTAAGGGGTCAATTTATGAATTTCTTTCCTCAGGGATTTTTTTTCTATTGTTTTTATACTTGGAAAGGAAGAACTTATCCAGAGAGCATCCAAGCAGCAGCATCCATATGCTCTTCTAAATTTATCCATGATTTTACTCATGGATAACTTTACGTTACGTATTTCCTTCATGCAACTGAAATTTATTTGGAATACAGGATGAAGTGAGACTCCTGACTGATTTTTTTTTAAAGGGTCATATTTTCCCCTAAATGATTTATTAGCTACTTATTAACCAAGCTATTCCTCTGATCATGTGGGGGTGTTTCCTCTCATGCAATTAAACATATTAAGTTTATACTGAGAATATATTTTTGAGCTCTCTGTTCTGTCCCTTGATCTGCTGGTTTATTCTTGATTTAATGCCATTCTCTTTCACCATTATAGCTTTCTAATATGTTCAGTTTGGTAGGGTAGGTCCCCTCCACAACTCACTCTTGTTATCAAAAATTCCCAGTCACACTTAACGATTTATTCTTCCTAATCAGGTTCAGAATCATTTTGTCAAGTTCCTCAAGTTCTCATAGAATGGTAAGTTCCATGCATTCTACCTCTGCAACCTCTTTTCTATCCATGCATTGACTTTTGTTTCTGCTGTACCCTCCCTAGATTTGTGCATTGCTTTCCTGGTAAATACTTGATTTTTCTCCCAGTGAACTTAGGAGTTGGTGCACTCAGGACATCTGGAGGCCCCCCGGTGAGGAAGTCAGTGGGTCCTTACACAACAGCAGGTTAAACTCAAGCTGCACAATCAGTACGCTGCACACCAACGTGGCAAAATCTATCATTGCTCTGAAATGTCTGGTGTCCCTCCCTGAGGGAGGACTGTACTTTCTGGCCCTGTTGAGGACAGCCTTGGCCACATGACTTGCTTTGGCCAACTGTCCTCATGTCAGAGCGATAATGTGTCACTTCCTGAGCCAACTCGATGAAGCATCTCCTGACCCCCAGCCCCCCAAAAAGAATGCCATCTCCCCCTCTTCGCACTCTGTGCGTGCTGGTGACTGTGACAGGCTGGGTTTCCAGTTGCAGCCATTGTGAATCTGTCACCCACCCACTAATCAGATGCAAGTCTCTTGAGGGCACAGACGGTGGCTATGTCACCTTAGTATTCCTCATGGTATCTGCTCCAACTCATATGCGGCAGGCGGTCAACATATTTATCTGTTGAATCGAGGAAGGCAAACAAACCACTGGTTTGAACTTATAAAGCAGAAGTTAGGATGTCCGTTTTCCATTCCCTCTCTCTCAGGCCACCCTGAGACCAATTCTCATTCTAAAAATAATCACGATGGTTTGTAAAGAGAAGATTTCCATGTGCCTATAAAACCCCATCATTGACATTTATACCTATGTTCTATTTCTATCCAAAATTCATTATATTTTTCCACTCTTTACTCCCAGCGAATGGAAAATGGATTGTAAAAATAGGCCGATGACTTACAGGAAACTTCTCCATCCCAGAAAAAAACAGAGAGGGACTCTTCAGAGGAAGCGGATAACCCTGTTCTCCTGCGTGTTGAAGAGCCAAGGACCTGCGTTTGGAATGTGTTGTACTTGGCCGCCCCCTTGCGACGCTCTCTGTGAAGATAATGTCACCAGCCTTGTTTTGGTGACAGAGACATAGAGGCTTTGAAGAAAACAGCCTTCACAGGAAATACCTCCTGAAGTTGTCTGCACAGGAAATATGTACAAAAGGAGAGGATGACATAGAATGTGGACAGATCTGTTTTATTCTCGATTGATGCATCCCGGGAATATTTTCCGTCGTATTTCCTGGGTCAGCGTGGGAGGTGGGGTGCTCTCCCCCCTCCCTCCTCTGTAACCTGCCTTTGTTTTTTGGAGAGAAGCGTTTTTACTCACGGCTACTCTCTTCGCAGCAAGCTCTCCCTCTACTCGCACCTCTAAGCCGAAGACTTGTCTCCCCTTGGCCTCCCGGAACTGGGGACAGTGACTTTTAGGGCTGGGAGGGACTACGCCATAGTGTACCCGACTCTTCTGGAGGGCGGGCATCCATAGTGTACCCAACTCTCCTGGAGGGCGGGCATCCTGGCAATCTCTCTCCTCTCCTATTTCAGATCTTCCCTTAAGGATTCTCAATGAAAAAGCAAGACTGCAGAATCCACTCCATGAACGGGCTTCCAACCAGAGATGGGAGAGGGCATCTCTGACCTGAGATGTGCTATCTAACCTGGAGTCCAGTATTTACCTGATGCAGGACACCTCAGAGCAGTGGGATGGCTGCAGGGCCCCCGACACTGGGAGGTAACCCCGGGGGCCACCCACATGCATTTCTCTGCTGTCCCTTCTGCTTCCCTCTGTTCCCACGTCTCATCTCCTCTTGCACCATCAGTAAGGTAGGGCAAATATTTTTCCCCTTGAAAAGAACTCAAGTCCACGGGAGGTGAATCATATGCCAAAGCCTACCCATTGCGTTAGAGCGGGGCTGATATTCAGCCTTCCACATGTACCTATTTGGTCTTCATCCCTGTTCCTGGCACAGGGCTCCTGAAACCCCTGGAATTTCTTAAGTGATGAGAGCCATAAAGGTGACTTTTGTTATGTTAATGAGGTGACTTTGGGAAAGAACCTGAGGCTGGGGCTGGTTACCAGGGGAAGCAGCCATGTGATTGGAAGGTTGGAACTTCCAGCCCCACCTCCCAAACCTCCAGGGACGAGGGGGGCGCTACAGGTTGAATCAATTGAATCAATCATGCCTGTGTAGTGAAGCCTCCAGAAAAACCCAGAAGGTCAGCGTTCGGGGTTGGGAGGGCACACAGGTTGGTGAACACACGGAGAGGCAGGGAGAGTAGGTGCCCGGAGAGCATGGAGGCCCTACGCACCTTGCCCTGTGCTGGTCCTGAATTATATCCTATGTAGTAAACCTGAGATCTAGTGAGAAAAATGTTTCTCTGAGAGCTGTGAGCTGCTCTAGCAAATTACTCAAACCCAATGAGGGGATCATTGGAATCTCCAGTCTATAGCCAGGGGCCCAGACCACAGGTGACAATCTGGCCTTGTGACTGGCATCTGAAGGGGGGGGGCAGTCTTGTGGGATGGAGCCCCTGACCCGTGGTTCCTGATGCTCTCTCCTGGTAGACAGTGTCAGAGTGGAGTTCGACTGCAGGACACCCAGCTGGTGTCTTTACCCACCACTCATGATTCATCTCGGGACTGGACAGCCGCC
This sequence comes from Eumetopias jubatus, assembly GCF_037043125.1. Taxonomy (NCBI): domain Eukaryota; kingdom Metazoa; phylum Chordata; class Mammalia; order Carnivora; family Otariidae; genus Eumetopias; species Eumetopias jubatus. The sequence continues at coordinate 88,072,016 of NW_028274822.1, read as the reverse complement.
AACCTCACAAAATCGAGATTTGGGGATTAGCAAGGAGGAAGAAAGAATGGCTGTTAACGAGGCAACTTTGACCGGAGAATGGTTTGGGCTCTCACATAGTGTCAGGGATAGGAGCTTATACAGTTTCCTCGAGACGCTTAGGCCGGCGTCCCGGGGAATGATGGAAGGATGTTCCCCTGACCTCCAGGCTCTTCAGAGGAGGCCCATCGCTGTTGTGGATGAAAGGGATGAGGCCAAGGGCTCGGGAAGCACCGAAGGTTCAGAAATCACATGAAAGGTCTGCATTACCACACGGGGAAAGAGCCAGAAAGGACAGGAATGGAAGTCTGGCTCTGCCTGACCCTTTGGCCTCATACGAACTTCTAAAACAGAAGATGAAGAGCAGAGATTTTTAAAAGGAAAAGCAATTCAGGTGCGAGCTGGTGAGGACACTCATTTCACACAGCTTTTCTCCAGAACAGCCGGCCGCCTGCACACGTTTGCACACGGAGCAGCCCGGGTCTCTGCCCGAGGCTTTCACGTTTGCTCAGTCGCACACACAAAAGGGGGAGGGGGGCGCACGGCCGCCAGTGGGGAATAGAAACACAAAGACAGGCCTTTTCCTCTGCCTACTGACATCTTTTGGGGGGACCCTGGTCTACAAAAAAATAATAATTTCCATTTTGGAAACCAGCCAGTCTGCTCTTGTGTTCACTCACTTCCACGAGCCCGAATCCCAAGGTGGGCTCACCGCCTCCCAGCCCATAAAATGCCAAATCAGCAAAACCTCTGAGCTCTCGGTTTTTCCATCTGGAAAGCAGGAGAGAATGCATCCCCGCTCTCCCACCCTACCTGGGTGTGCCGAGGAGAATAAATGAGGCCGCCTGCAAGCCAGGAATTCTTCTCCACACCCTGCCCTCCCTTACAAACGCCTCCACGGTCCCCCCTGCAACAGGGCCTCCCAGCAGTTCCAACCATGTGTCCAGAGGAGGTAAACTGATTGGCACTGTATCACCGGGATCCTCCGGGAAGCAGACCCGAGACGGAGTTGGGAGGCAAGAGGTTTGCCGGGGGCGATGCCGTGCAGCGTCAGGGGAGAGGCAGCAGGGCTGGGCCAGAGCTCAGAGGCCCATGGGGATGGGAGGCCTCCGCCAACCCCGCCGCGGCCCCTCGGCCATGGGGTCCCGTGCCGGGCAGAGATGACCAGGCCCTCGCATCCCTGCAGCGCTTCCACTGGCAGCGGGCTTCCTCTGCTCGAGAGCTGGGATGGAGGCTGGAGGCACGTGTTGCAGCTGGATGCTGTCAGATCACTGTCCCCCCTGCAGCTGAACAAGGACTTCCTTAAAGGGAGGTCTGAGCGTGCACCTCCACCATCACGATGTGTGTCTGTGTGTGTCTGTGTCTGTGTGTCGGTGTGTGTGTGTGTCTGTGTGTCTGTGTGTACATACACAACACGTGAGCTGGTGTGGTATATATCGTGTGCCCTAAAAATACATCACAAATTAAAATTTCATGATGTGACACAAACTACAGTAACAGGCGTCTGCACGTTTCCCTTCTGCTCCTCCACCGACTGTCCAGCCCTGCGTCCACTCTCAAGACTGCTGCTCTAGGACACAGACACCCTTGCACATGTGGCTTGTCATGGATGCCCCCCCATCTCTTGCCTGGGCTGTGCTGGTTTCCCCTGGACCACAGGAGCGACAGGGCTGGGAGAAGGGACACAGCGAAGGGGCGCTTATTCTGTCCTTGCATTGGGTTGTCAAAAACTTGAGATCCACCGGGGAAGCCACATCACGTCCATGTTCACAACATAAATTCACAAAGGTCCAAACCAAACGTAACCACATGGGGAGCTGTGCACCTCTCAGTCCTATGGTGAAGGAGCCGGCAGGAGACAAGGTCCTCCAGACGCTAACAGGAGAGGAACAGACACCTTGATAAAGCATCTCCAATATCTCTCCACAGTTAGATCCTTCACCCGTGTGTTGAGAATCCCCAAGATGCAATCCGCTCCGGGAGGACACAGGAAAGGTTGCACACTCCCCCTTCCTTTCACGCTCAGATACAACTTCTGTCTCGGGGGTTAAAAAAGAGGCCAGCTTGTCGCTCCTGGAGCTCCTCAGTCCCTGGGACCCAACCAGCACCCATGGCCCCCTCCAGCACAATGTTGTATCATTGCACACAACACCACGCTCGTTGTCGCCAGACGCCGAGCCCCACCCAGAGCAGCGATTTTGTTCATTTCTCTTTGCACAGAAGCTACAGCAAGGCCTGGCTTCAAATATTGGTGGGATTCAGTCTGCTCTTCTCCTAATATTTAAGTTTCATTGAGAGCAGAATCTGCTGCTTCCACCCTGCAAACCCCACATTTGGTCACATCCGATTACACTGCTCCCTTGAGATGTCAATCAGCCAGTCTTGCCTTTGAATTGATTGAGGCTAAATGTGTTTATAAAAAACTAAGTCAATAAAAAGGTGTTAATACCTCATTAGTAGTTACCTATGATCATGATGTATATTACGATGGACGCAACTAGTTGGGGAAAACCACTCCTAAGAATTCTCTATTACCGTTTGAAGGACCACGCCTGCAACTCTCAGCTAACACCCTCAGCTGAATCAAAGTTCCCTCCCAGGAACACAAGCCTACACTTCCCTGCCCCACCAGGAGCAAACAAAATCTGGTTCGCGGCATTCACCTTCGTTTTCCATTACAGTCCCCCCAGGAAACTGTCCTGTGGGTGAAGGGGTTTTCCAAACAGAGGATAAGGTCACTCAATCCTACCGCGGGCGCACTCAGTGCCAAACCACAGGGCCGCTGAGCCTCAGCGCGGGGCACCGGACCATAGCTGATTGCCTGTGACCGTGAGCTCCACGGCCCAGCCGGCCAGCCTGTTTCTGAGTTAATTCTGTCTCTGCAAGGATTGTGTTGAAGGTGGAACTTGTTTCCTCGTCTGCTTCTAATATCCAGGGGCTTGTATACACGGGGGAAATGGGTTTTAAAGGTGGGACAATCCCGTAGAAGAGAAGCATGAAGAGTCTTTGGCATTTTCTTGGATCAAGTAAGTGCTAACTCATTCTTAATCACACGATACAAGGAGTTTAGGGACACACAGGAACTTCATGGGCAAGTCGGAAAAACGCTTTTCCTCTTAATTCACGAGGCAGGGTTAGCTGGGCTGGACTTCCAACTTACACGAGCAAACTTGGGTCGAAGACAGTGTCAGCCAGGAGCGGGGGTGGTGACTGAGTGGGTGCCAGGCACCTGCTTGTCAAGCCCTGCGAGGTTGCACCGTTCTCAGCCCCTTTATATAATGAGACAAAGGGAAGGCACTGTGCCACAAAGAGAGGGTGCTGGATTCGAAGTCCAGAGCCATGTGATTAACTACCCCTTGGTAATGAAAGGGGAGTTTAAGGGAGAATGGGAAGAGAAGAAAAATACAAATTTATAAAACTATAAATGTTATAAAAAGAAAAATATAAATATTATAAAATATAAATTATAAAAACATAAATACTTTATGAAAACAGAAGCTTAAGGCTCAGTGTTTATGTAAATCAGTGTGTGTGTGTGTGTGTGTGTATGTGTGTGTGTGTGTGTGTGTGTGTGTGTGTGTGTGTGTGTGTGTAGGATCAGCCTCTTACTGAGAGCCTGGTCGCGACCAAAGATACCACCTTATTTCAATAGACCGAGACTACTTCATGTTTTCATTTTATTTTATAAATCTATTTTGAACCACTCATACCATCTCTTCCAGCCAAAGTAAAAACAAAAGAACACTTAGATCCTTTCTTCAACTGCCACTTCGTTTACTGCTGTCAATCACACAAACTTTTCCCACTGACTTATAATTTCAACAAAGCTTTATATTTGTATAAAAATGATGTAGGGTTTCATTTATCCCTGTCTCCACGATCATGCTCCCATTTGAATAATCGGAATGTGTCCCACTTGATGCATTGAAATCCACATTTATAAAAGACCTGGCCAGCGCATGAGGCAGTGCAAGTCTCTTCTCCCAAACCTCCTCTGCACCAGGTCCGGCTGGAGTAACAACCCTGTTAGTCAGTGTAGCGAGAATCCCCCACCCCTGAAACTGATCACCTTGTCCTGCCTCCAGCAAGAGCTGGTTGAGCAAGAACCCTTCCCCACCCACTGGCCCTCCTCCCCATTGACTATAAATCCCCAGCTGCCTTTGCTGTATTCCGAGTTGCCTGATCTGTCACCCCACTGCGACAGCCCTGACACCTATCGAAATAGCCCTGAATAAAGTCTTCCTTACCATTTTAACAAGTGTCAAAGCAATTTATTCTTTTTATTTCCTACCTTTTAAAGTAACCTTTATGCCCCACGTGGGACTCGAACTCATGACTCAGATCAAGAGTTGCACGCTCCACCGACTGAGCCAGCTGGGTGCCCCCAAATAAGGTACTCTTTGACAGGTAAAACATCTCACCACCGACCCTACTTGAAAGCACCGGATTAAAAGAGTATTCATAGAATGACCTTAAAACGCATTATCCCAAATGAAGTGTTCTGAGAGCATTCCAGAAGTGCCTTCTTTCTCTCGTCTCCCGGGCAGTCTGGTTTACTCCACGGGATTCAGGGGCGATTCTCAGTCATTATTCGGATGTGACCCCACTACAGACCCCATCACCTCCAGCTGGACAACAAGATCCTTCCTCCCCTCCTGTCTCCAATTCGCCTCCACCAGTAACTCCCCCATGTCATTCGCAATAATGACCATGTTCCCAGCTTCCTGGTTCTGGGCCACCACATCCAGCCTCCCTAAACAAATCCTATGTTCTGGAACATATCCTATGTTCCAGTACCTTCCGGCTCCTTTGCTTTTGACATCATCATCGTCCTGCAACGTCCCGATGCTAGCTCGCGCCCTCTTGGGTGTCAACACCACTCCTCTTGACTTCAAGCAAGACGTGTAGATATTCACTGAACAACTGAACAAATGTCACCATTCAAGTCAATAGAACAGAGAACAATCAGGGGAAATTAAAAAAAAAAAAAAAGATTTATTTTCTGGAAGAACTTTGTATCCTGACCTCGCCTGAGCCTGACGAATTTAAATCATTCCAAGCAAACAAGTGTCCCCTTGTGGCCATGGCTGGCGGTACATCATCCCTAACAAAAGCAGCCAATTCCCCGAGAGGAGAGAGGGAGAAAGGAGTTTGAACTTTGGAAAAGAGGGAGTTTACCTGTTCCCATAACTGGGACAGAATATTTACAACCCTGCCCCTCCTGCACTTCCTGTTTGGGTCGTTGGCATCACCCCATACCTGTCTCCAAATTGAAGAACCTAGATGTTGCTCACCCATATCCTATCAGCCACAAAGTCTGGGGTCTTCTACCTCCTACATCTCTCTCTCCAATCGGTTAATCTGTGCTCCACACTTGTCTCATCTGTAAAATGGGCACGATAACATCTCCTCCCTGTGTTGCTGTCAGGATTGCGTATTACGTTTTAGTGCCTGCTATGGCTGGAATATGCAAACACGTTATTTATTTCTCTCGCTCACAGCTCTTTGCACTTAGGCCCCCTCCCTAATTCTCCAAACATATCGCTCAGACACTTGAAATGGCAGCAGTACTGAGTTACTTACGGTTCCCCAAACACACGTCGTGAGTTCATGCTTCAGTTCTTCATGCAAAGGAGCAGCTCCCAGAGTGTGGTCCCTAGGGCAACAGCGTCAGCCTCAGCATCCCCTGGGAACTTGACAGAGACAAAGATTCTCAGGCCCCACCCTGCACTCACTGAATCAGAAACACAGGGTTGGGCTCAGTGATCTGTGTGTTCACAACCCCTCCGGGTGCACACTTCATTTTGAGAACCAATGGTGTGTACCCCATCCTCTGCTGGGAGTGTGCTCTCTCACTGTACCTGGGAGCTTGAGCACTGGTGAACTCCTCTGCATCCGTTAAAGCCCTTCTATAAGGAGCCTGGCCTGGCCTCATGGCCCTGGATAGGGCTACTCATGCTCACCTCTGCACTAACACTGTATCTTGATCACACATTATAGGTGTTGTTATCAGACCATGCTATAATTATTTGTTTAGAAGTCTCTCTCCCACTAGGTAAAACCTACATAGCAAGGAGCATGTCTGGTAACACCCTCTGTATTTTCAGCCCCTGGCAAGGTGGCTTTCACTTGGGAGGACTCTCAATGAAAGTTCACCTACTTGAGCTGGCTGGCGGCTTGGCTGGTTGTCAAGAGGAAGGATATAATTCTCTAATTGATGGAGCCCTGGTTTCAGATTCAGGATATCTGATGCTCTTCTCTTTACACATACCTTTAAAATTTTTTTTTATTTGCAAATCATATATACCCATCTCTCCATTTCATCTACAAGAAGTGAAGTATTGACAAGGTTCTGACACCTTTAAATTTCTTAACTGAATTTTCTGACCATCTTTATAGGCTGTGATTTCCTCCCCAAGACCGTAGCACTTGGCCTTCGATTCAATTCAACAAATAACATAATGTGTGGCATAACGGTGGAGAAGGCTGGCCCTGGAGACAGGCCAATGTGCTTTCTGCAGGAAGCGCTTCTTGCTATTTACTAGAAGCAAATCCTTGGCCAGGTTAACCTCTCTGATAATGACAGCTGGTATTGATTGCATGCTCCCTCCGTGCAAGGCCCCTCTACTAAGCACTAACCTGCATCATCTCCTTTCGGCTTTATGATAAACACATGCAATAAGGACAAATATCATGCCCATTTTACGGATGAGGCATCTGGGGCACAGAGAGGTCAAGCAACTTGCTCAAAATCACACAGCTAGTAAATAGGGGACTGGGATCAAAGCCAGGCAAAGGGCCTTCAAAATCTACTCCTATTGTGATGCTTTTTTTTTCTGATTCTGCATCCTAAATATTCTTCCAAGATGCCACCTTCCTTTTTTGTCTCTTTTTTTCATTGTAATTAAATATACAGAACACAAAACTTGCCACGTTAACCATTTTAAAGCATACCGTTCAGTGCATGAAGTCCATTCACACTGTTCTGCGGCTGCCGCCACCATCTCCAGAACTTTTTTTTCCCGAACAGAAACCCTGTCCCCATGAAACACGAACTCCCCATTCTCCCTATATCCCCCAGACCCTGGCAGCCACCATTCTATTTTTTATCTATGAACATAACTATTCGAGGTCCCTCATTTAGGTGAAATCATACAGTATTTGTCCTTTTGTGACCAGCTTATTTCACTCAGCGTAATATCCTCAAGGTTCACTCATGTTGTAATGTGTGTCAGAATTCCCCTCCTTTTTAAGGCTGAGTAATATTCCACCATGTAGATAGACTACATTTTGCCTATCTGTTCATCCGTTGACGGGCACTTGGGTTGTTTCCACCTTTTGGCTGCTTTTGGCCAATCCTATGAACATGGTGTACAATATCTGTTAGAGTCCCTGCTTTCAATTCTTTGGGGTATGTACTCAAGTGGGATTGCTGGACCCTACAGTAATTTCAGGATACCTGGCTTTGGGGTTAGCTTTGCCCCCTCACTTCTGCATGTCACTAAATGCTCTTTTCAGCATCCTGTGCATAAAATAGAGATAGAATATCTTTTTCCCCTCTGAATTGCTATGGCCATTACAGTAAGTATGTTAAGATAGAGATCTCAAATTCTAAAATGTAAAGGTAGTTTCTAAGTTCCACCTATCGTCACCTCAAGAGAAGGAACTTCTCTTGGTTAAAACTCATGAGTGGTTAAAAATAACCACTCATGAGTTTATAAATGGGTCTGGTCTGTAGGCTACAATCTGCACTCCTGTGCTGCTAAAAACCTTCCCCTTCTAGCATTCTTATACTTTGTGGAACTCTTTTTGGTCAGATAATGGTTTTTGATGACCCCCACAGGAAAGAAAGGGGGAGAGAATATTAATCTGCTGACACACGCGCTTGGGAATTTTGGAGCCCCAAAGAACTGCGTTATCAATAGGTTGTCTTATTAGAGAAGATTCTTGGCACACTCCACCATGCATTGTTTAGAGTTTTTTAAAACACTGTCATTTGCCGTATGAGTTACATGCAATGGTCTGAGTCGTTGGAAGGAAACTATTTCATCAATCCACAGCACAAATGAAGTAATGGTTTGTAACTTAAGGATGTATATACTGGACTATCAACTTTCATTTTATATCATCCCAAAGAAATTGTCTGATAAAATCACATCATGCTTTTTAAATATAATACTACCTCTTACAAAAAATCAATTATATCTTGTATTAATCATTATTAATTAATGATAGATTTTTCATCTTTTGAACGATTATTAATTAATTACATCTTTTTTATCTTTTGAGTGATCAGTTAAAGCCTAGTATAGTTTATAGAACTTAGAAAGAATTAACAGAAAATTTGAAAATATGAAACAAAGTAAATGCTTGTGGAGCATGAGATTCAACATTTAAATCAGATAAGAAAGGCATAAAGTGGAGAGAGAATGGGTGAAAACTTGGCACCATCAAGTTTTATAAGACACCCACAAATACTTTCACAGCATTTATGGTGAGCCAGAAAAATACTTTATGGATAAAAAATATATATCTTTTAAAAGCAATTCGGAGAGCAAGTGAACAGCTTCTGAATCCTCTTAAGGGGAAGAAAATGTTTAGAAATTTTCACAGAGGTTGGGGACTGGGATGGAGGATAGCCCTACACACACACACACACACAAACACACACACACACACACACACACACACACACACACACACTCTGGGATGGAGGATAGCCCCCCACACACAGACACACACTGACCACTAGAGGGAGCAAGTCCAGGCATCTCAAGCCACACACACACACACACACACACACACACACACACACACACACACACACACACTGGGATGGAAGATAGCCCCCCCACACACATACACACACTGACCACTAAAGGGACCAAATCCACACATCTCAAGCCTCACCACTGCTTCATCTTCCAGAGGGAAATGATGCCAAATTACCTGCCCCAAAATAACCAAGGAATTACTTTTCGGCCTCTTTGGCCACGTGACATAGAGCTGTCAGGTTTTTGATGTTCAGTGTCTCTTCCTTCCCTATGTAAAATAACTTTGGCGTTTAACTCTGCCCCACTAAAAAACTGTGCCTCGGGGATTTTGTATTATTTAGTTTTGTTTTAAAATATATCAACTCTAATAAAGGGGACAGCAACACTATTTACAGTAAAAACTGAATTAACAACGTAAATTGTTTTTCCATCTTAAAGGGGTTATTTTTGTTTTGTTTTGTAAAGGAAAAACAAACATCTCTCACTATTTTATGGTCTGCATGGAGAACATAAACACTTCCGTATATGATTAATATTCTACTCCCCATGAGTGAATCAGCAACTTCTAGATTCCTGTTCTTCATAAGGAAGAAAAAATGAACCCCAGGTGGGTTTTCCCCCAAATTATTGGCTGTCACCCAACCACATGTAACTTGCCTTTGCTCAAGGAACATAAGCTAATTTAATCATATCCTTCAAAACTAAATCATGAAGGCAAATAAAATATAATTAATTCAAAACAACATATCTATCTTGTTATTCCACAGTCATGGGGATTATTCAAGCCATTGCTTTGCTCCGTATTAAAACTGCAAAATAAAATTGAATATTAAAATTGTGTCATTACACAGAAGCAATGATCAGAGGGACCAGAGGACCTTGGGGAACTTGTAAGCTATTCTATGCATTTTCTTTGAGAGTGAGAAAAAGAGCAGAGGAGAGACGCTCCTTGGTGTTAAGCTACTGGTGAGGAACACAAGCCATGTCCCCACAGCCATCCCTGAGTAGCCTCTCAAATCTTCAAGAATTTCCTGCATTGAGCACGTGATGTCGACAACAATCTCTATCTCCCAGACATCCTGCAGCCCAAGGATCTCTTGAGGATCTTGATTAGCACTCACACTAAGACAGAAACACTTACGCAGAGAAGAGCTATTCACGCGCCCTCCTGCCACTCACTCTGGGGAAGGAGAAACAACTTGGCCAACATGAAAAGCCAGAGCACTGGGGCAATCAGAAAAAGACCTGGAAATACGGACTCACTAATACCCAAGGTGTGTGATCAAAGATGAGAGATCACAGGCTTTGGTTCCCATTTCCTTCTTTCTTCAAGATGACTGTTGGATAAATTTAATTTCGTTTATTCACATGAGGCAGACGTCTTAGTTGGGCTGGTCATGCCAGATAGTTTTGCTAGCTAAAACTTTGATGGTACATGGTCAGTGTGCACTGCCCTTGACCTGGGCAAGAGGGGCCCCCACTTGGACCCTCGCAGGAGCCAAAAGGTGAACCAACCTGGATCCCTAGCTCTACACCAGACTCCCAATATCTCTGACCGGGAGGTTCCTTCCCAAACAGCCCAGGCTTGCTGCCATAGCCTGCATGAGCCTCTTCTTCCAATGCCCTCTCCCAAGAGCAGGCGGCTGATATAGACACTCCAGCATGAGGACCAACAAAGGGGCAACTGTGGGGTGGGATGGGGGTGGGGAACGGCCAGTCTTTGCACTGTGGTCGGGGTTGTCCACCCTCCTGGACCACCATGTACCAGCATGGAACACTGAAAGGTCACAGCGGTCTGAAGTTGGGCAGCCTTTCAGTAGGAGAACAGAACATTTTATGGACCACTTTGTTAGCTTGGTTTATAACTTTTACACTCATAAATCAAGCTAACACAGTGTTCGGTATGAATGTGGGTTTCCATTTCAATAGATGTGGGTCTCTATTTGTACTCTTGCCCAAGCCCCAAAACACATTACAGGCTGCATTATTCAGGGTTCCCCAGAGAAACAGAACCAATAGGATATATATATAGATGTAAAGAGAGAGATTTATTATTAACGGATTGGCACACATACATACACACACCCAGCACGAGTCTGTGGGTTTCAGTAATAAAATGCAGGGCAGTGCAGTCCATAAAAGTCAAACTGCAGAGTTGGGAGTGAGAACTCAAAACAGCGGGCACAGGCTGTGAACGTAGGAAACATAAAATGCACCACAATTTTAAAAAATGAAAAAAAGAACATGTGTTTTTACTGAAACATCCAATCAAAAACAATGCTTTTAGGCTGTTTGCAAGGCACAGCTAACACAAAATGACACTGAGTTTTTGTTTTTTTAAAGATTTTATTTATTAATTTGAGAGAGCAGAGAGCACAGCTGAGGGTAGGGGGAGGGGCAGGCAGAGGGAGAGGCAGACTCCCCCTGAGCAGGGAGCCCGATGTGGGGCTCAATCCCAGGACCCTGAGATCATGACCTGAGCTGAAGGCAGATGCTTAACCGACTGAGCCACCCAGGCGCCCCGACACTAAGGTTTAAAGGTCGCTGATCAAACATTCCAGACTAGATGGGCAAAATGTGGACAAGAAGAGTTATGAAGGGGAGAGAACCTTGCAAATATTAAAGCATATAATAGAGATACTGTAATTAAAAATATTTGAATGGAATAGAAATAGACCCAAATATATATGAGAAGTAAAAATATTTGAATGGAATAGAAATAGACCCAAATATATATGAGAAGTTTGGCTTGTAATGCAGCTGATGTTTCAAATCTGTGCAGAGACAACTTAATAAACAGTGGTAGGATAACTAGCTAGCCATCGGAGAAAATGTTTTTCAGTTGAGTCTTTACCACCTTCCTTACAAAACCAAAGACTTAACATTTAAATCAAAGATTTACACATTTCCAAAAAAAAAAAAAAAAAGGCGTAACAATAGTAAGAGAAAACATGGGGGAAATTTCCATGAACAGAGGACAGTTGGAAATAACCATTAAAACATTAAAAGGTGCACTCATCAATGTGTGGATATCGAACAGCCACTAAGGCACGTGCTAAGTGAAAATCAATCACACGACAGCACAGGTACAGATTTTGATCATTTCTCCAGAAAAAGGCAGGATATGCACACACACGTTAGTATATTCTCAAAGAACTGTGCTGACATAGAACTCAAACACCGTTTAAGAAGATGGAAGACGGGTATTTTACCTCCAATAGAGGGTACAACTGAAAACTAAACCATGGGCATTTATTATACAATGAACAGCACAGAATTGGAAATACCACAGAGAAATGAACCAAACCAGAATCGTAATGAAAAACAATTCCCTCAAACACCTGCTAGGTCAAGTAGAAACAAGTAAATACAATACTGCGGATTTGAATAATACAATCAATTAAGTTTAAAGGTATCAATTGCTTTGTAACTTCTCACGTGCAGGAAATTCCCCATTTCTTTGCCTAAACCAAACGCAATCCCACTCAGGCTCACTCTTGCTGGGGTTGGCTTCCTCAGCCCCTGGCACTCAGGGATCCCACCTCTCCTGGAAGACACTGCCACTCCCTCGAGGGGCAAAGCCTTCCAGAACTCAAACATACAAAACTCCTTTGTCCAAGGAGGCAGGCTGGTGCTCCTAGAATTACCTTTTCATGTTTTTATTGATTTGTCCACAGTAGCAAAAAAGCCTCCACCTTCCTCCTTGACTCACTGTCAGACAAGCTTGTGTAGTAGGTACAAATTCCAGTATGCAAACTCGCGCCGGCACAAAAGATAACCTTACTGCTCTATTCTGAGTAAGAGTTTTAAAATTCTATTATGATATCCCACATGACAGAAATGTAATTTGGGTTTTTTTTGGTTGGTGGTGGTGGTGGTGGTGGTGGGGTGTGTGTGTGTGTGTGTGCCTTCTGCAACCTTCTCCAGGGAAAGACCCCCTGTTTTTTGGTTTGTTACTGCTGTGGCAGTTCTTAAGAGCAAAATTGTACAGGCCAGATTCTCTAACAATGATTAACAAAAAAAGAGATACAACTTAAGAACCTTAAATAAATTCCTCTGAATAATTCTTGGATCCAGAGGCAAAAGTGACTGCAAATAAACACTGTTCAGAAAACGGTGACCATTTTCAACATCTACGGGATGTAGCCAGAAGCTAGTGGTCGGAACTGAAACGTGGACACCACAGCCTAATGCTGGCTTTACTATGATGGTTATAATGAAGTGTGTTTTTCTGAGGAAAATTGATTTAATATATTTATTATTAAACAGGAAGGAAAATGAAGCATTAAGACTAACAAAAAGCTAGAAAAAGAACAGCACAATAAAATTAAGGATACTGATAAGAGAAGAGTAGTAGTTACAGAATACACACAGAAGAACTGATCATCAAATCCAATGTCCACTTCTTAGGGGGCTGGGATGGGGGGAGGCTAACAATAAAATAGACATACCGGGGCAAGTATAATAAGAAAGAAAAGAAAATATACACAATGGGAGGTATGAGAAAAGGTTATTAATCACAATGACAGTGAGAGCTAAGAACTTAAAGAGTTATGTACATCTCTAAAATGAGATGTCCAAAAACAGGATGATTTTTCTGGGAAACTAGAAATCATCAATGGGACGCCTGGATGGTTCAGTCAGTTAAGCGTCTGCCTTTGGCTCAGGTCATGATCTCAGGGTCCTGGGATCGAGTCCTGCATGGGGCTCCCTGCTCGGCAGGAAGTCTGCTTGTCCCTCTCCCTCTGCCCCTCCCCCCACTTGTGCACACTCCCTCTCTAATAAATAAAGAACATCTTTAAAAAAAAGAGGGAGAAAATCTGAATAGTCCTGCAAAAAATGTAAGGATGTTGTCAACACTGGTAAACTCCACCCCTAGAATCTGTTGGTTGGGCTGTATTACACTTTCAAAGCTCAAATGATTGATTAAAACATTAATACTAGACGTCGCCTTGATTCTGTACTTTTGGCAAGTGGAGGACATAGATGTTAATCTACGTGCTATGTGATCTCTTCTAGAACAAAGTAAAAATAAAACTACTAAATCCTTTTTTTTTAGATTATTTATTTGAGAGAGAGAATGAGATAGAGAGAGAGAGCATGAGAGGGGGGAGGGTCAGAGGGAGAAGCAGACTCCCTGCCGAGCAGGGAGCCCGATGCGGGACTCGATCCTGGGACTCCAGGATCATGACCTGAGCCGAAGGCAGTCACTTAACCAACTGAGCCACCCAGGCGCCCTACTAAATCCTTTTTTGGCAGTCGCTTAACCAACTGAGCTACCCAGGCGCCCTACTAAATCCTTTTTTAAATAAGAAGGCATAACTGAACCTCTTAAGATTATACCTGTATCAATTTTCAAAAATCGGATGACTAAAAAAGGTGTTTTCCTTATTTTTCAATAAAATTGAAATTCAACTTTACTCAATAAAAATGAAAAACTCCATAAAATTCAAAAAAATTCAATAAAAATAAAAGTCGCTTTCAATGATTCAGTACAGTAACAGATGAAAGGAGTGGGAACAGACGAGAGTCTTGATAAAGGCCCTTACTAGTTTATTAGTTTAAGGCCATAAAACATTTTACTCATCATTAACCCATCCAACAAGATGTGTTCTATGATGCCACCTTGGTCATTCGTCTCTAAATGATGTGGACTCATTTTTATTTCCTCTCCAGCTGTTAATCTGGAGAAGGAAGAGGGTGTTCTGTTGTGTTTTATTTCCAAGTGGATAGGATTTTTGGCTCTTTCTCGGCAACTTCGATTTTTATTGTTATAGTCACAGAATGTGACCTGTGGGGATTTTCCACATTCTGGAATTTAGTGAGATTTTCTCTCTGGCATAAAACATGGGTCAGTCTTCGTGAATATTCCAAAAGGGCTGCTGGCACACAGTTCAAAGACAACTGACAGATTGTTTGTTAATAAAGCCAGTCAAGTAGTTAGATCCTTCACAGTCTAGCTGATTTTTGAGAGATGAGGATCAATATAGTCTGCTGTGATTAGGGATTACTGTCTCACTGTATTTCTAGAAACACAAACTATCTCTCAAAGCTACGTTGGCCAAACAAAAGCATGTAACTATCTTCTTGACAAAGTTCATAAATCGATGCCATTTGCCTTGCATTCTACTTGGATGGGCAATGCTATCACACCACTCGTGTCCTCTTTGGGAACAGCTTCCTGGTGTTTTTCCACTCTCCCTTTCAGCCTTTGTGTCCCTTCCTGCAAGTGGTCTCTTGTCACCAACCTCTACATATGGCTGTGGAGAAACCTATCATTCAACCTGAAAATGTCTGTAAGTGGCAGAATTTAACCCATTCACGTTTTCTAGGATCAATGCTTTAACTTTACTCCCATCATCTTGTTATACACTGTGCTTTTTAAAATTTCTTTTCCTGATGTTTACTGGATCGAGGGACCTGTCTTGGTGTGCAAGCCACAGAGAGTCTGGTTCTCTCCAAACCTGTCATGGGCAGGAACAGCGTGACAGCAACAGCTACAGACGCGCAGCCTGCTGGCATCCCAGTCCCAACGTCCTGCTCACTCTCCATGGGACGCAGACAGGGCTTACCCCCCAGACTAAATCCCTGTGGGTCTCAAGCTCACCTCAGAAAGGCAGGAGGGGGACGCATCAGGAGAGAGGAGTGCCAGGGATAAGAACATCTTGGAGACAGGATGAAGGCTCAACATCACTGACTTAAATGTTAACAAAGACATTATTACCTTAACACTGTACTGCAGGCAAGCGGTACCCAGAAATGAAACATGGAAGAACGCACCACCAAGCGACAGAATAGGTTTATTGGAGAATCTAAACACAACCCACACCAGCACCGGGGACCTCACTCCAAAGTTACAACAAGAACTGCCTTCTTTGCAACCAAGAGGCCAACTCCGTGAGCTTCGGTGTTTCCAATCACATAGCCAACTCCTTCTGCCTCCCAGCCAGCCCCTCTGAAACACCTGGCTGTTCTCACCTACACCAGTTTTCAGCTTTGGTACACTGCTCACAGAACTTGTCTCTTAAGCACATTACATTATACGTAACACAGCTGATCTGTTACAGCCGGCACACATATGTACCTTTTGTTTTATGCCAAAGGCCTTTTTTTTTTTTTAAGATTTTTATTTATTTGTCAGGGAGAGAGAACACAAGCGGGGGGAGCAGAGGGAGGGGGGAAGCAGGCTCCTCACTGAGCAGGGAGCCCGATGCGGGGCTCGATCCCAGGACCCCAGGACCATGACCTGAGCCCAAGGCAGACGCCTGACGACTGAGCCACCCAGGTGCCCCTTCTCTTCTTCTTTACAACACAGCAGTGTGATGTTTTTCCTTCCATTTATTACATCTAACATTTTCTGTTCGTTTCAGCGGACCCACGTCTGTTCTGAACTCTTAGGACATCCCCTTCCCCAAGGTTCCTGCACAGTGAATAACCACATGGCTAAAGCAGATAGTTTTCCTCAATTAGTGTTCTTTATTGACTAGAGTCACACATTCAAGGAAAGCCCTTCTTCCTAGAAAAATGCATATACCCACATATACGCAAAATTCTGCATATATTTTAAGGAGGTTCGAGAGCTCCCTGAAACACATCTATAGATATCAGATTTAAAATCCCTCCAAACACAACACTCCCCATAATTCAGGATGCAAAGAAGACCGGGGCCAGGGCCAGCCCAGAGGAGGAGGGGAAGTCTCTGAGTGAACCCATTTTCAGAAGCATTTAGTAAATAGAACTGTCAAGGTACAAACAAGACAGAATCTATAAAATGCATAAATTCACCTGAAAACCAATAAAAGCAATCTTTATATGCTATTATTTTACTCTAACACTGTATTTTGTTTGCTATGTGCCTAAATCCAAGCAATGAGAGCACTCTGGCATGACAGTCACCTTCCACTGAGATCTATGCCAAGCTCTCGCCGACGTGTATAATAAACACAAGGACCTGGGATCTTTGGATTTGCTCATGTGCCTAATATGGGAATGATTTTTTTTAAAAATCTAATTTACTCATGATCTTCACAGTATTCTACCTATGTACACTAGGAGTAGTGAGAGACCCAGAGGCCTCCCTACCTGCCTCTCCCAGAGGCTTCTCCACACTCCTTGGAGCTCATGGGCTTTTGGCTGCTCTCTTCTGGCTCCAACATTTATTTTTATCGTAGTACAGATGTTCTGCCCCATTCCAGCTGGGACACAGCACTCAGTCCCTCCACGGTTTCCATAAGCAATCCACTCGGACCAAGCATCTCAAGACTTTAAGGAGGGATTCTGAGGTCATAAGCGTTCATCTGTGAAACCCCTGGGTCCCTCTCTTCCAACGACCTTTCCAATTCTATTTTCTTGTCCCAGGCTGCCCTGGGAGAGTCAAGTTCTGCTGGCTTTTCTCACATAAAGCAATTCAGCCCTCTCTAGTTTCTACCCCCAAATTTAGATGCCCAAATCTATAACAGTGCAGTTCAGCTGAACAAAAGAACTCCAAACAACGGGACCTATCTTCCTTAACAGGCAACTGGGATTGTTTTCTTCCTGTTGTATTACTAAATGCTTCCAAATAGTCTTTCCAACTATTTCATGAGTTAGGTATTTTCAAAACCATAGGTTTTATAGGTGAAAATCTGAGGTTTGGGTAAGTTAAGAAACTGCATACGGTCACAGAGAAAGAGCTCTGCCAACCTCATTCTCCCTCTCATTCTCTCTCTTAATCCAGCAATGCTATTTATATTTGGCTCCTGCCCGGTAATGGTGTCAACCTCTTCCCTGCCTCTCCCCTCAGGTTTGATTCCACCATTGAGGACTTTTTCCATCTGCTTCTGATTATTTGCTTTCCATTCACCTTTTTTCAAATGCCTGAGAATCACAGCAAGTTATACAGAAAAATTAACAATTTCACATTTTTTAGGATAATAGAACCAAGAGTTGGGAAGTCCGTCAGAAGGCATCACGTCCAGACTCACACAACGCTAAAGAATCCAACAACTTCCTCGAGGTGGCCTGTGACAGACCTGGGCGCCCAGAACCTCTACAGCAGACCATCTGGATGTTTGGGGCTCTCTGATTTGACAGAGTTCTTTTTCTGGGGGGGGAGCTAACCAACAGCCTATTTTATTAATGCCTTTAAATAAAAAAAGTGAAATGCTTCATTGTGTTCTTAAAGGTGCAACCTGCCACTTATTCAATAGGGCCCCAGGTCAGAAACTGTGAAGTCAGCCTTGACTTCTCTCTCACACCCTAAATCTTAGCAGGCACGCCGAGTGCTGACTCAGTGGGGGATAGGTGTGCCCACATGTGACCGCTCTTCCCAAACCCTCTCATGTCAAAAAGGCCAGTTTGGACTGCGTCTACCTTGATGGTGGAAGTGGGATATAGACTTGCCCCTCAAAGCCAGATCCCAGAATCAGAGTCAAAGCCTGTGGCACAGAACATGGGCCACCACACCTTCCCCAAGGGGTAGATCACACCTTACCAGGAGCGGGTCACAGTCATCAGGGACTGGAGCAGGGCTTTGCAAAGTGAAGTAAAAGCCTATGGGCACTAGGCAGGTAATAGAAATGACCAAGATGGGTCACACAGGGAACATGAATTCGTTGCCAACATTCAAAAATCACTAAATTTTATATAAAAATCCATGTTGCTGGTTTTCTCTTAAAAGAAAATATGTGGGAGCCTTTGGCCTATATTCTAGCATAGAAATAAACAGTTACAGCCAAGTAGGGGCCATCCCTTCAGTAAGGCATGCCTTCTCCAGTTTGCCACAGACCTTACCACTCCTCTTCGAGTTATTCCTGATGCAATTTAGTCATTTCTTACTTGCTTGGGTTGTGATCCTTGGGCCAGGGTGTCCTCACAACTTGGTTTGCGAGGACAGTCCCAGTTTAGGCCTGTGGTCCTCATTAACAGCACCTCCTTTACTCTTAAGTGCCCAGTTTGGACAGTAAATTATAAGGTCACCCTAGGCATAATACACAAGCCACCCCCTCACCACACACACACACACACACACACACACACACACACAATGACCCCTGAATTCACACAACTACATGTCAAGCACAGAACCCTGTTATAAAGTGATTTTATTAAATTGATTTGGACATACTGTAGGTCAAATAATATTTTCCGAAGATAACAATTATGGACTTTAAAGCTCGACATAAAATTAGTAGCTTCAAAAGTGTTAGTCATATTCCCCAGCAACAGCATGATAAAATAATTCAACTATGTAGAAATATAGAACTCTAGGACTAGCTGGAAACTCGGAAATCATTTAGCCTAATGTCCTCGTTTTGTGAGAAAACTAGACTCAACGATTAGGCGATCTGCCCAAGCTCACACACCTAATAGTAATAAAGCTAGAAATCAAACCGATTTTTCCTAAAACTAAAATCCTACTGATGATAGTTCCGCTGTCTCTCTACCAACTAAAAGTCTAGGCGGCTCTCTAACGCCGCAGGCTACCATGACATGGACGAGGGTAAGACACTACAGTAAATCGTAGTCGAGGGCATCAGGCCTGGAAGGGGTTCCACCCAGGAACCAGGCTGGCCCTCTCCTGGGCAAGGAGGACACACAGGAGAAGGGACTTCCCAAAGGCTGTGAACAGAGCTGTCTGGATGAAAATCCAGAGAGGGACACAATTATCCCCAAACCCCATCTCTAGTTTCATGGCCCACCCACTAAATAATGTGCTCCTTTTAAATCTCCTTTATGCCTTTGAGGTTTTAGTTACACAAAAACCCTTTCCAGTCAAACAGAAGAAATTAATTCAAATATGAAGAGAAAATCAAGCTTTGTTTCAGTATTTCGATGACTATTTCGGGAATTCATTTCCCAACCTCTTAAGACAGTTGACAGACACCACGAACCTGTTCACCCATTTCAGAGCTTCAAAGATCCTTAACTTCCCCCAAGACTTCCTGAGCATAAGGACTACATGTGGGAATCAATGGAAACAGGAATGAGAAGAGAAACAAAGTTAAAAATTAGTTGCTTTTTGTTCTCGTCATTGGGGACTTTTGGTCTTCTAAACATTCCTTGAGTTCTTCCACATGAGTTTTTAATATCAATCTAGCCACAAAAAAAAAAAAAAAAGAAAAAAAGGAAGAAGAAAAGAAAAAGGGGCCTATAAATGTTGGGATACTGAACAACTCAGTATCTCTCCCCTCCCCGTGGCTCGCTCTGCCCCAGCACCTGGCCACCTTCTGCTCCGCAAACATGGCAGCGGGGGCCAGCCAGCTGGTGCTGCCAGCCTTGCGCGCTCCACTCCAGCGCCCCCCTCAGAAAGGCCTTCCCTGACTGTCTAATGATGCCCCACCCCCACCCCACCCCCACTCTAAATCATCACCCTAGTTTATTTTCTTCATAGCACTTAATCACTATCTCAAACTACATTATGTATTTGCTTACTTGCGTATCATCTGTCTCCTCCACCAGAAGTAAACTCCATGAGAGCAGGGCCCTTGTCTGTCTTACTCAGTGGTATTCCCAGCACCTAGCACAATGCCTGGCACAGAGGAGGTGTTCAATAAATACTTGCTGAATGAATGAAGAAAGGAAAGGAGAGAGTGACATAGATATTCATGCCTAAAAACGAAGGAATACCTGATCCTCAATGAAGGTATTGAGGACTCCTACACATTATTGCCCAAAATTACAGAAACAGAGACTAAATATTATTAGTGACTCCTCCCACCATCCACTTCTCCTATGGTCTCCCCTAGCTAGTAAGGAGCTCCACGTGCTACAAAAGGAGCCCAAGAGGGCAATTCTGGATGGAGAAAAGTTCCAACTTTGCTTGCTTACTTCTTCCTCCCTATTTACATTCAGCTATTTCCAAAAAATTCAAGTTAAAAATATGTGATGTAGCCACTAGAAAATTAAGTCTAACATAGAGACACAGTGATTAGCAGAATCCACAACATGTTTTAAAAAAAAGTTCAAGGGCATGTACGTCTGCCAGTGATTTCTCTGATGGGCCAAGTGAATGGAAATTATGAGTCACCTAAAATCTAAAATGAAATTTAATGCCATCTAGGAAGGGGTGGATATTTACGGGTACTGTGAGGACATACAGGTAAAGCGGGCTCAGAAGTAATGGGATCTATGGAACGATATGTAGGGGCTGAACCAAGGGATAACCTCAGAAATACCAGAACGCTGTCTTTGTGGGAGCTGTCCATTTTCAAATGCATTAACCAGTATGTCTGAATCGAAAGAAGGAAGGGCATGAGCTCCTGAAGGGGGGGATGACTGGGGTAACTTTTAGGTAAAGCGTAGACAGAAGGTGACTCAGGAGGCTGGGCAATGATCATGGTTTCCTGTGTCGTATTTCCCATTACTGAGACATCAGGCCCAAATCCCAGGAAATGCACACCCATGACTGGGACCTCACAGCCTGTCTTGGGCAGACACTCAGAGGGATTCCAGATTCAAAGCCAAGTTGTGGCATACACTTGACATGAATCTAAAAAAACCAACCTCACTATATGCCTCTTCAATAAGAATGTCCTGCTGGGGCTTGCTGTAAAAATTTCTTAGGTCAATGTAGGTATTTACAGGGTTTCCTTCCTAGTGGCACTTATGGGTTTTAAGATTTTTAACTCTTAGCAAAATGCTCTATATAACTGATATTTTGAGATGGTTTCTCTCCTTTGTATGCACTCTCTGGTGGATGCAGAGGCTGGTGCTCTGACTGAAGGCTTTCCCACACTCATCACATTTAAAAGGTTTCTCGCCAGTGTGCACTCTCTGGTGGATGCAGAGGCTTGAGCTCTGGCTGAAGGCCTTCCCACACCCACAACATCTATAGGGTTTCTCCCCAGTGTGTACTCTCTGATGGATGCAGAGGCTTGAGCTCTGGCTGAAGGCCTTCCCACACTCATAACATTTATAGGGTTTCTCTCCTGTGTGAACTCTCTGATGCATGCAGAGGCTAGAAGTGTGCCTAAAGGCCTTCCCACACTCTTCACATTTAAAGGGTTTCTCTCCGGTGTGGACTCTCTGATGCATGCAAAGGTTTGAACTATTACTAAAGCCCCTTCCACACTCACTACAGACATAGGGTTTCTCACCTGTATGAACTCTCATGTGAATTTGAAGATGTGAGCTCCAATTGAAGGCTTTGCCACACTCATAGCATTTATAGGGCTTCTCCACTGTGTGGATTTTCTTATGTCTGTTAAGTTTTGTTGTAGTACTAAAATCCTTACCACAATCATCACATTTATAGACCTTCTCTCCTGTGTGGTCTCTCCAATGAATATGAAGTTCTGATATATGAAAGAAACCCTTGTCACACTTGTCACATTTATGGGGTTTCTCAGCAGTGTGAATTTTCTGATGCATAAAAAGATCTGCTCTCTCAGAGAAAAATTCCCTACACATGGGGCACTTGTAGATCATTTTTCCTATTTGGTATCGTGATTTAGAGGAAAAAATTTCTGTACGACTACTATAGTTACACGATTGCTATTTCATAGAGTCTCTTATTTGGCCATTCTGGCAGTTTATCTCAGGCTTGCTCTATTAGGTAGGTCTAAGGTTGGCCTAAGCTTCTCCCTGCCTGTATTTCTGTGGAAGATTTCTTCCTGCATAGTGCTCCTCACTCAGTATTATTATTGATCATAAAGTGACATTTACTTCCACATGAATTCTGTAACTCATGAACACAGAATTTTCCTTTAGATCCTGAGTTGTCAACATTCCAAGGGGCTCCCAAGGTGCAAACCTCTGTGTTTGTAAGCCCCTGGAATCTTCCTCTTGTAGAACAATCTCGTACTTCCCACTTCTAGAAAAAGGACTGCACAGTGTCCCCTGTGGTGGAGGGTCTCGGTCCCCTGTAGCCTCCCCTTGAAGAGTCAGTAGGACATTCTGCCTCCTACACATCAGACAGGAGCCTTCCCAGGAAGCAAGCTCCTCGGGTTCCAGGTGTGCCAATCCTTCCTTCTGGGGATTCCCTACATGGGTCTCACTCCAGTCTCCTGTAACAGAAACATAAGTAAATATATTGAAAATGCCTCTTTTCCAAAAATTGCTATTGGTTCCATAATTAATTTCATATAAACGTGACAGCAGCAATACAGACCTTTTTTGATCTTGAGGAAGAAGCTCTCTTATCGTCCAGAGAGATGTATCTCTTGGATTTGCAGGTCTGAAGAAGAGAATTTGTAGATATCATGCTCCTGTTCATAGCCCAAGTATATAATCCACTTACAACCACTTACTGTAATTATCTAAACAACGTCAAGGGAATATTATTGAAAAAGAAAAGAAATCCTCAGAAGACCTGAATATGTGGAGCAGCTGTCCTGCATAAAGGAGCAAGAAGGAAAACTATCTCCGCTTTGAACTTCAGAAAGGACAGTGTTTGCTTTAGAACTAAAACATCCCATTTGAGTAGCCTTCTGATCTATAGAAAGACTAAATCTATGATATATTGGTATTGAATGTCATTCCCTTGCTCAATTGTCCTCAATGGTTTCCTGATATACTTAAAACAAAATCCAAACCCTTCAGTGAAAACCCAAGGCCCTGCATGACCTTGCCTCCACTCTCCCCCACACCTTGCTGTGCCTTCTCCTTCAGTCCTCAACACCACAAGCTACTGCCTGAAATGCTTTTCCCCCACCTGGCACGTGGCTTGCTGTGTCAGCTGCCCCTCCCTCACTTGAGGAAGGTCCCTGAGACTCTATTTTAATCTCTCGTTTGATTCCTTCAAAGCACACAGAACTTGTGATTATCTTATTGTTCCTTGGTTTTTGATACATCTCTTGTAGTAGGATATAAATGCCATGAGGAAGGAACTCTGTGTGTTGCTCACTGTTATGTTCCAGTGAAGGGGAGGTGTTCAATTAATATTTGTAGAATGCATCTATAGAATATTTTATGACAACCTCTCTCCTCCAACAGACATATCCCACTTCATTCTGGTATAGAGGCACATTTCCCAGTGCCTTATTACCAGTCTTTTGACAACCAACAGGGGACAAAATACACAACAAATAGAATGATCAGGAAATAAAATAAATCCCAAAATATTTATTTGAACTCTTGTGAGATTTAGGACTATGTTTTAGCAATCTTTTCATCACTTGTATTTTATAATCAGTAACTGATACTTCAATTAATTAATTAAATGAAATCAACAGATCTTCTTCAAGTAACACTTTCAATAGTATGTTCCATACAAAGACAGGGTCATGGGCAAATGAGATTTCTTCAACATTAAAGTGGCAAAATAAATTGGACTCTTTTAAATGGAAGTGTTTGGATTATGAAATTGAACTAGATACTCAAATTTCAGCAAATATATAGTCAGTGGCTGGAAAAATATATGCATTTATCCTTTGTTCTATAACAACATTTCTAGAGATCCATCCCAAGATACAATGGCAAAAATAGGAAGTGACTGATGTCCTAGGTTATTCACTGAGGCAGTACCTGTCATGGCAAAACTGCAGACAACGAAAGGCCTATCTGCAGGGGACTGGTCCAATCAACTCTAGTACTTCCTCACAATAAAATGCTGCTTAGCTGCTCAAAAAAAAAGGAATGAGGAAGAACACTATGCATTGATATGGAGCAAACCCCTGTCATACTGTTTAGTAAACAAAGCAAGACACAGAACGGCATATATACTATGCTAACTTTTGTGCAAAGCAGGGATGTGAATGCGAATGTATGTATTTGTTCACATAACATGCACAAATTAACACAGAGGATAACACAAAAGCAATTATCTATGGGGGATGAAGGAGCAAAGATGAAGTAAAACTTTTCCAAATGTACCCTGTTTTGTAGTTTTGGTTTTGGAAATGTGTTTATATATATATATATATATATATATTCCAAAAATAAAATTAAATAAAAAAAGGAAAATGATACCTAAAATTTTAAAACAAATGAAGAGAATGAACCTTAATTTTCAAGTTGGTAACATCCACAAAGGGCTTCGGAGTACCACATACTGAGTGTACATACTTAGCGGGACATATTCTGTTGACAAAAAAGCTGCAAAGAGGGGTGCCTGGGTTGCTCAGTCAGTTAAGCATCTGCCTTTGGCTCAGGTCTTGATCTCAGGGTCCTGGGATTGAGCCCCACATCAGGCTCCCTGCTCAGCCGGGGAGTCTGCTTCTCCCTCTGCCGCTCCCCCTGCTTGTGCTCGCTCACTCTCTCAAATAAATAAATAAAATCTTTTTTTTAAAAGAGCTGCAAAGAAATCAAACTTCTTTCAATAGTTTGTTAGTTATAACAACACTGGTGTGTTTATAAAGATTAAGCAAACAAGTAATTTTGTTAATGTTAGGAACCAAGATTCAATGTAAGATAAACCAAATACAAACATAAAATCAAAGTTAAGGAATGAACTAATCCAACATAAAATTTGACTTATCAGTTTGAATTCATGTCTTTTTTAGCTCTATCCACCAAAAAGACCTAGAAGCAATGACAACCAACAGCAAAACACCCTTCTCCACCAAAAGACACAGGGATCCTTGAAGGAGCAGCTGATTTCAAGGCCAGAGCAGCATTTTACAAAATTAGCCTGGGACATCTCGTTATTCCAGAAAGCAAGAGAGCAAGAGAGTCATGCCAAAGGAACACCAATGTCAATTTATGAAGAGACTCCCATTGGCCAAGAATGGGACAACTGAGCATCAAAAGGAATAATGAACGCAATCTACTGAAACAAATTAAATATACAAAACCTCAGATTTCACAATGATTTCAGGGGTGAGGAACGGGGGTAGAGGGGAGCAGAGAGAGAGAGAGACAGACAGACAGAAGCAGAGAGACAGAAATTCAAGGCACTGAATAAAACTGGAAGTAACTAGGCCACCAACTTTTTACCCTGAAAACTGGCAATTAAAAGGAAAGAACTGTGCCTCCATCCTATCTTTCCTCTATGAGCTTTTTTTTTTTTTAAGATTTATTTATTTTAGAGAGAGAACGTGGTGGGGAGGGGCAGAGGGAGAGACAGAATCTCAAGCAGACACCCTGTTGAGTGCAGAGCCCCATGCGGGGCTCAATCTCATGACCCTGAGATCACGATCTGATCTGAAATCAAGAGTCAGATGCTTAACTGACTGGGCCACCCAGATGCCCCTCTATGAACTATCTTTTGAGGTAATGCAACAACCCAGCTAGTAAATGTGTAACCCTAACGAAATACCTGACCATGACCAGGAATTTTACATTGCAAGGATCAGGCTGTTACCACCTAAACCCACTCACCAATCTTAGCATTACTCAAAAGAGGAGCAACCAGACCTGTGTGCCCCCCAATACGATGCGACAGGAAACACACAGCATCACTCTGAAATATTCTCGCCAAAAGATTGAACCAGGACCTAACCAAGACTCTAGACATCATTTTTATTTAAAGGAACAAGGAGGGATAGAAGAAATGCCAGGAAGCAAGTAGAAAAATACCAAAGTGTGAGCCAGTCCACAGGACAGCTGCCCATTGTTCCAACAAGTAAATGGCCTGGAAATGGGGAGTCGTGGTGGAGAGCGACTCTAGATTAAAGAGACTCAAGACCTAACAATCAAATGTAATGTGAGGACCTTCTTTGGAATCTGATTCCAATAAACCAACTGCTGAAAGGAGGCAAGTGAGGAAACATGATTAGAGATGGGGTTATCACGTTGTACAAGAAATGCGGCCAACTGTGTTAAGGTGTGCTAACACCACTGGAGTCATGTAAACAAATGTCAGTGTTCTCAGAGATGTATAGTGAAGTTTGCAGGAATGAAGTGACATGAGATGGGTCCAAGATGGTCTTCAAATGCTTCAGAAAAAAAAAACAAGACAGTAAAAAAGGACAGTAAAGCAAATGTGGCAAAAACATTGTCACTACTGAGGCCAGGTAATGGACACATAATGATGGATAAATGATAAATAAAATGTACCTCTGTGCGTATCTGAAGTTTTTTATGATAAAAAAAATCGGATAAAGAAGATGTGGTCTTCTTTAAAGAAGGAAGGTCTACCCTTCCATAATATACAATGGAATATTACTCAGCCATCAGAAAGGATGAATACCCAACTTTTACGTCAACATGGATGGGACTGGAGGAGATTATGCTAAATGAAATAAGTCAAGCAGAGAAAGTCAATTATCATATGATTTCACTTATTTGTGGAACATAAGCAATAGCATGGAGGACATTAGGTGAAGGAAGGGAAAAATGAAGGGGGTGGAAATCAGAGGGGGAGACAAACCATGAGAGACTGTGGACTCTGAGAAACAAACAGGGTTCTAGAGGGGAGGAGGGTGGGGGGATGGGTTAGCCTGCTGATGGGTATTAAGGAGAGCACGTACTGCATGGAGCACTGGGTGTTATACGCAAACAATGAATTATGGAACACTACACCAAAAACAAATGATGTAATGTATGGTGACTAACATAACAAAATAAAATTAAATTTTTAAAAAAATCCGTTAATGCTGGGAAGACATTCTTTTCCTGCTCCTCTTGCAACAACAAACTGATCCCAGAACCAGGTACACTGTACAGACATGAAACTAAACAAATATGATCTTCCAAATGGCTGACTTCTCCAAGCAACCCTGAGCATGTAAGAATGTGCACAGCATCGCAGATGTCCCTGGAGAGAGAGAAGTCCGTGGCTTCAGGGCAGGGACAAGAGGAGGACAAAGGCGCAGTGCCACACTACAGCCTCCCTCCCTCACCAGCCAACCCAGACACTGTGTGGCTCTCCTCACTCGGAAATGAAGCAGTGAGGGTCAGGGCACCCATCCAGACTGGCCTCAGAAGAGACTGACTCCACTCAGAGGGAAAAACTCCACCCCAAAGCTCAGGGACATGAAATTCCTACATGAACTCCCGCCAGAGTTTCCCTCAAGGAGGAAATCAGTCACCATTCCTTCCAAGTAAAAATGCTCAAACATACCTGTAAGTCTTACCCCGTGGTGGGGATGGGGGATGGGATAAGCTATATTCTGTAGGAAAAAGAAAAAAAAGATAAAGAGAAACTCCAGCCAATTTCCCACATGACCAAACAAAGAACAACAGGACAAACAGCAGTAAAAAGGATCCCTGCCATAAACTTTCCTAAACATTACCTGCCCCACTGCGCCTGTACACATAAAGAAGACCGGAAAGCAAGGGAGTAGGTATGAGCTAAAAATCCTACAAATCCCAATGCACATGTTCCCAAGATTCTCCCACTCAAGACATGTCTCATATCCAGTGATCCCTAAGAGCTTTGAAGGGGACAGCCTTTAGAACTGCAGGACCACCCTTCTGACCTGAGGGGGAAGGAGCCCTGCCCTGAGGTCTCCTGAACAGTACCCACGGCAACACTCAGTCTCTCCACATGAGACCTCAGGAGCGGGCCAGCAGTCTGGAGGTTCAATCTACAGTGGGGAGGAACTGCTCAAATAGGAATTTAGAGTTTGCTGAGAACTGAGAGAAAAACTGCTTAAATTCAGCCCATGAAATCCCCACCTTCCATGAAAAAGGGAGTTCCTTCCATCCACTGGAATCTTTGCCTCATCTAAACGTTGTGACATGAAGGAACATCCAAATCAGAACTGCCCTCTCAGTACAGCTAAAAATGAGGAATCAGCAAATAAATACCTGATGTTGAGATGCAAAGAAGTAAAAAAATGAGTTCTAAATACAGAGAAACTGTCCTGAGGGCATAGAAGCTCTGGGCACTGGCACTGGGAAGGGCCATCTGGAGGTGCAGGTGCAGGATTCACAGCTGAGAGGACAGAGCTGTCGCCCTTTGAGGGCTGCTCCAGGCAAGTGCTCCCCATTCGAGATTGGGAGGCAGTGCTAACACTGAACCAGAGCCTGAGGCTGTGGGAGACACACAGGCCCCCGCACCGGCCTTAATGTTCCTTGTAGGCAGACGTGCTTGTGGGGGAAGGAGCCCCCTCTGGTCACACCCGCAGGGGGCAAACGTCAAGAGGAAGGACAGAGTGAGGACACTGATTTTCTTCCCTAACTTCAGACTGAGTCTGATGCAGAATACAGGTAACAGTCCCTCGGCCCTGGAAGAAGCTCATGCTGTGCCGGGAGGAATCAATGTGGATTCTGAAAGAGAGATTATTTAAACATACTTTTACGTACACCTTTTACGTATATTACTCTCTTTTACATAGCTGACCAAAAAATACTGTTTTGCCTGGGAAAAAAAGAGTGCACTAGTTTTTCATCAATTTCTTGTTAAAATGATCCTATGGTTGCAAACCGGGAACTCAAACTAGAAGGGCCTAGTCTCCACAGGGCAGGTGTTGGAGAACAGAGATGCCAATGACTGAGACACATGGACAGACAGCATCCCACAGGGACACTTGGTGCCAAGATGACGGAAGGCATTAGAGGAATGCCAGCCATTCAACCACAGAGGGGGAGGTCAGGAAAGTGTGACCAATGCTCCAGAAGGCTGGATCATACTCTGTACAGGTTAGACATAAAATCAAGACTAATCACCCTGATGCAGCAGGAGAGAGAAATACAGTTACACTCCTACAGGCATAAGCAGCCAAAAGGCTCAACATCAGATTCTGCATACACCTGGGAAACCAGATGCCACCTAACACTGCACGGCGCTGTTCTGAATGAGGCAGACTGTGACTCAGGAGCTACAAAGTACAAAGGCACAGACACCTGGGACTGGTGCTGGTGACAAAGAAGAGAAATTCGCTGCCGAGCCACTAAAACCCCCCAGCCAGGCTTCTGAGGACATAAGCTTGCAGAAGGGCATGCCAGTGGGCCCCAGACCGGAGCCAGGGAGACTGAGGACCATGTCTTGTTAGCACTGACGACAGAGAAGAGCGGGGCTGGTGAGGGAGAACGGTTGGTGTGGGGACAGGACAGGGATGCCTTTGAAAGACTGAGGACTAAAAGATGCAGGGCAGCCGCTGTGTGAATGAAGTTCAACCAAAGGAGTGGAAGGGACTGAAAAGTGTATTTCTACTTAGTCTCAGAACATCAGGCGAGTATACCACCCAACACAATTTTGTATGTTTCCTTTTTAAATAACCAGGATAATGTAGATGTACTAGCCTATCACCAAAAAAAAAAAAAAAAAAAAAAGTTTTCTATGCTATCAGTCAGTCAAAATGTGAAGGAGCATGCTTTGGAGACCCACGAACAGACATCTGTATTATGTATTTTCTTCTTTTTTGAAATGCTGGCTGCACAAGTGCTCATATCATCAGTAAGATGCTGATACCCACAAAACCTCACTCAGGTAATAGACTGGCTTCTCATGTAAACAAAGAAGTAAAGGAGCACACGAAGCAAGAACAGCAGATGATGATGGGTTTGAACCTGGGTGAAGGGTACACAGGGGTACATTTTGTTATTTCCTCTGCTTTTGAATTTATTAGAAATTTCCCATAACAAAAAGAAAACCAGTAAGCTTTTGCTTATGAGATCCCTGTAACGAAGGTGTGAAGTCATGAGAAAGACAGACACCAGCATTCTCATCCGCAGAGCTAAATCAGCTGCCGGCAGGGACACCACTACCCTGACGACCCAGGCACATCACTGCACGCAGACGAGGAGGACACTGGCATACAAACGTATGAGCAGCTGACCTGTCTCCAGGGAAACCTGATCATTTGACCCCAACACTGTCCTTCCAGCTTTCTGACTCTGCTAATCCGACAGCATCTTTCCTTTGTTCCCAGAGGACCTCCAATCTGCTTTTCATGGTCTTCTGTCCCACTAATCAGACCCCGTCCGCCTTTTCCTCCCACTCCCTTTCCTGGCACAGACTCCGCAGCCCCACCCTTCTCACCGGCCACCCTCCTCTTGCATCACCATGCGAAGGCCATCCCTCAGTTCTGTCATCACCAATAACGGCACGGCCATCTCCAAAATCCGCTCAAGCGACCTACTCTCTGACCACCTGGCGCTTTGTCCCCTGCCAGCTAACCGACTCCAGCAGTCCCTCACCCAGAGACTCACAAGCACTAGCCTTTCCATTTCTCCTGTCAGCCGCTCACTCCGCTTCCGTCCACTGTGCGAGCTCCTCTCCCGGGCTCACTGCTAGCTCTCTTGCTGCCTTCTCCCTGTCACACCATTGTAATAACACCCTCCCTTCTTAAATCACTTCTCCCCCTGTCCATGCAGGCACCCAAACGGCTGAATGATGCCAGGCTCTACTGAATCCATGATGACAAACCTCAAATGGGCACCAGGCCTCCACACACTCCTCTGAGAGTCTTGATTTCACACTTCCCAGTATTTCCAATTGCTGCTTCGTGGTCATAACAGCAATGGCCCTGGTACGCTCTTTCTCCTCAAACCTCCCGTGTCTCCTCCACCTCCCTTTCTTGGCGCTGATAACCCACCATGGTAATTGAGAAAACAGAAGCAGCCTGATGGCAGTGTCCTCAGCCTCCCACAGGCACCCCCGCACCTGGCTGCATCTGCACCCACGCTCCCTGCCACCCTCCCCCTCCTTCCTGCAGGCAAGCGCCCTGCTCCTCACAGGCCAGCCCTTCCACTGGTGTGCGGTCAGCTCCTCCTGAGGCCTCTCCAAATTAAATCCTGCAATGATTCTCTTTGCCAGCAACAATTTTGTCCTACCTACCGGTCCATTCCCATACAAACATGTGCTAGATGCCCCTTCCTGAAACAAACTTCTTTGGATCCCACAGCCCCACCCCCACCTATCAGCCAAAATACCCTCTCTCCTTCACAGCAAAACTTCTTGGGAGCTTCATGCTTCACATTCTCTCGATCAGGTTTCTGTCTCTCCCTTTCCCTGAAAACCACTCTTATCCAGGCCATTGTGACCTCCACATCGTCAAACCCAGTGAGCACAGCCCTTGTCTACTAGACGGGACCATATGACACACTTTCCGGGGCTTGCATTGGGGCCCCTCACCAGCTGTCCTGCTCCCTCAGTAGCCACTCCTTGTTTCCTTTACTGGACACTCCTCCTCCTCTTCTGCTTGACTTCTAAAATGTTGGGGTGCTGCAGGGCACCAATGGGGATCCCCTTTTTTGCAAGTCTATAATCTCTCTTCAAGTAATCTCACCCAGTCACACAGGCTAAAATGCCATCCTGATGTCGGCTCCGAAGTTCTACGTCTAGCGCAGGACTGCATCACAAACAGCACCCCCAAACCCAAGCCTTCAGCAGGCTCCCTCCTCACTCTTCCATCCCAGGAGCATCCACGCAGGAAGCCCGCCTTACTTCCTCGTCCCCGTATCTGCCTCCCTCCATGATCTCTGTCACCTGCCTGGCCTCGCCTCTGCGACCACAACAGCCACCCCAGCCAAGCTCAGACGAAGCCCACAGCTGCTCAATCGGCCATCTCTCAGCTTGACTCCTGCGCCTCCACAAGTCAGCCTAATGTTTTAAAAACATGAATAAAACCATGCCACACCCTGCTTCAACCCTCCACTGCTCTCTAAAGTGCATGCTCCTTTCTCCGGGGCACATGCAGGACACCCAATCTCACGCCCACACCCTCTTGCACACCACGCACCTCACTGGTCCCCTTTCCAGTCTTCGAACTCACCAAGCCTGCTCCCTCCAGTGCCTCAAGCGCTCCCCTGCCCACGTCTCCCCGATCCTCCGGGAGCCAGCGTCTTCTCAGCTGTGAGGGCGTCTCAGAGGGCGGTGCTCCATTAACCACTTTAGACTGACTCACCTCCTACCCCGCAAGGCTCTCTCAGCCAGGGCTCTGTTGGGTTTTCCTCACCATCCCATACCCACCACAGCCGCCTGAGTTAGTCTGTGTGCTAAGGGACGTGTTTCCTTGTTTGTTGTCTTCCCTGCCCCTTGAGGGCCAGCTCCCAACCAGCAAGAGCCACAGAGAACCAGTGAATTTAGTGAACATCTAAGACTCTTTCATCTCTTTGTCTTCCACAGGGCACCAAGCAACAAATGTTTATCGAATGTGTGTACCCTCAACAGTGAGCACGAACACGCCTAGTCCCTTCCTGTATGGAAGTTACCATCTACAGCAGAGGGGCAGACATCATCAAAGACATCCACAAGAAATGTAAAACCCACACTATGCTAAGTGCTACAAGGCAGACCCGGGTGGTACTCTGAGAGCCCATGACTGCGAGGGCAGTGGGGCTGTCCTGGTCAGCAGGGTCAGGGAAGACCGCCCCAAAGTAGCAAGAGTTGGAGCTCAGATCTACAGGAGACAGTCGACCACAATGGACTGTGGGAAGGAATAAGGCCTGGATGAGAAGAGAGAAAGGGCCCACAGGGGACACAGGGCATGGTGAGAATGGGGAGGATGGTGTAGAACTCACAGGTCTTGATCTTTATACTAACAGCAATGGAAAGCCACTGGAGTGGTTAGTTTTTGTACATTTTAAAATGGAAACATCACACTTGTGTTTTTATTTTTAATTTTTTTAAAAGATTTTATTTATTTATTTGAGAGAGAAAGAGAGCACGAGAGAGGTGAAGAGCAGAGGGAAAAGCAGAATCCCCACCGAATGGGGAGCCTGATGCAGGGCTCGATCCTGGGACTCCAGGATCATGACCTGAGCTGTAGGCAGACGCTTTACCCACTGAGCCACCCAGGCACCCCCACACTTGTGTTTTTAAATAAAAAGCTGTAGCTAAAGTAGAGTTAACAGGTGAGTGAAAAGCAGGAGTACTTGGGGGTGAATATGCTAGAGATTACCTTAGTAGCCTAGGACAGGAAGGATGGTAACCGGCACCAAAGCAGTGGTAGAGATAAAAAGAAGTGGATGATTTTAAGGCATATTTAGGAGAGAAAAATCGGTCCGATTAGTGGACTAAATAAACACAATGGGTTAGGGAAGATGAAATGCCAAGGATGACCCTTAGGTTTTCTGTTTTAATAACCAGGTGGAGGTGGGGCCGTTCATTAAGACAGGGAACACTAGGAAAGACCTCAGTTTAGAGATTAAGAACATGACTTCAATTTTAGACATCTGTAATATCCAAGAGCAGATGTCAAGGACAGTAGATGGATGGAAGAAACTAGCACTCAGGTAAGATGTCAGCACTTTATAAGATGCAAATTTGTGAGCCATTACCATGTAGAGGGTTAACTGAAGCAGTGCCAGGTGAGAAGTGAAGAGGACACACTCCAGCACAAGAGGACATCCTGCATGATTCCACTTACAGAGTTCAAAACAGGTGAAGTCAGTCTACGCTCTTAGGAACAGAGAGGACAGAGGAGCTATGCCTAGAAAGGAGCACAGGGGGCTCGGGGGTCCCGGTCATGTGGCTCCCTAAGCTGGATGCTGGTTTACACAGGTGTGTTTACTTTAGAGCTGTGAACATTCATCATGCCATACCCTGCAGTTTGTGACTGTAGTTATGCTTCCAGGAAAAGTTCAGGGAAGAAAGAGAAATGGGAAGAATTCCACTGAAAGGGAAAGGCAGAGTAGGGGAGAAAAGAAATCGTGGAAAGGCCCGTGGAGAATCAGAGAGTCTGCCTGAGAAGGGGAAGGCCAGCCCTCCACTGTGGCAGAGGAGACGGCACGTGGCGGGAGAGCGCAGGAAGGTGCTCAGTGAGTGGGAAGCAAGGCCATCTGCAGAGGAGAGGGCAAGTGGGTGCTGGGCAGCTTGGGAGCGCAGGGAGGGTCTTGAATGGTTGTGTGCAGGGCGGGAGAGTGGAATGACCAGAGAAACACCGGAAGTGGTCATGGGCTTATCACTCAGGTGCTGTGTGAGGAACACAGATGGATGAGTATCTGCAGGACTGGGTTTTTGCCAAATGGGAATGATCAAAAGACAAAGTGGCTGCTGCCTACCTGTAAGAAATCATTGCCTATTCCAACAGAAATTTCAGCCTTTGCGTGCTGACAGGGAAAGTCATAAAACTGCCAAGGTTTTCATGTCAACAACTTCAACTGAGCCTTGAGGGCTGCTGGAGTGCCTGTAGCCTTTCCGGCTTTCGCCTGTCTCTGACTCCACCTCTCCCCCAACTCCCGGCAGCAGCCCCAGCCCCACCTGGATTGCCACTCCTCAAGGAGAAGACAGAGCGCATCAGAGCGCTCCCTCCTCTCCCACCGCCAAAGCTCAAACACACGCACACTGTCCAGGTTCCAGTTGTCTCCTTTTCCAGGGGAAGTAGTGCCCATGATCCTGCTCACGGTGCATCCCTTCACCATTTCTCTCTGGACATCGACTCTTTCTTTTTTCATCTTGAATGTTATCTCTGAAATTCAGACTGCTGGCTCAGGAAATCTGTCATTTGAAATAACTACACAATTACTTTGTCATAAAGTCAAGTGAAAATTACCTCTTGTTTCTGAGAAAATACAACTCCTCTGACTATAAGAAACTTAGAAAGTACTACCAGTCTTTCTAAAATTTTAGGGCTGCAAGACTTCCTATAAAGCATGAAGTATAAATAATCCCACTCTGTAGTAGCAGACCCTTTCATTTGTGGGTTAAATCTATTTCAGCAGAGATCAAACGAACTTCCCATCCAGAACTAGATCTGTTAGAACATACAGGTTAAAGTTTTTTTCCCTCAAAGGGACAAGGACACACTTTCTGGGAAGGATAAAAACAAAAGAAGAACAGAAAAGAAGATATGTCTATGCCTCCACATTCACCCAAAAATCACCACCACCAACTGCAATGGGCTGAAGTGGCCACGTGATTAATCTTCCTCACACGTGTAGAACAGGCAAGTGTGTCAGAGGGTCTGGAGAAGGCTCTCCAACAAAGATGATCAGCATTAGCTGAGATGATGATACACTAGACTAGTAACTGTGAAACATAAGGAATCCAAATCAACTTCTAGGCCCCTTAATTACTGGGAAGTATTTTAGAAGAAGAACCCTGTGTTCCCAGTTCTAATACATGTTGGCTCTTGCCATGTTTAGTGTTTGATATGTAAGTGATTCTCCACCCAGAAGCAAGCTTACAAGAAAAATGTCACCATCCTGGATGCTGAACTCTTCGATGTAGGGTCAGAGCATGCATGCATACAGGCATACGTTCTACAAACATTTATTGAGTTCCCAGTATTCGTCAGGCACTGGGCTAAGCTCTAAAGAATCTTATGATGAACAAAACATCCATGTGTTTAACAGTCTAGGAGGGGAAGGTGACAGGTCCAGTATCACATGACCCGTGCTATCATAGAGGCTCACATCTGTGGACACAGCTGCCTAAACAAGGGGCATCCTAACTAATCTCAGCATGACAAGGAAGACTTCTAGTAGACTCTCCTTCTAAACTGAAATACAAAGGACAAACTGAGTTAGCCACAAAGAGTAGGAGGGCAGAGGATCCCAGCCTAGGGAATGGCAGGTGTCTAGGGACAGTCAGGATGACAAACCCTAGCAAGTGAAAGTTCAGTATGTAAAAGGCAGAAGGTGGGGCAAAAGCAGGAGTCACACATCAACAGGGTCCTACAAGCAACAGGAACACTTTAAACACTAAGAACTTTTTTTTTTTTACAACTTATTCTTGAGAAAACATAATCATTACAGTTGCAACACACCTGTGCAGTAGTGGTCTTCCTATAAAGCTAGAACTCCATCCTAAAAAAAAAAACCAGGAAGGCAGGGGCACCTGGGTGGCTCAGTCGGTTAAACGTCTCCCTTTGGCTCAGGTCATGATCCCAGCATCCTGGGATCGAGACCCACGTCGAGCTCCCTGCTCAGTGGGGAGCCTGCTCCTCCCTGCTTGTGCTCTCTCTTTCTGTCAAATAAATAAATAAATAAATCTTTAAAAAAAAAAAAGGGAAAGGAAAAGAAAAACAGGAAGGCATGAGACTGCCAAGGTTCCTAAGAGGGAAGAAAGGACGGGATTCAGGCACAGACGAGGGGTGAAGCATGGTAAAGGCCCCATTGGAGGTCGGAAAACCAAGTTCCACAGGACATTAGCTGCTGAGTGGGCTGGTGTGCAGCTGCTTTTCTAGTAGGGGGTGAATCTGGCCTCACTACTCCTCCTGGAAATGCTAGTTCAGTTTCTGGAACAGAGAACACTCTCTTCCAATGTGGTTATCAAAAACTGTGTAAAGATTTAACTTGAAGTCCTCATTGCACTCAACATGTCTTTTCCCTTGGAAACCCACACTGTCTCTGAGTCTCCCTTCCACTGTAGCCCAATAAAAATTAACAGCCAAATCCCCATCTTCTAATTGCAGCACCAACTGCTGACATTCATTCCAGCATGAACTCAGTGTCAGGCTGGGTTAACCAGAGCTTTGCAGAAGAAACTGTACTAGGTTGAATTCAGTCTCTCAAAAATTCATATCCACCTGGAACCTCAGGGTGTGACCTTATTTGGAAATAGGGTCTTTGCAGATGTAATTACTTAAGATGAAGTCATACTGGATTGGGGTGGGCCCTGAATCCAATGACTGGTGCCTTTATAATAGAAAGGAAAAAGAAATTCAGACAGATACACACACACAGGGGTTAGAAGGCAGTGTGGCGACAGAGGCAGAGATTAGAGAGATGTGTCTACAAGCCAAGGATTGCTGGCAACCACCAGAAGCTAGAAGGGGCACAGGATTCTTCCCTGGAGCCTTCAGAGGGAGTACAACCCTGCTGATTCCCTGCTCACACCTTGATTTCAGACTTCTGGCTTCCAGAATAGAATCAATCTCTGCTGTTTTAAGCCACCCAGTTTGTGACACACTGTTACAACCACAGGAAGCTACAGCCTAGGAAACCACCAGCTCTGGAAACTAACACCAGGACACGGAATGCTTTCAGTAACATCTTCCCCTCCACTGATCTCTGTCAGGTCCTATATTCACACAATGGGCCTTTGTTTATTCTTTTGGGATGTTGAATGGGGCAGGCTTATTTCATACTGATCCAAACCCTTTTCACTCCGTAAAAACCTGGAGTCATTTCACCTTTGCTCACTTTAGAAGAATATAAGTTCTGTATTTCATTTACTCAAGAGATTACATTTCACAGAAAAATCTTAATTTTTCCTTTCCTTCCCAATAGTTTCCTCTTTGCTTCAACTTCAATCCATAAATGGTACATTCGGTCTTCACCTCCCAAAAGTCTTTTGTGTACGTGTGCACGCGCGCGCGCTCCCCCCCCCCGCCCCCACCGTGGGCAGCATGGTAAAGGAGAGTGAGCACAGGTTTCATAGCAGACCAGCCAAGAGGAAATGCAGCCTGTATCTACTGTGAGCTCCATGGCCTTGAGAAGAGCTTTAAGCTGTTCTTAGCTCTACCAAATTAGGGTTTTGTGTGTGATGAATAAAATTTTCTTAGAATAAAATTTTCTTAGAATAAAATTTTAAAGTCCAAAATCAAAGGGAAGTTGGCAGGAATGGAAAAGAATGTTCCATCTAGAAAGAAGATAAAATTTAGTCAGAGAAGACTTTATAGTTGAAGCACAGCTTCTCCTGTGGCCAAGCGGTTGCAGGAGCCTCTCCTCAGTGCCCAGCCAGTGAGGGAACACGGCCCATCCCTGTACAACCAGGACAAAGCCTGCCTGTGTGCCATGGACAGGAACAGTCTGGGTGCCCCACAGTCTGTGCATGCAAGACTCCAATTCACGTGGTCATGCCACTTCCCTTCCCACAGCGATGACGAGACCTCGGCATCTCCCTAAATCACCATAAACCCTGACAAATAATCACCCAGCGGAGAAGCCTTAATCCCATGTGCTCTCCAGGGGGCCGAGAGATGAACGAGCTCTGGTCTCACACACAAGGCCTGATCACCAGGGAAGAAGATTCCACTCTTCCTCTACATACATCAAACCATGGAAACCTACCATCAACTCAGCAATTTGTTCTTGAGAGCATTCTACCTCCGAGATCTTGAATCCCCAAGCACCTCCCCTCTCTGCATCCACACACGTTCTCTCCAACTTCCCCCACTCCTTAAAATGATCAGCTCACTGAAAGCCACCTTTTACCCCAAAAAGCAGAAATTTCTGCCAACTTTTGTTGTATTACAAAATACACACTTTGCAGCTTTTCCACTAACAGTCTGACTTTAAGCAAGTTATCTAAGCCTAAGACTCAATTTCCTCAAATACAAAGAGAAATAGTACTTCCACCTCTATCTCTTAGGGTCATTACAAAAATGAAATAAGAATGCACAAATCAAGGCTCAATAAATACTATCTTTTTTCTTTCCTCAATCTGCCTGCCTGCGAAACACAGGGAGTTTGCACTGCTAACTGGGGGCGGCTTCAGGAACTCACACTGAACACAGTCACGTAATCACCTCCCAGCTGCCACTCCCTTTCAAAACTGCACTGTTGCTTCCTGCTAGGGTTACCTCTCCCTCCGAAGCAGCACTGATGGGTCAGTAAATCCGGGTGCTCCTTCCTCCAACTGTGAAAGCCCAGCCCCCAAGATTCCCCATCACTATTCAGCAGTCAAGGTGCAAGTAGCAGACCTAAGTTCGCCCCAGACTTTCTCTCCTAGTGCCCCGTGAAGAATGGAGCTCTTCCACATGGCCCAGTGATGGTGCCCAGGACAGAAGTTCAAGCAGTTCTTACTACCATGACCCTATAGGGCTACCAGGCTCTTCTGTCTTGCCTTCAATTCTATAATCCCTTCTTACCTTAAATTAGCCAGAGCCCTTCTCTGCTGCTGATTAACAAGCAACCCGAACTGACAAAGTGATCTAAACAGCCACCACCAATCTGCACCCACCTCAGTTCTCCCTCTCCAGAGCTTAAAGTGACTGGGATCAACATTCGCATCATGAAGTAACCGAATGTGGAAAAGGAAAATTGGCTCTGGAAACTTGATTTCAAAAAAGGGATCCACAGACCAGCATTATCAGCCTGGGAGCTGGTCGGAAATGCAGAACCTCAGGTCCTATCCAAGACCTACTTACTCAGAAACTGCCTTTTAGCAAGATCCCCAGATCTTGCTAAAGAATCCCCTTCAGGGGATTCTAACCTGAGACTCTAACACACAGTAAAGCTTGTGAAGCAGTGATCCAGAGGATCAATGTAGTTCTGTGCAAGTGCTTGGTCAATGTCTCATACTTAATGTGAAAATGTTCTTTGTAAACTGTAAGAAAACAAAGACACCCGACTTGACTTCTAACTCTCCCCAACAGAGGAGAGGGCTTGGCAGTATTACATGGTGGTTAAATATACAGTGGGCCTACAGATCACTGCTCAAATCCTATTCCTATCACTATCAGTGTGGCTTCAGACCATTTCCTAAACTACCTGAGCACCAGCTTCCTGTGTGTAAAATAGGTCTGTACTACCTACCTACTTAGATCACTGGATATGCAAATAGTCCATTGTCATCACAGCCTGAAAGTACATGAACAAATGGTTATGCTCCCAGGTCAAATGGTTCCTAATTACATGAGCTCAGCACCCTCTGACCTAGATCCTTGCTCTCAACATGCTTCTCACAATCTAATAATCATCTCTGTTGGTTAATGTCCATCTAGACATGAGCTCCATGAAGGCAGGAACTGGGTCCATTTTGCTCACCACTGAGTCACGAGCATATAGCATTATGCTCATCTCACGGGACACAGCCAAATGTTGAAGAATAAATAATCCAGGTGGGTGTCCTATTAAATGGCTTCAGGTTTTATTTAGACCCTTCCCTGAGTTGGGGAAAATGCGAAGAATAAATATTGGCTACAGAATGACAAATTCTTTTCCTTAAAGATTCCTCTTTTACCCAATTTCCTAGCTCAGAATAAGCTGGGTGTGCTGTGGTATCCCTCCACCTCTTTCCTTCTTCCTTTTTCCCTAACCCTGCCCTCTCCTTCCTCCCATCCACAGAAATTTTTAAAGTATGTTCTAAATTATGTTTACCCACACACATCCTTCACATTGTTTCCTTACTCACACCAGGTCTGAGGCTCTTCACACAACATGCTAAGAGCCTAACACCTGGCCTGGTTCATCTTAAACAAAACTGTATCCCAGCAAGGGCATGACGTCAAACACCTTCAGGGATCAGGCAGGTAATATAAATGTGGGCAGTTGTCTGCTTTGAGACATCAGGGCCTAGTGGGCCCCTCCTGGCTACTTTCCCTTAAATTTAAGCATTCAAATTCCTACAAATAAGACATCAAGAGGCTGAAATCAATCCAACAGCCACAAGTTGAGTCCCTGGCAAAAAAAAAAAAGCCAAAATTAACTAACTTGTGAGCATGAGATACTGAACAATTTGCCCAACCTCTTAGAAAAAGTAATCTCAGTTCTTTCCAGTTATCGTCCTAGACCAACAATTCTTAAAATATTGTCTGAAGACTCTTTCAGGATTCCAAAACCCTTACAAACAAGATCAAAATGATTTTCAGAATAATACTAAGACACTGTTTGCTTTTTTCACCGGGTTGAGATTTACGCTAAGGATATAAAAGCATCTGTTGGTAAAAACTACAGACTTCTTGGCTCCTCACATGAAAACCTAAGACAGAGACCAAACAATGCTAGCAATCAGTTGTATTCCTCATCTCTATGGACTCAGAGTTTAAAAAAAAAAAAAAAAAAAAAAAGCTTCACTTAGGAATACCCTTGAAAAAGCAATAAAAATGATTAATTTTATTAAATCTAGACCCATTTATTATACTCATGTTAAATATGTTTATATTTGTATTAAATACATACAGGCATATTTTTTAAACTTCTATTTATCATATCATGTTTAAAATGGGAAATACACCAGGCTGCATAGCAAAGTACAATGGCTGCCTAAGGAAAAGCACTTACATAACTGAGGGTGTAACCTCAACTAGACTTTTTTCTTGACAAAACATCATTTTTTACTCAAAAGAATGATTGACAAACTGGTTATGCAGACTCAGGTACTGGGCAGACATTTCAGGTAACAGTAAACCACTGATGGTATGTTGCCAATGGTCAAACCCAAACTTTCATGGGAAAACTGGGATTTTGGGAAATTTGTGTATGCCACCATGAGCTCTATAGCTTTCCAATATTTGAAGACTTTTCCATTGAGACTGACAGTAATCCTAAAAAATGTGATTTTTTTTATATTACATAATGAAATGTATGAACATTTGCAAGATCTGTGTAACTCAGTGAATCAGTATTTTCCAAATGACCAATGTGTGAGTTAATAAAATCATCACAGGTAAAAGATCTGTTCAAAGTACAAGAGAGACCCATGGATTTTACTCTACTAGAGTAAAAAAGTTCACTGATGTGGTTTCAGAATGATGTTGCAACTAACTTTCACAAACCTACCACTTGTCAAGTTTTAGTGCTGTACACAATTGAACTCACAACTATCTGAAAAGGCTACAAAAACAATCCCTTTTCCAACTATGTCATCTCTGTGAGGCCAGATGTCTTCAGCTACTTCAACCAAAACCACAAACTCAAAAAGTCTGAATATAGAAGGAGATGCCTTCAATTTAAGCCTCGTTATTAAGGAAATTTGTGAAAATGTAAACATTGCCACTCCTCCCACTACATGTTTTGGTTTTTGTTTTTAGACAATAGCTATTTTTCATAAAAAATGTCATCTGTATTAACACATAATGGGTTTATCATTATTTTTAAATAAATTAAATATTTTTGAAAAATTTTAGTTTTCATTTCAATTTACGGTAAATATCAATGCCTGTAACCCACATCAACAGAAAGCTCTTTGGGGTCCTTAGTAACACTTTTTGAAGCGTAAAAGGATCCAGAGACCAAAAGGGAGTTGAGATTCCATGTTAAACATTTTTATTTTAAAGCCTGAAAGTACATGAACAAATGGTAAGATGAACACTTACTCGTGTTAGTAATTTATTACTGAAGAAAAATGTCCCCCACGTTCCTCCACAATAATTCCAAAGTCAAGTTTTATACAAGAGAAGTTAAAGATGGACACCACAGGAAATAACTCTCTACCCAGACAGGCGTTTTATAGAGGATTCAGAAATTATCCTATTAGGCAGCAATCCGCTAA
Source organism: Eumetopias jubatus (assembly GCF_037043125.1). Classification (NCBI taxonomy): domain Eukaryota; kingdom Metazoa; phylum Chordata; class Mammalia; order Carnivora; family Otariidae; genus Eumetopias; species Eumetopias jubatus. Next base: position 88,029,374 of record NW_028274822.1, on the reverse strand, counting down.
TGTGTTCTTGTAAGACCTTGATTTCCAGGTCCAAGGCCGTGCAATTCTATCTTGTTCCCGCTGGACATAATAGATGCCCCTGTTCATGGAGAGAGAACATGGGACATGTTCCCAGCTTGGTTAGCAACTCCTCCTCCTCACAAATTATCAGGAAGTGCCAGAAATCAACTCAATCAGATATTAATTTGGCAGTGGTACAACTCCAAGGGAAGGGACAGCTCTGCTTAACCTTTTCCTACAGGCTTTGGCATACAAAATGTAAGTGGAAAGGCCATTTAGGTCCCTGGTGCCTGCATGCTGCCAAGTAACAGGACTAATAATTTGTTCTGTTCCAGGCCAGAGATCTGGGCACACGACAGAAGCAGTATCTACCTCCTCACTAATCTCTACTATACCTTCCGGAAATTCCAGTCTAAAATACACATTAACAGGCTATAGGAAGACTTAGATACTCAAGCCACACATAGACCCAGCCCACTTCCTTTCCTTAGCTATCTGTCTTAGTATAACTTAGTCCCATCAGTCACTTAGAACTCATTGATCAAGTCTGTGGAATGCCAAACCCATTCTATTTAGCTTTACCATTACCATCAGTCCTGGAATAGAAGATACCAGCAGCCTGGAAGACATCCATTCTGGCTGCCCAGGGCAGGCTCATGGCCCCAAATGGGTCCTTCGTATTTCCCACACTTTTTCTAGTACCCCACTGTTCCAGATACTAGAGTTATCTTTCCTCATTACAGCCCCTCTGCTTGGGCCCTGGGCCACCTCAATGGTAACAGGTCCCAGTAAAGTCCCACTTTGTAAGGTGCTAGCCATCTCACCTGGGAGGCTTCGGAAAGCCTCTGAAGAACGATCCACCTGGTTTCCCCGAGCACTCTAAAGCAGTCACTCAGGTCTCTGGCTGGTCTACCCCTCGGACTTCTTCATCTGCCCTAGCTGACAACACCCCAGAAGGCCCAACTGCCAGGCGACTTTTCTGAGATGTGCTTCTCACTCCGAGAAGTGAACACAGGCTTCCTCAACTTCCTGGGCCAACTTCAGTAACCAGAAGTTGTAGGGGGTCAAAGCTGAGAGGGGAATTTCACTTATAACTCCTGGCTCTAAATCTCTTGTGGCCAAACCCTTCCACATCAGAATGCCCAGCCTCAGAACATATTCCAGGTTTCTGTTCGCCCAAAGGCCTGTTCAGATACTTATGTATGGCATCTAGTCACTGGAGTACCATGCACTTCTGAAAACTGGAATGACCTCAAAGCAGGATCCTCAAATAGTCCAACAGTCTTTGGCCATTGGCTGCCATCCATGTAACATCTTAATAACATGCCTGACTAGTATTCAAATGCCCCTCTACCTGGTGCTCAAGTAGCAGGCAGCATCTCCTGAATGAATGCATTACTGATAATCACTGACCTCAACAATTTATGGGATAACTTCCCCCAAAGACACTGAGGTCAACTTTTTAAGTTGGTCAAAGGCAGTTCTGCTTCTGGGCAGGATTTGCCAACTAAACTTATGTCAGCCCAGGTCTATGCTTTTCTTTTCTGGAATGAGGTCAAACTTTGTTAGAAAAAGCCTTATCGACAGTGGTAGAATTTATGTCACTTTTGATGCCTTCTCTGCATTTCCCTGCCACCAGTTGGCTAGAAAAGATTCCAATCCAGTGTGACTCCTGAGCAATTAGAGAACCCAGGACAATGGCCTCTTTGGCCACTCACCCGGTATCTCCTGGGGAGGCCACCTTGTCCCTACCCTTGGCCACTTTCCCTACTTGGAGCCCCAAGTACATCAGCTCCTCACTTCCTTCTTCCCCCTTCTCTCCTCACCCCTTATTTCTGCCCACATTTGACAAGCCCCACATGCCTAAAGTCCAAGGTTCCCTGACCTCTCCCTCACAAAGCTCAATGGCTAATGTGGGCTCTCTGTTTTAATGAGATACGGGGAAGAGAACTGTTTTCACTTTGTCCCCCAGACAACGGCTTTTCTTATGACTTGGCCTGATGACTCCTAATGGAGAAAAGATAAAAGACAAAAGCAGCCACGTGAATTTTCTTTAACTGGAAAGTACCACAAACACTATAAATTTAGGTCCACAGAAGGGCAACAGAGAGTGTAGAGGGAATGATGCCAGGCTTTCTTCTGAGAAGGATAACTACATGTGTCATTAAGGCGATAAAGGAAGACACAGGTATGCATTCCCAGCTTTCTTTCAGCCAAGTCCTCCCACAAAAATGGCCTATGGAATGACACAGCTGGGTGGAGGCCCTGGCTCTAGCCCTTGCTAGGGGATCATGTCTGATCTCAGACTGATCTGTAAAAATATGGATAATAATGTCTACAACACTTTGCTGTGATAATTAAAGATGATAAATGTGAAAGTACCTATCAGAGTGCCCACAGCATAGCTGAGGCTAAATATGAGTTTCCTTATCTCCCTTATTTTCATTAGCACATGACACAAGCGTCCCTGCCAAGAGCACCACCTCACAGGCCAGGGCTTCCTGAGGCCAGAGGGCCACCTCCCTGTAATTAGGGTTCCTCCTCTGTTCACACTGGAGCACTGCTTTCTTACCTCCGTGTCTGCCTCCTGTACCTCCCGGTTTCTGCCCCCCTTTCTGCTTTTCTCTCTTGACCCTCGATTCACAGGGACTGTTTTAAAATGCATCCGACTTCAGGGACATTTTCTCACAGTGTGGATGTACTACTTTCTTCCCGCTCTTCAACTCTGCACACAGAAACCCTGCACACCCAAATGCCGGAGCAATGGGACAGAATGTGACCCGCTCCAGTGATGGCCCCTATGAGAATACCACATAGAAGGCACACGTTTATCTTATCCATCCAGTCAATGTGTAACATATACACACATTAGGAATCATAATGGTTTGGTGGGTAGAACACTGGACTTGCAGGGAAGTCCGAAGTTCAAATTCTTGATGTGACACTAAATGGCAGTGTGACCAACTGACCATCATTTGGCCTCATCGGCCTCAGTTTACTCATGAGTGAAGTGTTAAGCCTTGCAGATGCTCCCTCTCACTGTCAAATTGCGGGGGTTACATGCCATCCTCAGGAAGGAGGAGCACCAATCGGGGCACTGAAAGAAAGTGCTATCTTTCCAGGACACAAGGAGGATACCTATAGAAAGTCAAAGCACTCTAAGTCCCACGGAACGTAAACAAATGGACTGCCTGATTCGTCTGCTTCTCCCTGCCCCTCTCCCTTTGGCTGCTTCTGTTGGATCTGTCTTCCTTAAGGGAGCAATCTTTCACAGCTGGGCCCAGGGACAGCTCCAGCTCTGAGGGCAAGCAAGGGCTGCACAGGGGCAGGAAGGTGAGAACAGAAGGCTCAGGTCAGATGAGCCCAAATGCTTGGTGAGAATGAATCTCTTTATGAAATGTGCTTCCTCCCTGTACTGTTGGAGTAGTAAGACCCAAAGGGACAAAATCCATGTCCAGGCCCTGGAGAGAAAGAGAGACTGGAAAGCTCAAGCCACCCTCTCAGGTAAAGGCAAGGGAATGCCTGAAGGCTACACAGGGCTCAGCCTGGGTAACTAAAGGAAGGACAAAGACACACTGGACCCAGGAGGCCATAACAGAAATAAAACATGGGTTTCACAGGACTGTACCCAGTGACAGCTATAATGGAAGTGTCACTATAGTTTGGCAATCAAAAAGTTTAGGGATTTGGAATTCTGGCTATTTTCTTAAACATTTAAATATATATATATGTGTGTGTGTGTGTGTGTGTTTTTGTGGTAAAAGATGTTTAACAAAACGTACCACCTTAACTGTTTTCAAGTGAACAACTCAGTGGTGTTAAGGATATTCACATTATTATAAAACAGATCTCAGGAACTTCATCTTACAAACTAGAACTCTGTCCCCCCAAACAACAATCCTTCCCCCTCCCCACAGTCCTAGTAACCACCAGTCTACTTTCTGTCTCTATGAACTGGACTACTTTAGAAATCTCAGATTCTGGCTATTTTCATACCTGACTCACAACTCATAACTTGTATTATTTGGCAAGCCAAAGTAACCATGTACAGGGAAGACAGATTTATAAAGCAGGCTCACTGAGGAAGCATAAAGTCAAGAGCGGCTGACTTCTTATAATGTAAGAATCATACAAAGATAGCAATAATCCTAAAATGGGATAGGACCTGGCAATCAGAATTCAGGATGAGCATGTACTGAAATTTCGCAATACCCCAAGCTCAAACAGGGACAGAGAATGGTTACAACAAACAATGCAGAACGTCATGGTGTTCAGGCTTTTATTTGGTAGGACTGGCACTGATGTGTGATCAGTGTTATTTCTGGAAATTAAAGACTATTAAAATTAAAGACTAATACCAAATTTAGCCAGTGGTCTCAGTAAACACACTTCTAAGTTCTCCAGATAGAAATATCCACAGGACTGAACAAGAAATGCAAAACACATAAACACTTCATTATTAGCTAGGTCTGTGACTCTAATGCTTGATGCAGCATTTCATAGGCTAGGCTAGATCCCATGGAGGACTCCTTTTCCCTTTATTAGTGGTAACCCTGAGCTTCAGGCCAAAGTAAGTATTGGCATGAACAGGAAAAACTAAGATACTAAACCCTATCTTAAGTCTTATCACCCATAATAAAGAAGGCTGGTGGAGGGCACCCCAGTCAGGATAGGAGAGAACTAAGCCAGAAAGAGACAGAAAGAACATCTGTCACTCTATTAGGCTTCCACATAGGACAGTCACTTGCAAGTCCATCAAACACAGGGGGGGAAGAGAAGGAGGGGGCTAGGTGGGCTCTTCCACGCAGGAGTTGCTGCAGTCTTTACCACTCTGGCCATGTACAGTCAGGAAAGAGAAAAGTACCACCCATCCCTGTGGGCTTAACGTTTTAACCAGGCACAGTGACTAGGTCCACTGGAATAGAGGCCACTGAAGTGCCCTTACCTGACCAAGTCAATTCTCCTTATATGGTAGGGAAGTCAAGTCAGGGTTGGGAGAAGCCCAGGAGCTGAGAAGTCAGCCTTCGGCAGTGGGGAGGAGGGGGATGAATAACAAGAATCCACACCGTCTGGCCCCCTTCGGTGCCCCAGGGGCCAACAGTTATCAATAAGGGCTCTCCTTTCTCTTGCTTCCCAGCTGTGCATGGAAGTAATGGAAAAGCTTATCATGTGTATGAACCACAGAGACCCAGACTGCATGTTCCACTGGAGTATTTTGGATTTCAGCAATGAATGTCATTGCACATACTTCCTTTCATAAAGATGAACAAATACCTATCCTTGTCTTCTCGAGTTGAAGAGGAGGAAAAAAAACTATTAAACAATTATCACAAATCTGAAGGCTCAAAAGGAAACAAAGGGAAAAAATGCTTGGCTGGGAACAGTGGCATTCAGAATCAAATGTGCACAATGATGTAAAACCATAAATCCAGGGTGAGAAGATTTTCAGTAAATCCTATTTAAGGAGAAGGCTATTGCTGTTCAGGCTTTGGGAAAAACACCAGAAACTTACAGAGTAACAAACCCCACTGAAAAACAAGTGGTGCTATCTCAATGAAGGCGAGAACAGTGGGAGCTTCGGGTTTCTGGCCCAGAGGCCTCCAAGACAGCAGAGGAGAACAGCATGGCAGAGAGAAAACTCAACCAACCATGGTTCACGTGAAAAGAAGCCAGACCTCAGAGGAACGAAGAAGAACTCAAATGGGACAAAGGTGTTTCTGCTGTGTTTAGAGCTAAGGAAGGTGTCCAAGGTCTAAGGGACTCAAAGCCAGATAGAGGCAAGAGTTTAGGGAAAACTAGGAGGCTGGAGGATCTTCCTCCTTGTTGAGCCCAAAGGGCACATGCTTAGAAAAAACTCCAGAGACAGCTTTGGTTTAGAAAAACTTGAGGGGGATTTTCCATCTAGGAAAAAACAGTGAAACAATGAGAAAACTTACCACAGTGACAGGAGTCAAAACCCCCAAGACATTCCAGAAAAAGAGAGAGGAGGGGCCACAGTGGGTGGCTGAAGGGCCGCCAAAGCCTTAGGATCCTGCTGGGTAGGGAAAATGCAAGAAAAAAAGTAGAAGATCTATATTATGAAAAATTAAGGATCACAAAATTTTTTTGAAGAACTGGCTCAGAATACAGGTATCCCCATTTATATATAGAATTCATGTAAATATATGGGATTCGAGGTATATATGGTCAAAGAGAAAATGGGAAAACCTGAGAAACCCCTGAAAGGAAAATTCAGTCTATACAAGTTCACTCCAAGATATCACGGTTAGGCTATGACAGGAATTTATCCAATCTGAATTTTAGGCTCACAGATATTGGATATTGGATTTAAGTGACTTGGACAGGCTGGAATCCAAGGGGGTCTAAGATCAGTAACTGGTTTTTCACCACTTTTCAGTGAGAGGAGCACTAGAGGAGCACAAACTGGAGCCAGGATGAGCAGGTTGGCACCCTGGCTTTACCACACACTGGCTCTGTGACCTTCACCTAAGAGGTTAAGAATGTAATTAGGAGAGATAATAAAGGCAGCTGATCTTGTAAGGTAATCTTCTGAGGTACTTTAAGAATTAAATAAGTTAATGCATGACAAGTACAGAAAAGAGTGCCTGGAAATTTTTAAGGGCCCAACAACGATTAGCTATCGTTACCTCCCCTCTCTGCTATACTCCCCGGCTGCTATGAGTAGTTTGGCTATAGGATTTCAACACCTATTTTTAAGTTTCGGGAACATCACTTTTCCTTGGGAAGTCTGATGACATATTAAAGGCACTTAGGTATCAAACTGCTGTCATGCTGACGTTCAGACCTAACATTTAGTTGTTCTAAATTTCATGCATCTGGGGATGGTGCTAAATTACTGTATGTCTATAGAGCTTCCCAGCTCCTTGGGGGAAAGGAAGTATGTGCATGACATGAGGTTAGAATTACCCAACTTTTCTAACAGCTATCTGAAGTAGCTGTATCATTTTCAGCAGAAATCACTAACATGAGAAACAGAATCCTACAGATCACCCTGAGTGACCCTGCAATGTCAGAGTCTGAATAAAATACGAAGAAAATGGAAAAGTGAAAATGCTTTCAATGTATTTAGGGATTGTAGTTTTTCTATGAGAACAAAGGGTTGACTTAGAATGAAGGCTGTTAACTGGCCTTTGAAGGGCAGGAATACATTTGGAAAAATTTCAAATGGTTTTGATATTGGGCCAAGTTTTTTCTTCCTTACTGAACTGCACATGCCAATCGTGGTACCTTATGAGCCTGCAAATCCTACCAACAGGGATGGTCTCAGCCTTCAGGGAAGGCCCAGGCTGCCGTGGACCCCATCGCCACTCCTCTTCACTCACTACAGCCTCTTAGACCGAGTGCAGACACCTGACCCAAGAGCTTATCAGTGACCTCTGATGCGGCTTGTAACAATAAAAGCAGCAACCAAGTCAGATCCCCAACCTCTTTCTCAGGAAGCTAAATACTGAGAATGAGGCGATCCGCCGTGAGAGAGGTACAGCTGTAAGGTTACGATGTACACAGGAAACCAGAGATGTCGTGAGCAAACGGGGTCTAAGTTGGAGAACAGACAGACGGAGAAGGAAAAAGGAATAAGCCAGATGCAGCAAGAGGGAACAAAGAAAAGAGAGGCCCCACCATCCACGGGAAAGACTGTGGCTTGTCTCTGGGCTGCTGGAGTTCCTGAGGTTCTCTGGTCCAGGTGCGTCCTCATACCATGTTTTACAAAATGGTCTGAATGGATCTCTGCTCCTTGCAACAAAAAACAGCTAACTTGAAACAGTTACTTCAGCTCCCCTGAGGATGGAGTTTTCCCAGGGGGGCAGTTTGGTGCCTCTGACAGATTCCTGGCCAGTCCACCCTGCCAGATGTGCCTACACATCCCAGCAGAACAGGGGTGTCTCATCTAGGCACCTCAGCAGAGTCCCTAGGGCTTATGAGCATCTCAAGGTCCTATGGAAATGCCGAGACCTGAAAAAAATATTTATTGGATGCCAAATATGAAAAGAAAATTATAACATCAAAGTTAATAAATGTTTAAAGTCCCCTACTGGTCAAATGAAGTTTAACTCACAGTTCTGTAAAAGCCGATTTTGTGAGGGACATGGGTGCATTTTTAATGTCTGCTATACGACATGGTACAGGCCGCCAGAGGGAAGAGTGTGGAGGCCTTCCATGGCCTACAAACCAGTCCCACAGCAGCGGACATGTCTGGGCTTAAGCTGGGACCTGCCTATCCTACCCCTTGTATATGCGTACACTAAATATTATGCCTTACCACTCAAAACTGAGTACTATGAAGTTAGAAATCACCCTCCCCTCCCAAATTTAAATACACTCTTAATACTTCTGATATTAGGAATCTATCATCCTTCCTTAATATTTCACAAAACTGAAGACAAGCCTCTGTCAGCCATCTTACTAGTTTTTCCAAAAAGGGAAAAAATGTTATTCATGATTACAAATGGTCCTGCACATTTAAAGGACTGGACTTTTGACATCTTTCAGGATAATAAATCAAAAGTTGGTCACATTCATTCTGTCTTTCCTTATGCAAGAGCCCCCTTGAATGTCACGAACAGACCTAAACATTCTCTCCCACTTAGTCAGATTCTCAATCTATTCTCAAATCTATTTTCTAATAGGAGGCGGCATAGAAGTTACACAAAATTTAAATCTTATACCTGTAAAAGCGAAAAGCAAGTATGATTCTTTTTCTATAATCGCTGTGGCATGGCTATACCTGGCTGTGCATAGACAAGTCCCCATCTGCTCTTTGGAGTGCCTCCGGCCTGCCTAGCTAGGCCCAGTCCGCTCTCCTCACTTTCACTGCTCAGCCTGCCCACAAACATCCATACCTTCTGTTTCCACTCCTGTGCACCCTCCTCTCCCTTGCCGCCCCCCCCCCCCCGCCCGCTGCACTACTTCTACAAAACTGCTCTCAAAGTGGTGATCTCCTCCTTGTCAGACCACTGGGCCACTCCTCACAATTCACAGACTCCTGGTTCGTACAAGTCTCCCTGCTCCCTGATGCCGGCACCTGTTCACCTCCCCTCAGGCCTTGCTGAGGGGACGGACTGTTTCTTTCAGTCCTATGGGCTAAACACAAGTATCCTCGAAAGGTTATGTCCTGACTCAACCACCTGCTTGGTTTCAATGAGACCATTTCCATGGTAATTCCACATTCTCTCGTAACCAGTTCTGTCTTCTTACCTGTATTTCCCACTGCCTAAGGAATATTTCCCTATCATCCCACAACTAACTAAAAATCATTTGCCATCTTCCAAATCCCTATAAAAGGCAATGTCCTCCCTCAACAACTATCCCAGGCCAGTAAATTTAAAGCCAGCTCTCTCCTCCCAATCCCTACACATCTTTTAACTTTGTCTTCCCTCTGCTTGTTTTTCCTCCAGCACTTCAATGCAATGCAAAGTCTTCTACCTTAAGGAAAATCAATATTTAATCCTATCCCTTCTTTAGCTGTCATACACTCTTTCTCTCCCATTTCCCTGTGGAAGCATCTTAAAAACTTATTTTCCTGATTTCTACAGCTTTACTTCCCATTCATTCCTCAACCCACCACCACACCATTCAAGTTCCTCTTGGCCACTGAACACCACCAACCACACTCCTCTGGCTCCCTTCTGCCTCTGTGTTCTACTCTCGCCACATAACCCTTACACTCAGTCGGCCTGGAGAGCTCCTGTTCCTCCATAAGTACTAGTACTCTCATGGGCTCCATCTCAGCTCTCCTCTGCTCCCAATTTACATCCACCCCAGTTCAACCACCTAGACCACTGGTTCTCCCCGGGACTGTTCGAGAAAACCTTTTGAGGAGTGTAGGTTTTAACTATTCATAATGCCTCCAGAGGGCACTCAAACATTTGCTCAGAATCCTTCATGGCTATTTACACAAAGGTATTAGAACCTGAAGTGAATCTCACAGTGGATAATGACTACCTCTAATGAGATGCCAAGCATCGTAAGGACTTGTACAACCTGCAGGTTCCCTGTTTCTGTGAGCTGGGGGCTTATCACAAGGGTCTAATCCTATCATAACATGCCGTAATACTGAATATTGGTTAACTGGGAAACCTGACATGTTTGCTAGCCGATGCCCAAGTACTAGGAATTAGTGAAATACTCTTCAATCCTATCAACCTTAATCCTAAAATGTTTGAAATGGACATCTAAAAATAATTTGAAAGCCAGAGGGACATAATGGACTTTACTCACAGAAAAAAAGGGGTTCAGATTTTTTTATGAATTGTTTTATCATTTACCTAAAAGGCAGAATTTATAACCTTTGGGACAGAGGTTTGCTCTGGCCATAACAAGGGCCAAAAGCTCTGTCACAATACCATGGAAGGCACTGCAAAATAAGATGTGGAAATAAGCTATGATTATTTTATGAACTTACGGGATATGAAAAATAAATGAGCTCTAGAATAGCTTTACTTAATTTCTTATAACATATCAGGTGACATAAGAAACACTGCAAATTTCAGAGTTAGAATAAAGGCATAGAAATGCTTTAGTGCAATTGTAGTGCAAAACAATACAAAATTACTGCTTTTTAAAATTAAACTTTAAATGCTTCTGACACAACTCCAAAAATAAATTTTTTTAAAAAAATCCCTTTTCCTCCAATTTCTGTACAAATGATCACTGACCACAGCCATTTGTTATCCATCTCGTGAGTCTTCTTCTAGGATTAGTTGTGGTAATTCTTTAAACCTAGGTTAATGACTTCAATTTGCCAAACCTAGTTTCACTCCTTATCCCTTTATCGTAACTCTGAGCCATTTAAAATGACTGCTCTCGCCCAATTCTTGGAACTTCCTCCTCAGCTGCCAGGATTCTGCACTCTCACGAGTACCCTCTGTATGCAATGCCCAGCCAGCCCACCAGGCTCAGGTACGCAGCTAGGCAAATCTGCTCTGCTGGCCCTGCAACGGTGAACAGTGAATTCTCAGATTCGTTCTCCTGAGAATCTAGAATTGGGAAGTGGAAAGGCTAGGTCTGTGAACTGGCAGGGGTTACAGACTCAGGACAGCCAAGGCAGAGAGAGCGGCTGCACTGACTCCTGTCAACTTACCAGACACTAGTGGGCTCCAGCCAAGAAACCACCTTGAATGCCATGGAGACCTCCTCAGAAATCCCCCTTCACTTAAGCCATTTCAAATGGGTTTATTTCTTTCAACCACCAAATGGTCTCTGATTAAGACATCCTCTTTCCTATTTTGTAGGTACATTCTCTCCTATCTTTTCCTTTAATGTACACATGCTGCAGCTCTGCTTTGACCTTCTTCTCATCCTGCCCTACGTGTTCTCACCCATTCCCATCATGTGGCAAGCACACAGTGAATGATTCTACACTTCTGCCGTAGATTAAATGCTTGCACTGCCCCCCCATTCATATATTGAAACCCAATACCCAACGTGATGGTATTAGAAGCGGGGCCTTTGGAAGGTGATTGGCTCATGAGGGTGGAGCCCTCACAATGAGATTAGTGCCCTTTTATAAGAGGCCCCAGAGAGCTCCCTCACTCCTTCTGCCATGCAAGGACACAGGAAGATGGTCACCTATTAATGAGAAAGTGGGCGCTCAACCAGACACTGAACCTGCCAGACCTTGATCTTAGACCTCCAACCTCCAGAACTGTGAGAAATAAAGGTCTGCTGTTTTATCTACCCAAAATGTGGTAGTTTGTTTTAGCAGCCTGAATGGACTAGACAACTTCTCATGGTGAGGTGAGCACTTCCAGGTGAGTGCAGACACAGGCCACCACCCTATGTCCTGGCCTGCCTCTATGGGTAAGGGACCAGTTTGTAAACATCAACAGAAACCACTCCAGTCGGTCAGTGGTACCGACAACAGGAGCACTAACTCTTCAGAGAAATCACCACCTGTTCAGAGCGGCGGAGTCTAGTTCAAAAGACAATTACATTACCCAAAGTTAGGATCATGGAATCTTAAGTAACCCCACATAAAAGGCATCAACAGTCCAGTCTAAACAGACAGATTTTCCCTAATCCTAAACAACTTATAACTGTATAATTATACTCCAAAAAAATTTACCACATAGAAACACTGATTTTAATAATGGACTTGTGCACAGTGCTCAGTCATTCATATGACAAAGCATGTCTGCAGCAGCATAAAAGCCTCTTCAAAAAGAACTATACATCTGTCCTATAAGCCTTTTACACTCAGCATGTCCAAAACCCAATCTGTCATCTCCTCACCAAAGCCAACTACATTCCCAACTACAGGAAATGGGTCCACCAGGCCCTCAGCTGCCTGAGCCAGAAACCTGGTGATCAGCCACCCTCCTCCCTCTCATGAAGTCCTGTCTACTTTATCTCTTCAATACCTCCTGAATTTAGCCCCCTACCTACACTGTCTCAGCTCTAAATAGAGCCACTGTCATCTTCTCTGATAAAAGCCTCCAGTCTTGCCTCCCTCTAATCCACTATCCACTACAATGTAATCTTTCTAAAATGTAAAATGGGTTGCTATTACCCAGCTTAAAGTTCTTCAAAGGGTCCCATTAACTTTCAGTGTAATTTCCAAATTTATTCATGTGGTTTTTAAACTTTGAACAATGTTAGCTCCTACTTACCTCTCTTGGTTCGTCTCTCACCGCTGCCCACTTCAATTCTAGTTCCAGCCAAATAAACATCTTCAAACTCCCCAGGTCTTGTTTGCTACTATGCCTTGACTACCACCCTCTCCTCCCCACACTCCTTTTATCTCCAGGCTTTTACACTAACCGTTCCCTTTGTTTACCATCGGGGCTCACCTCAAACATCATTTTCTCTAGGAAGCATTCCTTGACTTCCACCCCTACACTCAAATTTGGATTATGTGCGATGTCTTTCCATGTGCTCCCAGAGCCCTTACATGTCCTGTAATGTAGCTCTTCTATCACATTTACTTGGATTTGTCGACCAAAGCATATGTTACTCCACGTCCACACCACCTACTGCAGGCCCACAATAACACTTAGAAAGGAAATGAATCCATTTGCCTTGATGATACCTCGCCTACACCTCATGCTCCCAGGTACCCTGAGCTCCACTCAGCTGACCCACAGGCAGGCTCCGCACGATAACCATACTCTTGATGCTTCTGCCTGTGGTCCATCGGGCTAAGCCCTCCTCATCCTGAAAGACTCCGTAAAATGCAACTTGTTCCATGACCAAATCTGTGTGTTCGAAACATAGCGAGTTAATAAGAAAAGAAATCCCATGGCCCATGTTTAAGTTTCTGCATTTATTCTAGATAGAAAATTAGAAATGAGAACTATTTTTATTGTGCATATTGCTAGAAGCAATTTTCCTCCAAATACTGAAAGCAGCAAAAATCACCCAAATTTATTCCAAATGCATCACTCAAAAATGTTTAGATATTAGTTTTTAGAGTACATTTTAGAGTATGCCTTAACATATGATATGGCTTACCTATTTCTAAAAGTGCACATACCTATTAACCGTACAGCTAACATATGTCCCATATATACTGTTAAAAGTAAATATTCCATTATAAGTGTAACACACATTTTAGAAAATATAAAAAAGTAAAAAAATTTAAATCACCATACCCTATCACCCAAAGTCCATAATTTTTTTTTCATCTAATTTCTTCTAGACACTTTTCCATCATAGGTTTTTGTGGAGGGTTACTGGGATTTTTGATTAAGTGTGAATCATGTCACATATGCAATTTTGTATTCTGATTTTCTCCCACTTAACACTGTCATAAGCATTTTAATACATTTTCTCCATAAACATTTTAATGGCTATATATTGTCCAGTGGACATACCATAATTTAATCATTCTGCAAATACACCCTAAAAAATAATTCTAGATTATACATCTTTTGTTCTCTCTGTATTTAAAAATATGCCTTTGACCAGTTCCTAGATGGCTGCTACATGAAGGAATATGAATACTTTTCAAGGCTCTTGATACATATGGCCAATGTAACGTAATAGTGTGACATTTTCCCCACATCCTCCTAAGTACTAGATAACTGTAACTTTTTAGTCTAAATGCAGGCCTTTATTAAATTGATAAGGGAGAAAATGTAACATTTTAAATACAAAAGTAAATACTCATTGTAAAAAAAAAAGAAACAAAGCAAAAACATGTGAAATAAAAAATCAGTCTCTCCTGTTTTCCCCTCAATAGTCACAAAAATCTAGACCTTTTTCTATTTTTATTCAGAACACACACATGCATGTTTTGGGTTTTTACCTTACAAAAAAAGTGGAATTAAACTTGTTTTGACTTAACAATATATTCCAGGCATCCATCCAAGCTATGTCAATGCATACAAACCTACCTCTTTTTTTTAAAAGCTACAATAACATTCCATAGTACACAGATACCAAAATTTATTTGTGGTTATCTTCCATTTTTTATTATAAATGATGCTACAACAGACTTTGCTCATACTAACTTGTGTTCTCTTGTGGGAATATTACAGATTCCTTGAGGAGTATCTGCTAGATCAAAGCATGTTTTTTAAAAATTTTTATAGGCTCTGCCAAATTGTTATTTGAAACAGTAGATCCAATTTTGTGTTCCCAACAATGTATTAGGTGCCTTTTTCTCCACACCCTTCACTATCTTAATTTTTGCATGATAGCCCCCACTGAAAAAATCTAGTTGTTTTAATTTTCATTTCCCTAATCAGAAGTGACATTGAATCCCTCCTCACTGCTTTGACTCTCACATCTTTCTGAGAACTACTCCTATTCTCCATTTCTTAATTGTGTCAATTCTGTTATTCTTTACCTCTTTATACACGTTACAAACTTTTTTCCCAATCTATCATCTTGTAATGTCTTTTGTCACAAAGAAATGTCAACTTTGACAATGATCAAATTTATCACTCCTTTCCTTATGATTTTGGGTCTTGGTCTTTCCTAAATGGTCTACAAAAAAAAATCATATTTGCCAACGTAATATATCCTCCAACACATTTCCCCTTATTTTCTTCTAATACCTTTACAGTTGTTTTTGTTTTTGAGTTAGTTCTTTGAGCCAAATAAAATTCATTTTGAATTTGGGGAAGTAAAATCTTTCCTCCCAAATAGTCATTTATCCCTACACAGTATACTGAACAATTAATTCTCAACTGTATCAAAATACCAACTTTATTCAACCCTAAATTCCTATACATAAATGGGTCTGTTACTGGATTCTACTTTGTTCCATGTAGCAATTTGTCTATCCTTGTGTTCACCATTTATATTAGTACAGCATTACAGTATGTCTTAATATCTGGTATTATCCTCTACCACTACTTTTCCATTGGAAAAATTTCTTGGCCATTCTAGCACATTTCCTCCTCCAGATGAATTTTAGAAGCAATTAACCAAGTGCCCAAAAATAATTCTCACTGGGATTTTATGTGAACTACATTAAAATTACAGTTTAATTTGTAGAATATTTCAATGTTTACAATGATGCTTTCCCCTCTAATAACATGTAATATCTGTCCATTTATTTAGGTTAGCTTTCAAATTGTTCAGGTAAAGGTTTTTCTTCATAAAGCTTTTCTGCATTTGTTTCATTTTTAAACATCTTCGAATTCTGTTGCTCTTGGGAATCAAATCTAAATTTTCTGGAGGAGTAATTACAAACTATTTGATTATTAGCTACAGTACACATCTTTCCACATGTTTAACAAATTATACTTCTATCCAGTGAACTGTCTGTCCACATCCTGTAACTTGTGTGGACTTTTCTTATTTTCCTCACTGATCTGAGTTCCTTACATGTTGAAGATATTAAGCCTTCACTTACGTTTGTCACAAATACTTTCCTACTTTGTGGTTTGGCTTCTAATCTTAGGGTTTTGTTTTTCCTCTCTTCTTAAAGAAATTTTAAATTTTTCTGTAGTCTAATACACTGATTTTTAAACTAATAACAGATCCGAGTACCCCAGAAGTGCCAGGACCTAGACCTCTTTCCCACACAACACCTGCACAGCAGGTATTACTTTCCTCACTTAGAAGATTCTAGTTCAGATCTATCTGATTGCAAAGTCTTTGCCCACCTCAACACACAAAACCCTCTCTTCCAGATGTTTAATATCTACTTCCACATTTTCTTTATGATTTAGGGGGCATTCATGCTGATTTATCATTTACTATATTCCCATACATATTTTTGGGGTGATTAGGCTCCAGAGACCTGTACAGATATTTTAAAGCCAGCATGACACTGTTTTGAATGGGGTTCTATAACACGTTTAGTATCAGACAGGATTTGTCCCATCTCATTTCTCATAATTCTGTCCAGTTCATCCCAAAATGGATAGCTCTATAATGTTTAAACATCATATCCAGGAACACGGCCTGTTTTCTCATTTAAGACATTCTTTCTTATCTTTCAGGATAGTTTATGGTGTCCTCCATGCAGAATGCACTTGTCTCGATAAAGCTGTACTTAACAAGTTTTATGTTTTTTTGCATTGTGATCAGAGCCTGTTTTTTGGTTGGTTTTTTCTTTTCCATTTTAGTTTCTGCCAGGTTATTTTTGATGTTCAGAAAGCTATGAATTTTATATATGCATTGTGTACCCAGTCACTTCCTCAATTTTTCTTTGTATAATAGTTTTTGTTGTTGTTGTTATTCTCATTTTTGTAGCCAATAGCATCTACATATACTTCCCTTCGTCTCATTTTGGATCCTTACCTCACTCTTATTTCATATTATTACTGCTTTAATAAAACTTACAAAAACCATGTTAAATAACTCCCCAGTTTTTAATTTGACTCTGATAACTTTCTGTTAAGTATAGTGTGGATAATTAGCTTAATATTTCTGTAGGCACAAAGAAGTGCCTACTTTTTAAAAATAAGAAACAAGGATTTTTTTCTAATCAAATATCTATTTTGTCCGTAGTTTAGGTGGCAGTTTGAATTCAACGTGAACTCCAAGGGAAAGATCACCTCTCTTCCAGACAGACTTCTGAAATGGCCTACCTAGTCTCCCCCACTTCCACTCCCCCCACACCACACCCCCACATTCTGCATGCAGCAGCTGGAGTGGCTTTTTAAAATGCAGATATGATTATGTCATTCCCCTGCTTCAAACCCAACCCTTGCAATGGTTTCCCATTTCACTCAGAATAAAATAAGACATCCTTAACCTGCCCTACAAGACCCTACATGATCTGGCCCCCTGCCTAGCCACACTTCCCTCTCACCCACCAGAATCTATCCACAAGTCATTCTTTCAGTTCCTGGAATGGGCAAAGCTCTCTCCCCCTTTAGGGCCTTCCCACATGCCATTCCCCTGCCTGGAAAATTATCCCCCATCACTCTACGCTAACGCCTACTCACCCTTCAGATCTCAGCTCAAATCTTATTTTTGCACAAAAAAAAAAAAAAAAAAGTCTTTCCCAGGCCACCTTTTCACAATCTAAAATTTGCTCCCCTTTTTATACTCTCTCATAACTGGTACTACTTAACTTTCCTAACAGATGCCGTTTGTGATTATATGTGCTGATGCAGGATTGATTGTTTCATTTGGGGTTCCCTCCACCCCCATAGATTATAACCTCTAGGAGAAGAGGGACAAATTGATTATGCTGGCCACACCACAAGCATTCATATATATTTGAATGAAATAAAAATACCTAAAAAACCCTTAATTGTATCTCTGACGTCTTAAAACAATACCCATCATATCATTCAATCAATATTTAAACTGTTAAAACTCTTTTTGATACTGCCTACAAATTCAATAAGAATACACTTTACCCCAAGGACATAACAGCTAACCTGAATCTGACGCTGCCACAGGAAAATACATATATAAATTATATCACTAGGAAATGTTTAAATACGAGAGTTTTGTTTTATGTAGCATTCATTTTGCTGATACTTTATTCACAATCAACTAATTTATAGGTCTTATTTTTTAAAGCACTAGGAAAAATGTGCTTTGTCAAATACTCTTTTAAGTCTAATGTATTAACAGTACTTGATAAAAATTATAGCAAAATCACAAACTAAAAAGCCTTCAAAGTTGGTGATCTCTATTATTCTGTAACAGACACACCTGGTCAAAAAAGTATGAATTACATTGCAAATAAAAAGTCCTTTTGGATCACAAAAGCTAGTAAGATCAACATTTATATACTACTTTACATTCTGCAAAAACACTTTCATATATGTCATATCGCTGAACTCTGTGGAGTAGACAGAGCAGGTATTATCCGCATTTATGGGAAAGAAAACTGAGGCTTAGAGTGATTGTCCTCCTCAAGGTCAAAGAACTGGAAAGTACTAGCATCATAATTACATTGGGGGAGGGGTAGAGGTCCCACATGTAAATTTCCTAACCAAAGAGAACTTCCATCCTAAAGGCCTGTGTCTGTAATTAGTGTAGATTTATGCTCCCTTCACTGAAATTTCATTTCACCAGAGAACCACCACCGAAAGAGCTGCTTTAAATATAAAGTTAAAATTTAAATTGCCACCAATCTGGGAAATAAACTATGGTATACCCCAACTATGGAACATGATGCAGCAGTTCTTCAAAGTGAGTTAAAGCATTACATGCTGAAACTGAAAAGTAAGAGTACACTAGTACTTGTTAAAACAAAGATAATAAAAGTACACACACGGGGAAAACATTTTAAAAGATCTAGAAAAATACACGTGGAACATATAATAGTTATCATCTCTGGAGACAGGGGTTGGTAGAGAAAGACTTCAGCCATGTCTGCGATGTTTTAATTCTTACAAAGAAAATATATTACTTTACCTATTTAAAACTAATTTTTAAAAATTTAAATTAACCTGCGGTTTGAACAAAAAGGTCATTTTTCTGCTCTAAAAGCTGTGCATCTATAAAGGATGTCGGGGCCTCTCTAAAAGACAAGACAAAATATATAAACAAAAAACGGTTCAATCCTGTTAAAACAATAAACCATCTAAGTGTCACAAAACGTTCCTCTAAATAAGCAGTAACTTAAATTATTTTTTAATACCTCGTCTCCTTTGTTGCCGTAAGACAACCAGTAAACAAACTAGCCCCTGGAAGAGTACAGAGCAGGCTCCTCCTAGAGAGGTTTAGTCGTTAGAGTTCGGCAAGGAAGGTTTCACAAAGGAGCCGAGTTTTGAGGGAAATGAGAGGTGACTTGGCAGAGAGATGCGGGAAGATTAATCCAGATGGGAAAATGTCTGGGAGGTGGATAAACTGAGTTAATCGGAAGCGGGGGACAGTAAGCAAACCGAAGTCAAGTCCTGAAAGAGGAGAGGATTCCTCTGGATGTGGGAGCTGAGAGGGAGCTCGGCTGCGCGGCCATCCAGTTTACCTGGGTGAGAATCCGGCCCGTGCTGTGGTCAAACAATGGAGGCGTCCGGCGGCAGCGGCGTTCTGCGCTGGGTGCGCGAAAGGTTCCTCATCACCTGAGAAGGATGCTCGGCGGGCTCTGCTGGGACGCAGGGCGCTCTAAAAAACACAACATCACACCATGCAGCCGGGCTTCTCCGCGGCACAGCCCGGCTCCCTGCTCCCACGGCGCGGCCATTACCGCCTCTCCGGGGACCCGCCTGGAAAAGCTCCAAGGCGCGGCTTCACGGGCTTCTGAAGCGGTTTCGCTCCCCCTTCCCTCGGCTCCAACAACAATGGAGCCCGGCTCGGGAGTCCGGCTCCCGCGGGGCCTCCGCCCGGCCTCGCCCCTGCCGCTGCCCATCCCTCGCCGCGCACCCGGCAGCCATCTGTGACCCCCGCGCCCCGCTCCCGGCGCTGCGGGCCCACGCCGGCCGGCCGAGGCCCGAAGCCAGGCTGCCCTCCGTGGGGCCTTGCCCGGTGGCCGCCGGGCAGCCCGGCTGCTGGGGGCCGCTCTGACCTTTCCCACCGACGCCCAGGGGCCGGCCCCGGCTCGAGGCCCATCCTGAGTGATGGGCTGTTTTTCTTTTCTTTAACCCACTCATCCTCCTTCCAACCCCGAGCCCGCTCCCCTTTCGCCCCCGCCCCCGCCTCGTTCCCGAAAAGAAATAGAGAGACTGCAGCCCGGCCGCCCGACAACTCACTCCAAGTGAGGGGTTGAAGCGCCCCAGGCCGCGGGCTCCGCGCACCCACCCTCCCTCTCCTCAAGGGACACCTCACAGGTGCGCCTCCCAGCCGCGCGCGCGCGCTCCGCACACCCAGACGCCTCCGGGGGACAGCGCGCGTGCGCACGCACGGGGCCGACGAGCCCCGGGGGAGCGGGGGCCGCACGCATGCGCGCCGTCAGGCCCTCGCCCCGGCACCCCCCCCCCCACCGCTCCCGCCCCCGTCGGCCGCCCGCGCGCGCCCTCCCCCCAATCCCAGGCTGGTCCCGGGTACCCGCCCCCCTCGCCAACCCCCAGCCCTGCGCGCGCGCTCCCGCGCGCCCTCTTGCTCCTCCTTCCCCGCCCCACCCGGGCCCGCGTTACCCTGGGCAACCGCAGTGCGGCCGCACCTGAGCTCTGCGCCTGCGTCCCACCGGCCAGACCCCCCCCCCCTTCCCCTTGGTCAGGTCCCGTGCCCCGCCACAGCTGGGCGGGGGGGGCATCGCCCCCTCAGCGAAGCGAGTATCGAGCGGCCTCCCCCGCCCTGCCCCGCAGACAGACCCGCCGCCGCCGCGCCGGCGCCTCAGCCGTCCGCCCTGTCCCCGCGGCCTGGCCTCGCCGCCCCGGCCCCCGCTCCCAGCGTGCACCGCGGCGAGCGCTCGGGTGGGAGCCGGCGAGATGCGTTCGGCGGGCGGCGCCCACTGACCTCCCTC
Source organism: Eumetopias jubatus (assembly GCF_037043125.1). NCBI lineage: Eukaryota > Metazoa > Chordata > Mammalia > Carnivora > Otariidae > Eumetopias > Eumetopias jubatus. The sequence continues at coordinate 88,008,592 of NW_028274822.1, read as the reverse complement.
GGCCGCCCGGCCGGGGCAGGGCCGGAGCCGGGAGCCAGCCCCGCCCGCCGCCCCGCCCATGGGCCGCCAGCCCCCGCAGCCGCCCGCCCGGAGGACCGCGCCGAGGGGGGGAGCCGCCTGAAGGACCGCGACGGCCGCGCCCGCAGGTGAGGCGGGGCCCGAGGTGTGACCGAGTCCAGCCCCGCTCACCTGGCCGTACCCCAGGGGAGGCTCTGCGGGCGCCGTGGGGGGCGGGGGCACCTGTCGGGACCCGAATTTATTTAGGTTGTTTTAAAAGCCCTTGCTGCAGGGGGAGGGGGTCCTCGCGTCTCACCCCCAGGGCTCGGCGGTGGGGAAGGGTGTCCCCTTGCGGAAACAACGGGGCGGGGGGGCACGAAAAGATGGAAAGGAGGGCAAAAGTGAGGCGCAGCGACCCCACGCCGGCTGCCTGCCCGGTTTTCCAGCCGGTTATGGGGAGGGGGATGCCGTTGCCAGGGCTCCAGTCCAGGTTGCGGACCGTCTGCACCGCGCACCCAAGCCAATCCGATGGGGCAGGAGCGGCCAGCTCAGGGGCTGCTCCGACCAGCCCCGGGGTGAGATGGTAGGGTGAGGGATCCGCATTGCAGGTGCACCTGGAGCGCCCGAGGGCCTGGCCCTGCTTTGTCTGGGATGCTGTGGGGGAGGCGGCCGTCTGAATCCACATCGCCTTTTTAAATGCGTTTTACCATCCTCTGGACGTTAGAGACCCTCCCTGATAACTTGCCTTGTCTCCTGTCTTGATAACCCTTTACGTAAGTACTCTACCCTACAGCCCTTTTCTGAAGCTTTGATGTAGGCTTTAGATGACCCTAAATAACGATTTGCTTGTAATTCATGAAATTGAGCATAATGCAAATATGCAGTAGAGCTCTAGGCTTGACTACAGAGCTGCGGTCTACTACAGTGAGTTACTCCAGTTTATCTAACTTACGTTTTCGTGCTGACCTGTATTGTTTAAATTCAAGCTTTGATATTTAGCAGTATGATCTATTCCAATAATTGAAAATGAGGTCACCTAAGAGGAAGTATAGCCGTGCTCCGAAATTTAGGTTGCGGTAATAGGTCTTATTACAAAATACAAGCTCCAAGGCTGTAGCGCTTTAATACATTACGCATTTTCAGAAACCTACCTGTAGGAGTGTTAAAGCTGGAATTGCTGGGTCTTTTTAAATAAGATTTTTAAGTTTGAGATTTATATAAAGCACTGTTGTTTTATTAAATGATTTTTTTTTGCACTGTCAATTTGCCTGCATTTTCTTCCCATTGAATTGTAAGGAAAAAGATACTAACATTTAAAGTGACTTTTATCTCCAAAGATGTTTTAAATGTATGCATTTCTTTTGACTAAATGTTTATCTTATGTGAAATATTTTTGGGAAGAGGTTTTAAGGCTTGTGATATATATGTGTTCACATATACACGTGTATATATGTGTATGTATTTACATATACACACTACTGAAAAACCTTAAAATAGTTTTTATCGTTTCTCTGCATCATATAATTACTCAGTAAATTTAGGTTACGTTATTTAAAATCCAAAATACAAAACAATTACTTGTGTGTATCAGATTTTTACTGTGGTACATGTAAGTACATCAATCTAACAGGTTTCTCGGAAAATATTCTCTTTTTTTTAAGTGAATCCTTTTGCAATGGAAGATCACTTAGGTTCTTAACTCTTTCATCTGTGATTCACTGGATAAATTCATTTTAATGTCATCACTTAATTGGCAGAGAGCATTTGCAACAATACTGACGTTAACATTGATGCTTTTAAGAAATACTTATAAATCATTTTCTCAAAGAAATCATTTTCTCATATTTCTAACAAGAAAAGACATGGGGCTTTTTCTTCAGTCTTGAACAAAGTCAGCCATAAAAAGTTCCTGATCCATAGTGGGCACACATGTTTATTAACTAAGATTAATTATATCTACTGGATTGGATATCCTTAAAGGTCAGCGACTAGGTTCCTCTCTGTGCTTCCCATGGTTGACTCAGATTGACATTCCAGGCTAGTTAAGTGGGTGCTATAGCTTAATGACACTAATTTTCATTTCTCCAGCTTTGATGTTTAAACCTGCAGAAAGGTTTGGGCAGAGAAGTGAATGTGTTCTAATTGTCTTCAGATATTTAAGGTTTGTCATGTAGCAAAGGGAATGTATGTATTTAGGGTAATTCCCAAGTACAGAAGAGGCCAAGTAGTATTTATAGGAAGACAGATTTCACTTTGACATAAAAGCAAAAGTTTCTTACGACTAGAACCTCCAGCAGTGGAAAGAAGGGGCTGCTCCTTCCCCCACAGTTTCCAGATAAGCCCATTCCCCAACAGGGCAGGAATCTACCAGGAGAAATCACACTGGGTGTGTGAGAGGCCTTCTGAGATGGGGTGTCTAGGGATTTCAGTGGCAGTGGATTGAAGGGCTTTGGGGCTTTTTTTTTTTTTTAAATGCTGGCTTCATAGCTACAGCTGTGGGCATAAGGACTCACCAAAATGTGCCTGAACCCTTGGAAGATATTTGTACCAGGGTGGAGGCCAGCCTGGTAACAGGGGTGGTTTTAATCCTACTTTGCTCTTGTATGGGGTTTTACAGGTAATAAAGCACTCTCAGAATCAAAAGACTTTTAAAAGACTCTCTTTAATTATACGTGATTTGTATTTCTCTCTTTGGCTTTTATTTTCTACAATGAACAATTAAGAGGAAAATTACCCATTTCTATGAAGGCAAGCAGAAGAGTTTTGTTTGGTTTTTTTAAGCTCTTTTTAAAAATGGGATGATGTCAGTCATTGTTTTCAGAGTCAGCAGGTTGTGAAGGTGAATAGATTTTCATCTTATCTGAAATTATTTTTTTAGAAGATACTGATTAAGGGCTGATTCTTGTGCTTGCGCTGCATTTTAGTTTCTGTTTATTTCGTTACTCAAACATGACTCAAATTTCACAGCAAAAAAAAAAATCCAGTCATATCCACCTACAGTAAGTTGCATTGGACATTCTTCCAGTTTGTGTTGTTTTTAAATATATGTTGGCAGCTGAAGGTAAAACACAGCTGAGAGAAATACAATTACAATGTGCTGAAAAGATTGAGTGAATTGGAGCTTTGTGTCTGAAGTAGAAGAAGATTTGTCCTATTTGTGCTAAGCCAATCCTGGGAATGATAATTTATCAACAATAGTGCTGATGATCTGTCCATAATAAGAAAGATTAGGAGGCTATTGACTGTACATCACAATACATGTTTTAAATGGGTTTGTGGTGTTAGGACTCTGTCTGTGGCCAAGGAGCAGGGCAGAGCTTCTTGTGAATACCGGAGTACCCAAACGAACGTCCTCTGCACAAGGATTTAAGTGGAGCATAATGGTAACGGGCCAATTGAGTTAAAACAGCATCTGATCCCTCCAACTGTGGAAGAAGTTAGAGGGAAAACCATCCTGAATTAATGTATATGTGTGCTTAATCTTTCAAAAACCCTTTTAGTTCCTCTCCTGTTCTTTATTTAAAAAAAAAAAACCTTATTTATTTGACAGAGAGAGACACAGTGAGAGAAGGAACACAAGCAGGGGGAGTGGGAGAGGGAGAAGCAGGCTTCCCACTGAGCAGGGAGCCCGATGCGGGGCTCGATCCCAGAGACCCCGGGATCATGACCTGAGCCAAAGGCAGACGCTTAACGACTGAGCCACCCAGGTGCGCCCCCTCTCTTCTGTTCTTTAGCAGATGAGTTTGTCTCATGCTTTTTGTGCCGGTTTATCCACAAGCTGAATTTGGGTATGATCGTTTAAATAAGACAAAGACCCAAACTTTAAACACGGAATACATCATTTATTTATACTTTATGCATGAAGGGAAAAGAGAAGAATATCAAGTTCTTCTGGCCAGCCAAAAAATAAAGCCTTACGAGTACTTAGTACTTTAAAAAAAAAAAAAAAATCGGAGAGGCTACTTTAAATATTATGACCAAGTCAACAAATTATCAAGTAAGGTACCCAGTTAGAAAGCAGCCTTTTTAGAGGTCAAAGGTTGCCTTTTAGAGCTCCTCACCAGAATCTCTGAGGCTGTCACACAGCTGTCTAAAAACCTCTTTGTTAACTAGAGAATAGGAGTTTGTGTATTTTATGCAGGTTGCACACTGGAGAGCAGAGTAAGTTATACATCTTTGTGATTATCCCCAGTTTACCATTTTATCAGAAATAACTTTATGAAGCAAGGAATGTCTGCTTCTCTGTAGCTATAAAGGAAGAGGGAATGTGTTTTCTCCTTTTATCAAGATTCTTTCTACTAGCCAAATTCTCAACACTGGGCAGTGGAATTCCTTTGGTTAGCACCAAACAAAAGAGCAAGCCTGAAATCTTAAAGCTGACAGTAAAGGAGAGAAAAAAAACAGAAGAGCACTTTTAATAAATGGAATTTGAGGCATATAGTACTCTGCGGCTACAGTTTCTCTCTTTGTTGCCTCCTTGGTGACACTCAAGATGTGAAATTTAGACCTGCATAAGATCCACTACTTTTGCTGATCAGTTTTCCTTCCCAACTTATTTCTAAATGCACCCTATGCCCGTTTTATTTACTGTAGGTAAGGGGGTTTATGAGGCATCCTTTTAAGCCCGATTTCTTATATAAAATTGCTTAAGCATTGCTGCTACATACAAATTATAATTCTCTGTATTATTACAATTCTGTTTTTCTTGGAAGTTGCACATTTCACCTAGCAGTGCATGGCATTATACTCTGAAAGGGCTATTTGTTATGTTGGAGAGGATTCGTAAAAATACTCGTTCTCCAAGTTACAGTTCCATCACTGTGTAGCAGAATAATCCAGGACTGCCATATTTTTCTGTTGGCTTCTTACCTAGCATTCTCAGGATGAACAAGTGTAGGTGGTTAGGTTCATGTCATACCCCGAACCGTGAAGAAGACTCTCTTAATCCTCCACTGTTAAACCTGTCAACCCAAGTGAAAGGCACTGGTGTTATTTCTCTTCCAGTGGCTTGTGGCATGTGGGAGCAGATCCAGTTTTGTTTTGTTTTAAGATTTATTCATTTGAGAGAGAGAGAGTACGAGCATGAGTAGGGGAAAGGGCAGAGGAAGAGAATCTTCAAGCAGACTCTCCACTGAGCGTGGAGCTCAACTCAGGGCTCGATCCCACGACCCATGAGATCATGACCTGAACCAAAACCAAGAGCTGGAGGCTTAAGCAACTAAGCCACCCAGGTGCCCCCAGATTCAGTTTTTAGAAATATTTCTTTTGCACATTGGTAAGAAAGATGGAGAAAGGTTGGTTGGTTGTTCACTTTTATGTTCCCATAGACAAATATATAACAGGGGTTATTAGGTAGGGTCTATTCAAGGAGGGATCAGTCTTTGTCTTCAGCAATGAATCATCTTTATGTTTTGGTTCAGTCCTGGTGTCCAGACCAGAAAGTTTAGCCAGTGAAGTACTTGCTCACTGACCTGCCCTATTGCACTGCCCCAGGGGAGAGGGGAACACAGTCTTGTTTGATAGGGAGAAATGATATGTAATCCTCCTCAGCCCCTGTGATGGGTTTCAAGTGAAGAATTCATTCCCATCAAGAAAGTGGTCAAGTCAGTTTTTGACAGAGGTTTATCAGTATAGTGAAGCTGTGGTATTAGGACCTGGTTCGGAGATGAGCAAAGCCAAACCTTCTTGTTGAGGGCAAAGGCTGGTGGTTTGTTTGTTTGTTTGTTTTGTTTTTTGTTTTTTTTTTTTTTAAGGAGGAGACAAAATAAAAGTCTAAGTTGGAACAAGTAAGCCAGAGGTGAGGCCTTTTTGGAGACAGGTCAGTTGAGTGCTCTCTGTTGGAGGTGTTCTCTGGTCTCATCCATGGTTGTAGGATGGAACGCGGAGCAATTTGGACTGATCATTGGCTCATTCTAGAACACTGCACTGAATTCTACCCGTCAGCAGGCTGTAGAGTAGAGTGCCTTTCAAAGGAAATTTGGGACACCACCAAGACCTTCATGTGCAGGTTATCATCCCATGTCGGAAGCTCAGACAGGAAGCAGATTACCCGTCGCTGGGCCTTGGAGGAACACTGATGGCAGTGAGTTGTTGTTAAAATGGCTGAGTCAGTGTCTTCCTACCAGAGCTGCCATGAGTTCCTGGCACATTAGGACCAGTAACCCCGCAGAACTGCAAGTCCCTATGGGAAAGTTGAAATGATACTCTGGACTGATGAACCCTGATGTGAACCCGGTCACCCAGGCTTCCTGCACCTGCACTTGAAGCACGTGGACACCCCTTATCAATACTTCCCACTGGAAGAACCCAGCTTCATCCAGACCACTAATGTTGTGCCACTGGAGCATAATCAGAAGTCTTGGGAACCTACTCAGTTTTTTAGGTGAAGGTCCCAGATTTTTGTTTGTTACAACTGTTGTGTTCATAACCCATAGGCAGGACATCTATCTAGCCACTTCAGTCCAATTTCTGTAAAATCCTGCTAGATTATTTCTCTCAATTTCATCTTGATAATTCACTACCTCTTCTGATTCTGGGTGATACAGTGAAGGCCTTGGTGAGTGTGTAGAGCATTAGAGCTCTATTTACAATCTGACCTGTGAATTGTGGTTTCCTGTTATAGATAGACACACTTAATGTGCCAAATCTGGACATAGACTATTTCAGAAGTCCTTTTGACCGTCATTATGACAGCCTTTGTATGTGGGTAGCTTCTACATCTGTTGAAATTGCTAAGACGTTCACATTAAAACCATTTTCCTCATTTGAATAAAGCTAATTTGAATATGTGTTTACAAATGCCACCCCCCTAAAGAGATAGATAAGCTACTCTCTTTGTCTTTATGGTTCTTCTCTCCCACTCTCTCTACACCCACAATGTGAGCCTGACAAATAGGACAGCTCATATAATACTGTTGAGCTACAGTGGAAAATTTGGAGCATACAATTCATGTCTAATTATCCCTAGCATCCTTTTCCATGTGTGTACCAGGCTGTGGAGCAAGAAGAGGAAACTAAGTCCTTTGGAGCTACCAAGGAGCTGTCTGGGGCATGGTCTGGTTGCAAGGACTCCCTGCCAGACTCCAGAGGCCCTTTACTGCAGGGGCCTGGTCTGGGACAGGGACAGCATAGGGAAGAGCTTCCAGAAGGAACTGGTCTGTCTGAAAATGATGAGTGCTGATAGATAGCAGTGACCACATTATTCACCAAAAGAAAAATAGTTGTAAAACAGCCCCCAATACAGGGTAACATGAGCACCATTAGAAATGAGTTCCTCGGGGCACCTGGGTTGGCTCAGTCATTAAGCGTCTGCCTTCAGCTCAGGTCATAATCCCAGGGTCCTGGGATCGAGCCCTGCATCAGGCTCCCTGCTCCGTGGGAAACCTGCTTCTCCCTCTCCCACTCTCCCTGCTTGTGTTCCCTCTCTCACTGTCTTTCTCTGTCAAATAAATAAATAAAATCTTTAAAAAAAGAAAAAAGAAATGAGTTCCTCCCCAAATGAGGAGGACTCACTGTTTTTGCAACTGTCCATAGTCAGAATGCGAGTCAGAAAAAAAGAGTGAGAAAGACCAGCGGGATTACGTATTCCAGTGAGGACAATACATTTTGTCTTCTGGACGGACTGCAGAGGCAAAGATGGATAAAGATTCTCCTTTGCTGAGAACAGTTTGCATGAGAGACTAATTTTCTTGTCTGCAGCTGTTAATCTTTTCTCCCCAATCATACACAAATTTTTATTGATTTACTTTAATATACCTGATTCACACACAGTCATTCCAAACAGTTCATCTAAATAATATAGAGAGACTTAAAATTGTGGATTTTAAATGTTGTCAGATATATCAGATGTCCATAATAACATCAATTGATTTTACCATCTTTATTTGAGCTGTAAGAACAGTGCTCAAAATAGGGCAGCTGGGTAGTTCAGTCAGTTGGGTGTCCAACTCTTGGTTTTGGCTCAGGTCATCATCTCAGGGTTGTGGGTCAGGCCCTGCGTCCAGCTCTGTGCTCAGTGGGGAATCTGCTTGAGATTCTCTCCCTCTGCCCACCCCTCTCCACCCTTCTGAAATAAATAAACCTTAAAAAAAAAAATAGCAGATGACCACGGGGGTTGTGAGGAGATAAGGTATGGTTTTTCCCATTTGAATTTTAGTTTCTTTACATGTCTCTAGGTAAATATAGATTATTAACTAATTACCTCAGTGCTCTTCTAGTCCAAAAGGAATTAGGGATTTTAGAAAATATAGACAATTTACATTAAAGAATAACGCAATTGTTGACTAAGAATTTGTCAGAGAAATATGGTATTTTAAAACATTACTCAGCTAATGGAAGTGGAGTAATTTTTTTTAAGATTTTATTTATTTGAGGAAGAGAACATGCGAGAGAGCAGAGAGCACAAGTGGGGGCGGGGAGAGGGGCAGAGGGAGAAGCAGACTCCCCGCTAAGCAAGGAGCCCGATGTAGGACTCGATCCCAGGACCCTGGGATCATGATCTGAGCCGAAGGCAGACGCTTAACCGACTGAGCCACCCACGTGCCCCAGAAGTGGAGTACCTTTATAAGTTAGCATAACAGGTCATATTGTCTAAGATTTTTAAAAAATAAATTATACTAGTTTAAGTTGTAGTTATCAGTTGCACACTCACATTTAGATTTACCGACTCTTAAATGATCATGTGGATAACCATGAGCTTATCAGTAAGGCAAGTGTAAGGGATTTATGAAGTACAATTTAATTTAGCCTTTGTGGAAAAATCCTACTTTTCTGTATGAATTAGCATTTGTAGGGTTGTCTGTTCCTCCCCACTCTAGCGTGTTGGCCCTATGACAGCAGGATTTGTATCTGTTTTATTCATTGGTGTATTCCAATGTCCTTCCTGGTACCTGGCTCAGAGGTACTCAGAGAGAGGTGCTTGCTTTATTGAAAGAATGAAGTGTGATACTTTATATGCCCCCACCGAGAAAAATAGGAGCTTCTTTTCATACCCAAATTCACAAAACAGTGTGTGAGAGGATTTGCCTCAAGAGTACTAAGGGCACTTGAATAATTTAATTCTGTTATGCAGCCTTCCATGTTATATTGAAATACTTTCATTCTTGTTCTTAATATAGAGGCTTTTCAAAAGAGATAAATAGCTTTTCAATTTCAATTTGTACCTGTATCTTTACATTTTATTTCTAAACTGGGATTCTTATAACCCAATTGTTTTTACTTTGGAAGAGACCTTTTCCAAATAGAAAACCATTTTAAGATTTACCAGCTCAACACTAATTTCTTTAATTTCCCCAATACATTTGTGCAAATAACAAAGTTTAAATTATAGCTCTTTGTATAAACAGCATTTCCTGGTGATCATGGAGCCTGTTCTTTCATTTTTCCCAGCCTGGAAAGCTTTTCTTAAAATGCTAGTACACGTAAAATATTAGGAGTTTTGGCATTATTTTATAAATTTATTTGGAGTCCTTAAAATCCTTTTAGTGGTCTTCTTAAAAAGAATTCCTTTGCATTCAAAACATTAAAGCCTTTAAACATCAAAATTTCCTGGAGATTCATTAACTGTTCTAGATCAAAGGACTCCCATGGATAGTGTATATTGGGTCAACTTTGATATAACCATTTATCATCTCTTAAAATATCAGGTTTATAACTATAATACTGGAGTCCCTGTTTGGGGTTCCAGAAATCTCTCACATTCATCCTCTCCATTTCTCAGGTCACTTAACGCATTTGCAGGAAAAGACAACATTTTAGACTGTCAAATAAAGGGAGGAACATTATCATGGTCTTAAGCAAATTTAAGGTTACATGCAGCCCTTTTCTTGCAAACAAAAGAAAGGAAGTGCACATATTTCTGGCCAGTATGGTGAGGCGGGTAAAGCAGCACTTTCCTGCACCCCCTCCTCGCCAGGAGCTTCAGATGTGGGGGAGAAGCCCTTTCAAACAGAGGCCCTTTCCTCCAGGGTCAGCAGCTTGTTGCAGGGAGAACGCCGCACATGGCTGAAGTTTGTCCCTCTCGAGAGCTCCATCCACCCACAGTTTACTGGCAATCCAGGAAGCCTAAGGAGAGTGGAGTAAACCTCAAGTCAGAAGAGAAAAAAGGCCTGCCTCCAATTAGATTGATGAGCCCAGGGCTTTTCAACCACAGTACTGCTATTTCAAGCTGCATCATTCTCTGTTGTGAGGGCTGTCCTGTGCATTGTAGGCCGTCTTGCAGCATGCCTGACCTCTACCCGCTAGATGCCAGACATGCCCCTTCCCTGATAGTGACAACCCCAAATATCCGCCCTGGGGGCACAAGTGCCTGACAAGAACCACTGCTCTCACTGGGTCACACTCCCAAATGGAGTTAATCAAGAGGATGGAATTCCCTGCGTTCTTCCTTTAATTCTGACTGCTTAACAGTTGTCTCAAATAATAACATTCACACGTGAATTTCATTTATTTTTTGAAATAAATATATATACATATTTTGCAATATATATGTGTATATATATGTATTTATGTATATATATATGTATGTCAGCCACAAGAACAATGGCTGTGTAGATTCTCTGACAAAAAAGCTGCTTATGGATAGCAGGTTAGAGTCAGATTGCAGAAACAGGCCAGCTCTTCCCCAAGACCCAAACGGGCACCACTCCTCCTACTCTCTGCTGGGTTATACTTGCCTCAGCAAAGATGCACCCTCTTCTACTCCCCATTCTATTTAACCATTTGTGTGGCACTGGTGGTTGATTTGGATGGACACACACAAACTCCATCCGAATAAGGAATTTGTCATTGTCTAATTTATTTTAATCTTCTGTAGGAAGAGAGAAATCCCAGGCCCCTAACCAGGAAACCTTAAAGATTTCTATATCTTCACATAAGAAATGTCACTTTAAATTGTATTATTAAAATAATAAATTATCGGGTACCTGGGTGGCTCAGTCAGTTAAGCATCTGCATTTAGCTCAGGTCATGATCTCAGGGTCCTGGGATTGAGCCCTGCATCGGGCTCCCTCCTCAGTGGGGAGTCTGCTTCTCCCTCTCCGTCACCCTCTGCCCCTCTCCCCTGCTTGTGCTCACTCTCTCACTCTCTCTCAAATAAAATATTTTAAATAAAACAAGTTATCAGTAAGGCAACCAATTAGAAAAGCAAACTTTTAGAAATCAAAGGTTTTATTTTGAGTGAATTAGCAATAATCTCTAAAGTCCAGATGTCTTAAAATACTTGTTTGGTGGTGAAACAGAAGTATACATTTCCACACAGGAAAGCAGAGTATGACTGTAGTTCTTTAACAGAACTAGCTTCTTAACCCAGACACAAAGGAGTGTCTGCTTTTCTGCAGCTGTAGGAGGAAAGAAATATTTTCTCTTATTCAGAGATTTTTTATTTTTTTTTAATGAGCAGCATCCTCAAGAACAAGCACTGGACTTCTAGTTAGCATCAAGCAAAAAAAGAATAGACCCAAGAAGCTTAAAACTTAAAATATGGGGAAAGAAAAGGGCAAGAGAGGACTTTGAACAAATGGAACATGGGGCAAATGATTCTGCCTCTGCAGGGCATGCACTTTGAAGCATTCATGGGTTGTCGCCTTTATCTGGGCCAGGCAGCAGAGTCCACGGCTAAAGGCGTGGCCTTGAAGTCGCCCAGTTGGTGATGAAGCCCAGCCCTGCCACTTGCTAGCTGTGACTTCAAGGAAGTTATTGAACCTGTCGAAGCTTGTTTGTTAATGTGTAAAATGAGGATAATAGTGTCTACTCCTTAGAGTGAGTAAAAAGGGCATAGCTTGGTGCGAGGCATTGAAAGCACTCTGTGCGGTGGTTCTCTGTGACCCCATTTCCCGAGAGCAGGAGGATGTGCGGTCAGGGCTCTTGCCTTCCATAATCCTACCCCACTGCACTAAACATTCTTCAGTCCAGGTTTTGCCTCTGTTGGATAAAACCTGTTTTCCCCCCATTTTCTTTCTCTTCTTCCATCTCCATTTTTCTGAGTGTCTTTTAATAAGCAACTGAAATCCAACCCTGGCTTTTCTATCTAACCTGATTTTCTACCATTCCCCGGAATGTTCTTTCCATGTTCAACATGGCCTCACCGCTACTCTTAAGACTCCACGTTTACCTCACAAGAAACACCCTCTCTTGTGTGAACCCAGTCCCTCTTCAAAACAAAACCATCTCTGCCCCAGCAGTCCTTCCCCTCTCAGCACTCACCAGGTGCCCCCACGTGCCTGGCAGCGCAGACGGTCCTGGGAATGCTCAAATGACTGGGACCCTGCCTCCAGGGATTTATACAGCCTCATGTGGGAGACAGGCAGGTAATCAGAAAGCACTTCAGGTACTGTGGCAGGCGAATCTTCATGCCCATTACCCCTCCCCTGATCCCTGTACTTGGCATATACCTCATGAGGATTTCATTATACTTAGTTTTCTTTGTACTTGAGAGGCTGAGTCTCACAACCCCGGTAAATTGTAGGCATAAGACTGAGTACACAGTGGGCACCAAGGAGCATATGCTGGCTTGATATTTAACCTCTAGGCACACGTTTTAAAACGGAGGATGGGTTACTCGGCCTATTCCAACAGGCCTTGTCAACTTCAAAAGATAAAAAACAAAACCAATGATGATGTTCAGCTGTTCACCGTAACCTCTTGGTGATTCGAGTGATTCCCAGGCTTTCAGAACTCCTGTAACAGTGTATTTTTGAATTGGGAAATCTGACAGTAGAAATAAAGAATTGTCCTGTGAATGGAATAGAGTCAGCTTTACATAGAATTTGCTGCATTGTCCACGTTTTTCTCATGTCAGGGATTAGGAAAAGCTTCTTCAGAGCTTGGCATGTGTGTTTCCTCATTTCCGAGTCTCTGACTCCACTGAGAATTTCCTCCAACGTGAACTAAGCCCTTGATTTGCACGTGGCATAGTCACATCCTGGTGCATCAGCACCAAGGATTGATATGGTTGGCTCGTAACAGAAATAACTTTTCCACATGTAAATAAGCTGCCCCAACAAGATCCCGTATGTCACAAACTCAGAATATCTTGAACATGCCCACACTTTCCCTCCCACTGAAATTAAACTTTATTTCATTTTTATGTGGCCTGATAGTTTTTGGGTCTTTTTATTTGAGAGATTCCCCAAAGGCATGCATGAACTGGCTATCCTTCCCTCCTTTGCCTTACTCCCATGCCAGTTGGATAAATATTTCCACATCCTCTCACCTCACCAATACAAAATACATGACCTAACGGGAGGGTGTCGGACCAAAGATTGGCTGAGAGCAGCACTAATTCCCAGCTATAGGGAACCCTTTCCCAAAGGGCCAGCTCAGATTACTAGAGGGAGGCATCCATTATTCTAGGTGCTAAGTGATACAGCAGGGAACAGAGAGAAAGGCCCTTGTTCCCATGGAGTTTACATTCTGGTACTATAGGAAAGATAAATGACCAAATTGTAGGTAGTGATAAATGCTAGGGAGACAGAAAATGAGGTAGTGCGATGATGATGGCAGTTAGGATGAAACTAGTAAATCATTCTTGCAATGCAAAATGAGATCAGGCCTGTAACGGTGTCTGTGGGCACCCTGGAAACCTGTTTGGGTGATTCCCCTCATTGCAGTAATAATGGTAGCAAGCCCACAGTTCTAGGTGTGGTTCTAAATGCTTTACATCTCTGCTGCCCGGTATGGTAGCCCCTGGCCATGTGGGGCTATTTAAATTTGAATTAATTCAAATCAGAATAAATACAAGGGGGAAAATGTGCTTCTCAGACCTACTAGCTACATTTCAAGTGCTCAGTGTGGTTAGTGACCGCTCTACTGGACAGCAGAGAGCAGACTGTTTGAATCGTCGCCCTAGGTTCTGTTGGTTAGCACCTCTTCAGAGGAGCTCATTTCATTTTCATAGTGACCCTGATAAAGTGGGTACTCCTATCCCATTTCGCAGATAAGGAGAGTAAGGTACAGGGAGCTAGACATAACTTGTCCAGAGTTGCATAGTTAATACGAGACAGGGCTAGGATTCAAACGGTGGCCATGTGGGGGTTAAATCCTATCCTGCTGTGTCACTGGGGCCCATAGATGACTAGAGCTCGTCTATGCAGTCCACCTTCCATAGGACTGCAACCGATAGAGGAGGTTACGCCTTGGTAAAATCTTGTCACAGGATGCTTTAAGATTCAGTGAAAAGAAATTCTGAGCCAAGGGCTAGGTCTTTCCTCTCTAAAAATGTAGGCCTATATCAGCACAACTCCCTCCTTGGAAAGAAAAGAGGGAGATACAAAGCAGCAAAATAATACCAGCTTGATGTGTGACCTCCGTAGAGCAGATCATCTAAACTGCCTGTGCCTGTTTCCCGGTACGTACAGTTGGGAAGATAGTAAGGACCCACCCCACAGGGCTGTCATGAGGATTTGGTGAGGCACCGCATGGGTGGCGCTCAGCATAGTGCCCAGCACCTGCTGTGCCAGGTGGGCGGCAGTGGCTGTCACCACCAGCATGCCTGCCCCATTCTGTAACGGCCACAGGGATTGAAGCTCCATGGTGCATGCGAACAGCCAGGACGGACACCTCCCAGAGCTAACATGAGACCTTCTGGTTCCAAACACCACACACTGGAATTGGAGGAGAGCACCGGGAAGGACCCAAGCAGAGAAGATGTCCCCTTTGTTGTTTTTGTTGTTTGTTTTTGGTTTTTTGGATTTTTTTAAATATTTTATTTGACAGAGAGAGGGAACACAAGCAGAGGGGGAGTGGGAGAGGGAGAAGTAGGCTTCCCGCGGAGCAGGGAGCCCGACGTGGGGCTCGATCCCAGGACCCTGAGATCATGACCTAAGCCGAAGGCAGATGCTTAGCCGACTAAGCCACCCAGGCGTCCCAGATGTCCTCTTTGGAAACAGATTTGCATTGAGCTCATACACTGTGCTTGTAAATCGAGGCAAGTGTCTTAGTCCTCTGAGCCCTCATCCCTTAAAAAATGGGCATAATCATACCTATCTTGGATAATAGTTTCAATAATTAAATGATTATCTACCTGTGAGCCTGGCACATTGACACTTGGTCAATAATAACCATAATTACTAAGATTGATGAATGATTTTCAGCTTCTCATGACTAAAAGATGTCTTTGAGTATTTTCTTACCCAGATGGCTTGGACTGACCCCAAGACTGGGTTAGGGCAGAGACAGAACAGATTGTCATCCAACACTATCACCATCAGCACACTGTAAACTGCAGTGGCCAAACCCCAGAGAAGCAGGGCAGAGCCGGCTGAGAAGCATCATGGGGCACGACGTAGCAGCTGTCTCACTGAGGTGGAAGCTGCCCCATGCTCCCCCACACCCAGCGAGAAAAGTGTCCGCCTGCATGATTGGAGGCGACTGTCCTGCCCAGGATGCAAAGCAGGAAGAAAAACAAATCCCCCAGGCTCCCAACTGACCCACAGACTTTAACCAGAGTTGGAGCAACCAGAAGATGCTGAAACACCCAACCTAAGAATTTGGGACTTCAAATGGAAAATCTGGGCACTCTAAACCAAAATTGCTGATTTCCAAAGATGTGGATACATCAGGTGCTTATTATTAAAAGTACCTAAATAAAAGTGGGCCCTGAAAGAGTGGGTCATGAACCAAAATTCTAGTTAACCCTATTGTGGGAACACGGGGTCAGATACATAGAGGAAAATAGCAACAAAAGACAGTTGTACAAATGGAAAAAGTGACAAAAGTATATAAAAGAATCATGATCTTTAAAAGGTAAAGGTCAGTAAGAGTAAGAGAATACTGAACTTCGCTCCATTCTTTGGAAATTCCTTACAGGACACAGTGATGTTTGCTTTCCCCGATTTCTTCTGCTTTCCTCCAACAGCTGATAGCTCATCTATAAAATACAGCTGCCCTGCCTCTTTACTTCCCTTTGTTTTCCTTTATTTCCACTGGGCTAATGTACTGATGGCTCATCTATCTAGTATGATCCAAATTAGGTTGCAAAGACAAGCCCTAAGATGGCACGCACGGCACCTGGCAGCCTCCTCAAGCTCATCAGCTGCATCTGGCTCTCAGCGTTGCCTGTTGAAGTGACAGACCTTCTCCATGGATCCATGTTTCAGGAAGAGTTTTCCTCTTCTCTGGAACCTTCTGCACAATTTATTGAAGAAGTGAAGTATGGGGTCCTGGGAGTTCTCTCGTGCCCTGACATAATAAAGACTCATTGTGAGCAGAGAGAACTTTATGGGAGTCAGCCTGAAATGCCACCAGTAAATGTGCCTCATTCATTCAGCACAGACAGGAAGCTCATGGAAAGGAAACTTTGAAGGAACTGAGTAATCTCAGGTCAGGACTGTCAGATCACAGGATGGAGAGTCAAAGGGTCACGTGGCCGTAGGTGGACATGCTGAAGCCATCCAAAAAAAGTGATAGGAAATGAAGATCTAGGTAAATGCCTCCTTAAAAGACTAAGTTTATCTTATTTTCAAATTATTGGTACTCAAGCTATGTTATTCTGTAGAAATAAGTGTCCAATAAAAACAAATATTCATGGGGCACCTGGGTGGCTCAGTCGTTAAGCGTCTGCCTTCAGCTCAGGTCATGATCCCGGGATCCTGGGATCAAGCCCCGCATCAGGCTCCCTGCTCAGTGGGAAGCCTGCTTCTCCCTCTCCCACTCCCCCTGCTTGTGTTCCTTCTCTTACTGTGTCTCTCCCTGTCAAATAAATAAAATCTTTAAAAAAAAAATACTCATGATCATCAGAGGATATGTAATTACTGAAATTAAATGCCTGGCCACTGTGACTTTGGTTACTGAATTGACTATTGTTAGGATATTTTAATAATTTTGAAGATCTCTACTGTTTTCCCTGTTTAAACTCTTCTCAAGTAATTAGTGTGGACCCATTTTGCAGAAGGGCAAGTCAGAGGAGGTGACTCTTTTTGGCTTGATTGCCGAGCTAAATTACAAAGCTGTCCAAGATGATGTAACTGGGAATGGGCAGAGCTCTTCCACCTAAATCACAAGGATAAGGTCTCTTTTCTTGGTAAGTGATAATCTTCCCAGATGCCTCATAAGGGTTTAGGTAAATATGTTTTATTAGCACTAGTGAAACAATTGACTGTTTTACCTTTTATAAGCAATAAAGGAAAAGTTTGGCTAAATTAAAGTGCATAGAGCTTCAGTTAATAATACCTTTCTTTCCTTGAAACCTACACTATAATTAGGTAGGTCCACAGGATAGATAAAGGAAGCCCTATCAGTTAAATCAGTTGAAATGGTTCATCTGTTTGGCAAACCATATTGAGAGATTTTTAAAGCAAGTGAACACATCTTCTCAGCCTAGGACATACAATTTAGATTGTGATCACCAAGTGCTAAGATTTAAGGAGACTCTCCCATTTCATTATTGTGAAAAGGCAGTTCTGCATTTGGGTCACTACATCTTTTAGGTTATCAACCAGTAGACAATTAAAATCTGCAGTAATCACAGTCAGTGTAGAAATGGAAACACTAATCAGATATGACCTGCTTATTTTCCCTTCCATTTAAAGGAAAATATCACTAGGTAGAACTGTGTATTAAGTTGGGAGATTTTTATGTCCCTAAATTGTTGGCTCAGGATCATCTTGGTAAATGACAAGCTTATTAGAAGTTCACAAGTGGCATTGCTATTGAGTTGTGAATGTTTTCATCTCTAGTTTCTGAAATGAGGCTCCTGCGGTGGAGCCCAGAGGGCAGTCATCCTGGATGCTGTGCAGAAGGACAGGAGGAAGACCTAGGGAGAGCAGAAGGGCCAAGCAGAGCCACCTCGTGGCCATCTCTTTCCCTAGAGGCAATTTCTCTTTAAGACTTTTCTCTTTGAAGTAGAAAGTGCTGAGCTGAGTCTCTACCAGCATTATGTCTGGATATCGACCCCACCACCCCCAGCCAGGAGATGGGGGTGCTGGTGTGCCTGCCACAGAGTGTAGGCATTCTGGCTATTAAGTGGCCCAATGTTCTCGGAGGTCCCGGGCACTCCCAGAAAGTACCATGTGATTTCAGACCATGGAGCTCATGCATCTGCCCACTTAGAGACACTCTCAGACAATCTGAAACACAGACTTGCTTCTTCCTGAGATGTTTTCGAGTGGAGGGGCTGAGCCCCTACCAGTGTGTAGACACCTGACGTGGTTTTTAAATAGAAGCCAAACAGAAACTTTTAAAGTATGAGATAATCGGACTGCTGAGAAACTTGGTTAATAAATCCATCATGGAGGCCCCCAGTGACTGCAGACTTCCCAGACAGCCACATATCGCATTCCCGTGTCTAATTGCCAATCTCTCTAATCACATCTATTACAACTTTAATGTTAGGCTGTACATGCTTTCAGGAGGAAATAGCTGTCAGTGTCTAAAGAATCATTGACGGGCCTTGTATTTTATGATGGATAATGTCAGAGAATTACAGGAATGCATAATACATGGGAGCAGGGAGGTACTCAAGTGCTCATCATGATCATTGTCTGCATGTCTTGGGGGCACCTGAATTGTTGCTTTTGTAAAAATGGCCTTCCCATTCATTATTCTTGGTTCTGATAAACTAGTCACAATTCTAGCAACCCAGACTACCCTGGAAAAAAATAACTAAAACACGTGATACTACTTTGCTAGTGGATAGTGATTATCTTTTTTTTAAGAGAAATCGCTGTATAATTTTTTTCTGACTATTATATACATTCATCATTAAAGCAGCTTTAGGGAGTATCAAAATAGAATTTTTAAAAAGTAAAAATCATTCACAGTCCACCATCTAGAGATAAATGCTTTTAACACTTTGTTGTGTATCCTTCTAGATGTTGTCTCTACTTATATAGACAAAAATACGACATTAAATATACAGCTTTTAATATACCTTTTTGACTTAACGTAAAATATTTCCTTGTCGGTAAGTACACGTCTACACGATCATTTGTGATAATCTCAGAGTTTGCATGCACCATGCTAACCTCTTATCAGCAGACGTTCAGATTACTTCGTGAGGTGGTTATCTTGCAAAAAAAGATGCTTTTCTTTTCTTTTTTTCTTTTTTTTTTTTGCTTTCTACTGGAGTTTTCCTCTTAGCTTTTAAGGACATGCCCATTTAAAAAAGATGTGCCACCTACCCAGCTCGAGACTCTCCATCATCTGCTCTGCCCTCGTGCTTGTGCTTTCTCTCTCTAAAATAAATAAATCTTTTTAAAAATTTTTTAAATTTATTTATTTTTTAAAGATTTATTTATTTATTTGAGAGAGCGAGCAAGTGCACAAGCAGGGGGAGCGGCCAGCAGAGGGGGAGGGAGAAGCAGGCTCCCCGCCGAGCAGAGGGCCCGACATGGGGCTCGATCTCAGGACCCCAGGATCATGACCTGAGCCGAAGGCAGACACTTAACCAACTGACCCACCCAGGCACCCCTAAATAAATCTTTTAAAAAACCTAATTCTCTAAGGATGATTAAGATTTTCTGTCACTTTAAAAAACAATTGCACCTTTTGTTTTCAACATTTTTTTGCTTCTGCTTTGTTTTGGGTTTTTTTTTTTTTTTTTTAAAGATTTTATTTAGAGGGCGAGGGAGCATGAGTGCTCGGTGGAAGGGGGAAAGGGAGAGAGAATCCCAAGCAGACTCCACACCAAGCGCAGAGCCCAGTGTAGGGCTCGGTTTCACGACCCCGAGGTCATAACCTGAGTGGAAATCAAGAGTTGGACGCCCAACCGACTAAGCCATCAGGTGCCCCCGAGGTGCCCCTTTTTGCTTCCAGTTTGTCAAGGTGTTCATTCTCTTTACCAAAATATTTCTGGAGTGGTTGTTGAATGCTTATGCTCCCTGGAAATGATGTCCTTTTTCTTGGTGCCCTAATTCTTGGGGATTCTTAAATAACTTACTAGTTGAATTTCTTAAATACACGTTCAAGTAGAAATAGGTCCTACAACTTAAAAGAGTTTTTTATCCAGGATTGTTCTGAATTCAGATTAATGTCAGTATTCATTTTCAGAGACGGTTAAGTTTTCTTTCCTAAAAGCAGGTGTTTTGGATTAAGAGTTGATGGCCTAATTAGCCTTGGACCTTTTTTAGCTTCTTGTAGAGCATTTCACATTGTTTCTAAGTAAGAAGTAGGCTTTACTGTCCCTGAGGGTGCCTTGCTCTGCCTACCTCTATTCTCTGCCCGAATGCCTCTCTCCAGTGCAAATGGAAGATAAAGGCCAGCAGAAAATGCTTCTGTTTCCTTTTATGTTTCTCTCTTTGAAGGTAACTAGAATTTCTTTGCTAGCTCATTTCCATACTTAGATGATGTTCTGGAAATACCGGAAGGTGGGACTCAGTAAGCAACTTGGGAGTATGTTTGCATAACTGTGGGCCAGTATTTACATGAAAACAAAGTAGCTAACATTTATAACACTTACAGCTCCCATTCAGCTATAGCTAAGAGCACTTACTATACCCAGACACTGTACGTGACTGCATCTTGCTCTTGAAACAACCCTATGAGTTAGATATTGCGGTGATTTAGGTGACAAGATGGGGTTCAGATTTAATCCCAGACATAGTCTGCCTCCTCAAGAGCTTGTCTGTTCTGGTCTTGTTCATCCCACTGTGTTCAGCAAATCTTCTTTGGGCCTCAGTTTCTTAATCTTGAAATAAGGAGGGGTTGGAATAGCTGGCTGATTTTGAAGGTGTCCTCCACCCTCAACTTCTTGAGTCCAGGAATCTGCCTAGAAAACCACCTCCCTGCTAGAAATCCTCTCACATTGAACATCTACACTTGCTGACTTTGCCCTCCTCAGTCAACCTCCATTTTCTCCATGGCAATGCCTACGCTCTAAGACCCGTAGGAGAGCGGCACACGGAGTCCCCAGGAGAAGGCCACAGAGGTCCTTGTCACTGAACACTGGGATGCCACAGCCTGTTCAGGGCCAGGCGGCTCCTGCCGGGTCACAGGCCTTGCCAAAGGCGCGGACAGACTGCAGCTGTTCTGATCACTCGTGGCATGAGGGAACCTAACATGAATGGGTTATAACTTATTCATGACTAGAAGCTAAAATAGCTTCTTATAACTAATTCACAGCTACCACGTGAGTGCTAGTGTGCTATTTTTTCAGATTCTAAAATTATTACCCTAGTTCCACAGGCTTTGTGTTGAGCGAAAAGATAAGTCTGCCTTTGGTTGCCCACGAACAAAGAAGTTTCCCATTTTTAAATGGTGGGACCCTTTCCCATCAAAGACACTCCATTGCTTTTAGTCTAAGAAATGTGGTACAGGCACACTTTAAAATATTGCTTCTGGCATGTCAAGGAATTATGGGATGAGGTCATGTTCAAATCAGTGCTGCCGTAGTGCTTTTTGATTAATGCAATGTAATTCTCACGGAGACCTCCACTCAGCAACATTAGGAAGCATTGTAAAATTATCTGAAGCCGGCCTGTAATGCATGAGTTCAGATGTAAAGGAAGAATGGAAGTTCATTAGGCAAGAGGGTGGGAGGTAGTTTGCCAGGAGAATTCCAGATGGAGGGAAAAGACGTGCAAAGGCCCTGTGTTGGGCTAGGGGTGTGGCAGACAAGCGGGGAAGACAACAGTGCTGACGGAGTCCTGGGGGAGACTGGTGTGGGGAAAGGCTGGGGAGGGCAGGCGGAGCAGGCTGGGCCTCTGGGAATGGGGGCTGGATCCCAAGAACATCGCAGGGATGCAAGATGGTCAACTTTGCAGGTGAAAATGTAGGCAAGATCTGTGTATGCACTTAGGAGGAATGTTGAAGAAAAAGGTACGTGTTTAAAAGGGGGCGAAAGTGAGTCTGGCTTTGGTTCCTCCCCATTGTAGCACCAGAGCTGCTCCCGGCAGCAGCAGCGGGGCCAAGGTGCGGCCTTTTGACCCCACACAGACTCATTGCTGAGTTAGTCCCAGAGGAAGACAGGGAGTATGGCCCTGGCTTTCGGATTGGGCACCTGCCTGAACCCCAAGGATCAGGGCACACATGCAACGCTATGTGTACCTTATTCTTTCTCCCCAAGCCAGCTTAGCTGCTTCATAAGGGCTCTGGGTAGGCCCAGAGTGCCCTGCCCCCAGCCAGCTTCCTGGACAACTTTGCTGGTGAGCCTTTTTGCCATACTGGCTGGTCAGCAGTGCCCTTTGGTCATTGTCTGTCTAACGTGGAGCTCAGAGAGCCCGTGGATCCTGCTCCAGTGAGCAGTGCTGTGCAGGCTGTCACGTGGCCCGGGCCTGGCGTGGCTGGAGGAGCACTACGCTCCCCGTGCTGAGAGGCCACCACGAGGTCCCCTGCTTATTTTCCCCTCTGGGTCAGAGCATTCGAGATGTGATGCAGACTTTTGGAAAAGCGTCTGGTTTTCTGCATGGAATTGAGACCTACCCCAGCCTTCAGGATTCTCGCCCACAGAGCCTGAGGGCCCAGAGAAGCTGCAAGGCTCAGATGCAGCATTCTCTAATTTATGTTTTCCCTGGTCGATGGGATATTCCTGTTTTTCCTCAGGGGAGTATTCCGAGAACAAACGACGTAAGTGATAGGAGAGCACTTTGTGCGTGTACAAGTGGAGATGGCCCATAAATAAAATTACCGTGTCATCATTTATACATTAATGCCCTGAAAGAGAGGAAAGAACATTACTTTTGAATTAGGATGAAAATTGGACATGAGCTACTGATAGGCCATTTGTCCTTGTGCTGCCACAGAGCAGCCTCGGTGAGGTTGGGGCCGACGTCTCTCCAAGGACCTTCATTAAAAGCATGTTATCACCAGGAGATGGTGTTAGCATCCCTCCCCATGCTGGGAGGAAGTCTTGGCCAGGTCTCCAAAACCCCCCTCTAGAATTTGGAACAGTCTTTGTCAAGCATTAATTTTCCCAACATGTAGAGTGAATTGCAAATTAACAGAAATTTACTACCTAATGAATTTACCACAGGAGAAAATGCATGTGTGGCTTAACCTCCAAATCGTGGTCAAGGTAGCCTATTCAGCAGGTCTCCCTTCAGGATGCCCGTGCCCACTGCTTCAGCCCGAGTTCGCTGGCAGAGCCGTGCACGCCATGGGCGGGGGTCCTGCCCTCTGGCCACCGCCGTGGCCGGGCCCTGGAATGCCAGTCACTTGGAAGCCCATCATCTGCAGCTAAGCACAGCATCTCCGAGAGGAGAGGAGGCCAATGTCCAGGCCACACTGCCTTTGGCCGAGCCAATAACTGTGAAATTGCTGACAGCTCCCAGCGACACTTAAAAACAAAATCGGATTGCCTCAAGACTAAAAGCGGCAATACAAAGAGCCCACAATTTGTAGCAAATGCCCTTTTGACACAGAAAGTGCAGTGTTTTGCAAGCCGTGCTCTGGGAGTGTCAGCCTCCATTACTGGTTGACACACTGTCGAGACAGGGTGAATGCCTTTACTCAAGACGGATGCATTATTCATGGGTAGTAGACGCCCTGCATTTTTACCTTCATCCATCACGCTGACCCTTTCAGGGATGAGTCCTGAATGCTCCTTCGTGTCTCTGACTCCCAGAGTGTCTTAGAAATTCTGAATTAAGCCTCTCAGGACCACCTTCATTTCTTCCTCCAAATTAGCCACATCTTCCAGCTGTGTCTCCATGGCCTAAACGGGAGGCTTCTGTAACTTCGTTCTTGCCAATTTACTGGAAGGATTAGGTCATGAGCCGTGATTGCATGTCACAAGAGCTAAGAATAAGGTTTGAAAGCATCACTTTGTTCTAAGCTACAGCAACTCCTTGTCATCAGGAAGTCTGTGATATTGTCAGCCTTTTGAGCAGAGGGAAAAGAATTGAGTAGCTTGGATACCATTTGGAGACGTGACTTGTTTCCTCGGGCCTCAGTGGGCCTGCACTGTTGCTGTGTATCCAACAACTGGAGGGTGCCCTGCATGAGTAGCTTCTCCTCACTTGGGCCTGTTACGTCAGCACAGAGTGCAGAGAAGGACAGAGCGCCAGTCAGTGAAGTGCCACAGGGTTGAACTGCCTTCCTGCTGTCGGGACCCCAGACGGAGTCGCCACGCTGCCTTGCCGGCTCTGCACGTTACAGACTCACAGTCGTCTTCCTCTTCACTTTGTGTTTCTCCCAAGGCTATCTGCCCATGACAATGGGAAGCTTCAAGGGCATGTTCTTATTTCTGTACTTGCCTTGGTGAACTAATGAATTACAGATTTAGTACAATTCAAAGCTGCTGATCCACTGAGGCGGATGTGAATGCTTCTTTAAATCAGATTTAAATGTGTTATAAATAAAATGTGGTACCACACTATGATTGGAACGGGGTGGCCGCTGAGGTCCTATTTTTACTCGCCTCCCTGCCCCCTCTGGTAGATTATGGGCACATCTCATCTTGTACAATCAGTGCTGGACAAAACTGTTTTGAAATTTTAGTGTTTCCCATTTTCTTTGAGCAAGGCCTGCCTGTAAAGTTAGCATTAAGCAGGAAGTCAGAGGGGGCTCCTTCCCACAGGAGCATGCTGGCCAGCCCACCTGTGCCACTCGTCATGGCTGACTCCTGTGTTAGGGTCAGTGTCCTGCTCTCAGACCACGAGCTGGCCAGGCAGCATGGGCTCTCCAGAGCCCTGGGGTCCCAGGTGGAAGTCCCCGCCTGGCCCAGGACCTGGACAGGAGCACCTGCGCTTGCAGCAGAGACAAGCCTTCAGAGTGGAAACTGGAAGGCTGCTCACAGCTCCCCATGGAAAAGCTCTGTCTGATGGAAACTCGACCCTGGCCTCAGCTGCAGCTTGAAGTCGAGTTAAAGGCCTGGGAAATCTCATCTCTGTTCTCTAGAAACCATCACTGTAATAAGTTCCCTCTTGTTGGATTCTGTTTCTGGTCTTTTCTGTGAACTGCACTGTAACGGCCGTTGTCACGGCTACCTCTTTTCACACAAAAGTAAATCTTGTCCTTTGCTCAATTCCTAGAAATGAAATCGTGAAGTCAGAGGGATGACACACTCCCAGGCTCCGGACACACTTTGCCAAATTGTACCCCCTTCCGACCCCCGACGGGGCACAGTGGCCAACACCATCACCGGACGCTGCCCCGTGCCCCTCTCCCCGCCAAACGTCCTTCTGTTCCTCTGCACCTCTTCCCCTCACCCTCCCTCTCGGGCTTGCCTGTCACCCTCTATTTCCTCAACTTTCCTTTGGAGTGAAGCCTGTGGCCTAAGGAGATCGTGGGAAGCTTTTCCGTGTGAGTGAAGACTCATGTCTTGAGTTCCAGTTATGAACTTTTCTTAGCTCCAGAGCTGGGGTGTGTCACTGGTGTCACCCAGTGTGGTGTCAGTACCTGGGCGTGTGGTCATCTCCAGTGCCATCCACATACTGGAAGCCCTTTGAGAAGTAGTGTTCCTCTGGGAGGGCTCTTTGGCATAGCAAATGAGGAAAAATGCGCTCTGAGGTTCTGTATTTACAAGAATAATTTATAAGCAAATAACCCACATTTCGTCCTTTGCATTTTTCAGTGCTGTGCAAGGCGTCTTAAATGTCTTTGGTAGCTTTTCCAGAAAGACCAATTGACTTCACCACATTTCTCAAGTTACAGTAAAGTCAGAGAATCTGAGGCCGAGTGAGCAGCTGATGATTGATGACAGAAGCCGCCGTGGGTGGGGAGGCAGGGTTTGGGGACAGACTCCAGCTTCCGATAGTCACCACATGGCCCTTTCCCAAAGAAAGATGCAGGGCTCCTCTCAGCTCCGTGAAATCCATGGGCTTCCTTCCGGAGTTCTCCCAGCCTCTTCCTCCTCCTCCTTGGCTTTGGCCATCTCTCAGTACCATTTGGAGGAAACATTCAGCCCATTGCCCAGGTGCTCGGTCTTTCCGTGAGGAAGCTGTCAGTGTGTACCTTGTCAGGGAAATCTTTGGCAATCTAGCAATTTTGGTCACAGCCTGTTGAAGTCTATGTGGCGTGTGGAAAGGCTAGGATTTGGAATCGGGGAACCCAGGTTTAATGTACCCCTTCCGCCTCCAGAGCCAGGCCTCATGCTGCCTGCCACCCCCCCAAAGCCAAGGAGGGCAGGCAGCAGGCAGCAGGCAGTGCCCTCTTCCAGCCTTCCACCCGCGACCCTCGCTGTCAGAGCCACCAGGGTCTGTGTTTCCCGCAGGCCATCTGGATGTCAGCATGGCAGCCACAAACCTGGAGAACCAGTTGCACAGTGCCCAGAAGAACCTCCTGTTCCTTCAGCGGGAGCACGCCAGCACCCTCAAGGGGCTGCACGCCGAGATCAGGCGGCTGCAGCAACACTGCACAGGTACCAGGGGCCCCATGCGACCCCCCGGAGCAGGGCCCCTAGGCCCACCTGGGGCCGTAGAGCAAAGCAGGACCTATTGTTGGGACTGTTTGAGACAGAGGCCGGCTCAGAAGCCGTGCCAGGCTCGCTCAGGAGTGGAGCGAGAAGAGATTTCACTCTTCTCTCTGATGTGGTTAAGCCCACCATCGCTGGAGTCCATCCCAATGTCTTCCCTCATCCTCTTTGCCTAATCAACACGCACCAGTCGTAAAGCTGCAAAGCCATTTCTTGGCATACTGAGGATTTAGAAAATCAAAATGCAATTTACAGTGCATTTTGGAAATGATCGTCAAACTAACAGAGCGAGCTGCTTGCTAACTACTGTAGATGCTGGGGTGTGTCTTAGGGAAGGAGGGTCTCTCTGAGCCCTAGGAGGGACAGTGGCCACTGGTGGCTCCTGCCATTTGCACGCCTGCCACTAACGCTGCCAAGCCCTGCTCTGGGCAGGACTTGCGGGCTGATCGTGGGAATTGGTTCTGCATTTTCAGAGCTGATGAAGACTTTGAAACCTACTGTAAACATACAAAATTAATGTATATGGTTTCCTTTTTAGATTTAACATATGAGCTGACACTCAAAAGTTCGGACCAGACAGGTAAGAACTTCTTCCCGGAAAGTGAATGGCGGTATTATTTCTGGTTGTGGCACATGTTGGTGCCATTTGTTCACTAGCTACACATTTAGAAGAAAATATATCACTAGGAAGAGTTGCACGTGTGACCAGAGCTTTCTAAGAAAAGGTGGGAAGGAAGTTTGGACCCTGAGGTGTTATTAAGGGCTGTCAGTTGAGTGGGAAGGAAGAGTGGTTTTATTTTCTTTTGATGGACACATATATTTGGAATGTCTCTTACATGATTTTCTTGACTTTGATTTTTCTCCAGTGAATGTCTTCCTTCTCTAATCAAGAAATTAATGTGATTTAAACCAGAAAGAGGAGAAGGAACAGGGTCCCACCACCTCTGTCCGTTGAGCCTCACCCAGGACCTGGCACAGAGCAGGCGCTCCCGACACACTGGTTGAGTGAGGGACCAAATGACTAGATAGTCCCCAAAGGATCATGAATGCCTTTCTCTAGACTGCAGTCCCAGAAATGCTTCCCCTCAACCAGAATCCTCAGGGACCCCCAAAGATATCAGCCTAATGGCAGCTGGGGCAGAGAAGATAGAACGGGGGGCCCCTGTGGCCAATGACAATTAGCTTGCTCCCCGGAACCAAGTGGGGATTTGAAAAGTGCAGAATCCACATGAGTCGAGATGCCTTTTCCTAAATAGGCCGCACTATGGCCTATTTATTATTCATGAGTGTGTCCAAGTATGGGTAACAGACACAGACCTCTCCATGGGTCTCAGTGCATCGCCAAGTACTGACTTTTCCATTTGTGACACTCAGGTTACAGTCTCCTAAGTATGTCTTTCAGGGGCCCAGATGTCCTTTTGTCTGTGTGGCAGAGGAGGGGCCTCGCTGAAGAGATACGATGCCAGGCTCCTCTTCCCCCAAAGCCCTGGGCCAGGATCAGGGGCCTCCAGGGATTCTTGCACCCCTGCCATCCACATCTCGGGAATCAGGATGTTTCACTTTCCACCCCCTCCTGGCCAGGCTAACCTGAAGATTAGTTCTGCCCTTGAACCCTCTCTGCGTACAGGAGGAAGGAGCGCCTATGCCTGGTCCCTCCTCCCGTGCCTCTAGAGAGCCCCTTGAGGGTCTCAGCTCTAAATCCCAAGGCCACCCACCCATCCTCCTCAGCGGCAGGGGCTCAAGGTGATAATTGGAGGCAGTATAAGAGCTCTCAGCTGGCCCTGGTGGGGCATCTCCCCTCCCCAGGACTGGAAGTCACTGCTTTACCTTGGTGGATGCAGAACTTGCTCCATTTAGGGGCACAGGGCGGGGGGGGGGGGGCAGGGAAGGGGGAAGATACAGGCTCCTGGACCCCCTCCCCTGAAGGTTCTGATTCTGAGGCTCAGGGAGGGGATCTGAGAATCTGTTTTAAAAGTGCCACAGTGAGAGGCACCTGGCTGGCTCAATCCATAGAGTGTGTGACTCTTGATCTCGGGGTCGTGAATTCGAGCCCCACATTGGGTGTAGAGATTACTTTAAAAAATTTTTTTTTAAGTGATGCAGTGACTGAGCACTCAGGCAGCTGGGGAAATCTGTCTGTAGGTGATGAAGAACGGTTGCCTCAGCTGAGTGCACATGCAGCTTTTATGGGGAAAGACCGAAACTTCTAGAAAGGATGTGGGTGTGGAGGGAGGAGGTAGAGTAGAGCTTCCTATAGAAGAGTGGAAATTGGCAAAAGAGGAGGTGCTGATCCCTGGGAACAATGGTCACCAAGGAGCAGCTCTCTCGAGTCTCAGGGAGGTAGGGCAGGCAGACAGGGGGCGCTCTTGAAAAATCAGGAGCCAACAAACATCAGTCCGTAGCCCTGGATTTGGGGCCCCACTTGGCCCGCATCCCCATGTGAGAGGTGCCCGCGGACGCTGGCTCCCAGCCCAGCACAGGCCCCGGCAGCCCCCGGGGAGATCCTGAGCTGCTGGAAGTGGGCACATACAGGGTGGGCCCGGGGCTGAGGCTGAGCCCCAGCCCAGGGACAGCCACCACTTTAGTCGGGGACCCTGTGGCAGGGAAGGCAGCAGCCTCCCCTCCTGTCTCCTCTGCAGCTTCAGAGTTTTGTGCTTAGACACGGAGGAAGTCTACAGTTGTCTTTCAGAACGGGGCTTCGAGTGAAGCAGGCGCTTATTAGTACATGCGGCCCAAGCTGACAGAGGGATCTGCTCACAGTTGACTTCCTATTTGCTGGGGTCTGATAGCCTGAGGTTGCCCGTTGTGACCTCAGCACTTTTGAAGTGTGCGGGCATTCTGTGCAGTGAGCCAGGGAACCGAGGGCGGGAAGGCGCTCCGAGAGCACTCGATCGGCACCTGGATGAGGGAGAGGGCAGGGGGGCGGGAGCAGGAGGCCCTGGGGAGGCCAGCCAGCACAGAAGGACTCTCTGCCTCCGCTCTGGGGGGTTCTAGACCCCGGCCCTTGGCTTGTTCTTCTAGGAGAGGGGTCTTCCAGAAGCAGTGAACTAAAGAGAAGATGTGAAGAACTGGAAGCCCAACTGAAGCTCCAGGAGAACGAGAACAATGAGCTGCTCAGAGAGCTGGAGCAGAAGAACGCCATGATCGCGGTGCTGGAGAACACCGTCAAGGAGCGGGAGAAGAAGTACCTGGAGGAGCTGAAGGTGAAGAGCCACAAGCTGAACATGCTGTCCAGCGAGCTCGAGCAGCGCGCCAGCACCATCGCCTACCTGACCTCCCAGCTGCACGCCGCCAAGCGCAAGCTCGTGAGCGCCAGTGGGACCTCGGACGGCAGCCCCTCCGGGAGCCCCGTGCTGGCCAGCTACAAGCCGGCGCCCCCCAAGGACAAGCTGCCCGAAACGCCCCGCCGCCGGATGAAAAAGAGCCTCTCGGCCCCCCTGCACCCCGAATTTGAAGAGGTCTACAGATTTGGGGCTGAGAGCCGGAAACTCCTCTTGCGGGAGCCAGTGGATGCCATGCCTGACCCCACCCCATTCCTGCTGGCCAGGGAGTCCGCCGAGGTCCACCTCATCAAGGAGAGGCCTCTGGTCATCCCCCCCATCACCTCCGACCGCGGCCCGAGCGAGCAGCACAGCCCGGCCCGCGAGAAGCCACACAAGGCTCACGTGGGGGTGGCCCACCGCATCCACCACACCGCCCCGCCACAGACCCAGCCCGAGGTGGAGACACTGGCGGTTGACCAGGTGAATGGAGGGAAAGCCGTGAGGAAGCACTCAGGGACGGACAGAACTGTGTGAAGCCTGCCCTAGGCGGCCCTTCACCCTCGGCTGTCGATGCACTGTGATCACTACTAGGA
Organism: Eumetopias jubatus; assembly: GCF_037043125.1. Taxonomy (NCBI): domain Eukaryota; kingdom Metazoa; phylum Chordata; class Mammalia; order Carnivora; family Otariidae; genus Eumetopias; species Eumetopias jubatus. The sequence goes on along the minus strand of NW_028274822.1, from coordinate 87,978,455 downwards.
AAAACTCATCCTTTTTTTTTTTTTTTTAAATCCCATGCATGCCAAATTTTTTTCAGACCTGTCAACAGATTATTCTTCTCCTGCTCCTCTTGCCCTCTTACTGACACCAAAATACGATCGTGTCCCTGCTGCAGAATACGTATTTACTAATCGCTGTGGCCAAACACCTGTGTGCCGAATCGCTTGCTTCTAATCCCACTCCGTGTAACCTCCGTGCGCTCGTGGACAGAGCACAGGCCCCAGGCTGCATCACTGCTCGACGTTAATGAAATCAGACAGTCACACGCCTCACTATACAGCCAGAGCAATACACGCCGACCGACCTTGACCCTCGCTCCAGTTTCCAGGGCAGCCCGTCTGGAGCAGCCCCTGCTCCCTCCAGGAGACCCTGTCACCTCCCGACAAGCCTTTCCCAGGGCGGCACAGAGAGCCAAGAAGCTGTATATGTATATCACGGGAACAAAATATGATGTTACTTCTCATATCACCACAACCTGAATGTGTGTTCATATTTTTTGTTTTATCCAAAGTGTTCAAGATCCCAACAAACTTTATTTTCTAAACCTGCCTCTTTCTGTTTTGTGTCTTTTATTAAACCACCTGAGGGAGGAGCTGGCGGGGGGGGGGGGAGGCTGTGGGAGCAGGAGAAACAGCTGCCCCCCACCCTAGTAACTACTGCATTCTCACCCCATGTTCTCTCCCAGGGCTCCCGCCCCTGAGAAGGCTCTGCACTTCCAGGTTCTGGCAGAAGCTACTTGTGCCCATGACTGGCCCCTGCCCCTCTGCCCTGCTGGTGTTCCACCAGGCTCCTCCCTTGCAAAGTAAAGCCACTCCTGCCCTCCAGCAGGCCTGGCCCCAGGGTGTGCAGAAGGAAGGGGTCCCGCCCAGGAGCCAGGCTGGGATGTTCTAAGTCTGCCCCCAGCCCCACGCAGCCCCGGCCAGGGTGCAGGTAGGAGCTTATGTGGGAGTGACACACCAGCTCAGGGTCCTCACCCCCACCCGGCAGGCTGGAGAGCTCCGGAAGGGGGGAGGGGTGGCGGTGGGGGACCACGGCCATCTGCTGGGGGCGGCAGCATCGGCCCAGGAAGGGGACTCTGCCAGACCCCGCCCAGCAGCCCAGCACTGCCACCTAATCACGACGTCTCCTCCGAAGGGAAAGAAAACGACATACCTTAAACTGTTCTCTAGTATTTACTTTCCAAATACGCAGAAGCCTTAGAAACAGTTTAAAAAACAAAACCATCTGCTTACTTTCTACGGAAAGAGATTAAATTGACTGATTTCAAATGAAAGGAAAAGCCGTGTCCATCCACCTCCAGCCACTCCAGGCCCCGAGAGCTGACCGCAGACGTGACCACTGTTGCCGAATGCCCACATTTCTACCGCCAGCCACGGACGGAGCTGGGCATGTGGGTTTCTTGGCCCAGACGGTCAGTCGGAGTTCAGGGTGAGGCATACCCCCTGCAGCACCCAGTGAGAAATGTGCTTTGAGGTGAAGAGATCGGCTTCAAACACCAGACCAACTCCCATGGCATTCCTTCTCATGGAGGTGGTGTAGACCGGCGTCCGGAAAGTGTTCTGCAAAGGAGAGGCGAGGTGTGCTGCCAGAGGGCAGAGGAGCTCAAGCCCAGGCCGTGGGACACTCGTGTGGGTGCGGATGGTGCAGTGCGCCTCCCGCCGGCCTGGCCAGGCCGCCCTCCGCAACCAAGCCCCGACAGGGTGAAAGTGGATCCGGGCCAAGCAGGGGGGCACCTGCTGCCACCCCAAATGTAAGGACTTGATGAGGCAGGACATGACGGGAAGGGAGGCGTCTCTCCCGAAGTCAGTCCGGACCACAGCTCCGAGCGTGAAGCTGTGCCGCTCGGGGAGTCTCCACTTACACACCTGTGCACGCGTGGGTCTTCCCGGGAAGTGGCTCCACACTCTTGCCCTGTCTCAGGGCTTCCCCCACCCACCAAAGTTTAACCACCTGTGTTTTAAAGGGCCAGACGGTCTGAACCACCCCAAGTGTGACCCTCCCACCTGCAGTTTGAGGCGATGGGCTTCGATGGGGATGATCTTCAGAATCGGCAGGTCGACCACCAGCACCTTAGGTTTGCTCTTGATAAGACATCCTCTTTCTGTATCCCAGTCAGCGCCTTCCAGATACAGTCCCGAGACAAAGCATCCTAGAGATACCAGGAAGAGACGGGGATTTCTGTGGAGGCACCGGCGGCTCTCCCGGATGTCCGCGGTGCACGCACAACAAGTAACCGGCTCTCCTTCCCCAGACACAGCCCAGGCCTTTTTCCAAAAGAGGTGGCCGTCCTTTCTTCCCTTTGCAGAGGGACAGCCCAGACAGGACACTCTGTAGATCCCATGAGCCTCCCCCATGGCCTCGGTGAAGGGGACGAGGGGTGGGCACCTCCCCCAGCAATCTGCTTCAAGGAACACAGTCCAAGATGCTGGAGCCCCGGGTTATAAAGACAGAAGCACCAGTCATTCCATTCGGTACCACGGCAGCCCCAAGTCCCTGAACCAGAGGGGGGCGGGCAGGAAGTCAAACCCAGCAGAGAAAATGGTGTCTGGGGAACAGGACATGACAGACATGCACAACAACAGAGGACAGTCAGTCACCCAGAGAGCGTGGTGGCCCTGACACCTGCCAGTTCCTCTGAGACCTCGCTGGCCTTGTGCTACGGGGATGGTGAGCATCCCTGAATCTCTACCATGAAGCCCGTCTCTAAGTTGGCTCAAGAGGGCTTTTGTTGCTCACGGTTAAATGTCCTCCGACTCCAGGGCCCCGCCCTAGGAAATGGCAGCTCCCAGCCAGAGTCTGCAGCGTCAGTCACCAGTGTTGAAGGGACCTGACGTTATAATTTGTGGGTCCAACCTCATCTGATCTGCCTTCTGGCGCCCACGCCCCTGATCCCTCAGGGTTTCCAGGGAAGCCCTCGAGTGATCCAGTTCTGTGAAATATCTAATTCTGACCAAGGAGCCCACTTGCCACAAAGGAGCCCAGTGAACATGGTTCAGGTCTCTCCTGACATCAACCCTAGGTCTCAGTGCTGAAACTGGCAGAGCAGTGCATGTGGTCACCCTCAGAGAGGTCAAGACTCGGGGAGGGCACACACAGCGCCGCTGTCCGCAGCAGCCTCACTTTCAAACGTGGCCTGGCCCTGTTTCAGCCCACACCGTGCCTGTTGCTCGGAGTCGGGGACAGCTCGGGGAGGAGACTCCCCAGCGAGCTGACTGTACCTTGTCCTGCCCGCTCGTTCACTTCATCTGCATCTTGGAACTTGGTCACTTGCGTGAACAAGGTGGAGCGGTCAAGCGGCCAGTTGTTCTTCCGACAGGTGGCCTGCACCAGGGCCGTGAGGTAGGACTCTGGGATGTGCAGCCCCGAGAGCCACATCACGCTGGGCTCGCTCTCGGTGACCTGGAGGGAAGGGAGGGAAGCTGGCAGGAGCCTGGGGCCAACATCAAATGCCAGGGCCAAGCACAAACCAGACATTCAGTTCACAATTAAACATAGTTCACCTTGGCAGCGAAAAGATGGGCATGGGTACAACTGGGAGCCTGCTGGGGAAAACAAGCTAAACCGCCTGATTCCAGAAGGAATGAAGATCTAGGTATAAAAGAACCAAGTCAAAAAAAGTACCAGATCACATCTCCAATGGATGTCGTCAAGACCTTGGAGTTGGGAATGCCAAACCCAGAGGCCATAAAAGAACAGACTGATACATTTGACTAAATAAAACTGTAACACTTTCTTACAGAAAAAAAAAATGCCATAAGCAAAATCAAAAGACTTATGACAAGTTGGGGGAAACACAATACTGGCAGACACAGGGCTAATCTCCCTGATACACAAAGAGCTCCAAAAGATCATTTTAAAAAGATGGAGAACTCGATAAAAATGAAATCAAGACACAAAAAGACGATTCACAGAAAAAGAAATGAGATACCTACGTGTGTGTAAGATATGCTCAGCCTCACCATAATTAAAGAAATGCACACCCACATATATTATTATTTACCAATCAGGGAGGAAAGATCCAAAATATTAAAAACACACAGTGTCACAGAGAGGGGAGGAAATACTCGTGTTCGTTCACTGTGCTTCCCACTTCTTTAGAAGACTGTCTGACAAGAGCTGTCAGAATGTGAAATGCACACCCTGGGACCCAACTCTGCCATTGTAGGGATTTGCCTGTGAAATATACTCATGTGCGTAACTAAAGACATAGGTGCCCGAGTGTTGTCCATTCTGGCTAAAAAGAGAAAAAACCCAAATGGAACCACCCAAGTGTCCATGAGAGGAAAGGACATGGAACATCTGTAAAACAGAGTCCCCTTAAAAGAGTAAGTTAGATCCAAATGTACTTAGAGGAAAAATGGCCAAGATGGACTCCGAAATGAATAAATCAGATTGTGCATAATAGGCTTCGAAATCTTAAAAATGAAACAAAAAGGAAAAAATAATACAGGTATGCCTGTAGAGTCAGAGACCATTTCTAGAACACCCAATCAACTGCAAACAGAAGGTACTACTGTGGAGTTAGAGAGGGGTTGGGAGTTGGAGGTGGTTGGGGGCAGGGTCGGTCCAGGCTGAACCTCAAACCAAAGAAGGGACCATTGCCTCTACTTACCCACAACGTGTACTGGCTGAACCGCCGCAGGAAGTAGAGCATCCAGTTCCCAAGGGACTTTAACGTGTCCGGGGCAAGCTTTCTCCAGATATTAGGGATTTGCCCGAGGAAAAGAGACCTGGCTACGTCATCTAACTCATTGCTCATGCCAACTTCTCCCGCCAAGGCCTGTTTGCAGAATTGAGAGCAGTCAGGCAAGACCGTCAGAAAACTGGGTGGTGCGTCTAGGCAGTGGTGTGCGCATTAGGAGCATGCTCACTCACCCTCTGAAGTTCAGCCAGAGACTTGGACATCCGTATGACAAGCTTGTTGAAGCGTTCCAGCTCCTGCAGAAGCACCACCGACGTGGGGGAGATGCCCACCCCGAGGCGCTTCCTGATCTGGTCCAAGTCAAAGATTTTAGGCATCTTGTTTTCTATGTCCTTGGCAATGTGGCCAATGTAATCATCTCGGCTGATGCCACTGCTGGATTCCCCTAAAATCAGGACAGTTTTTAGGGAAAGCAAGGCATCTGAGTGTTAGGACTGGGGCATCCTGAGCCTTCTGGTGCTTGGAAAGGCATCAACAGTATACAACCGACAAGAACCAAGAGCACCCTGTGCCAACACCTTGCACCCTGACCGAACCAACTCCGTCCCCCACAGCGGACTTCACCTGTCTGAGGCTGCAGCTCCAGCAAGTGGGCCCACATGTCCCGAGCCGCCTGAGTGTAATATCCAATCTCAGCATTGGAATGAAGACCAAACACTTCGGGTGTGTTGGCCAGTGGGAGGGCCTCAATGGCTTCTATAATCAGAACAGGGAATACGCTGTCACACCACCCTCAATTTCTGAGAGCCCACCGCCTCAACATCCCCAGATAGGCAAGACCAATTTCCATTGCTTAAGGGGTGACACGTTTTTGAATACAAATTCTATACCACCACACCCTAATACAGCTGTATGTTTATCATTTATGAAAATGGCTCAGTGGGCTTCCCTTCCAGGCAGAAATCTGACATATTTGTCATCATTCTAGGACAGGAAATCTGAACTAACTCCATCAGTGCTGAGGCTATAAAGAACGTGCTGGGCCCCCTATAAAAATATCATGGAGCACGCCCACCAGCCAAGGATCCCCACCAGCAGAGAGGTCAGAAGAGCCATCAAGTCAACCATAGAAAACAGAACAGCTGAAATGTGTGGTGGATCTCCCTTAGAAAACAATTTTAACATACGTTTTGATGCCTGAGAAATCTCACCAACGAATTTTTCCTTTACATCACCAACGGGGATTTTATAGTCCACTTCCTTATTCCGGAAGAAGTGGAATGGCTGGAAAGTGTCAAAAATGAAGTCTCCCAGGTACTCATCCATGTAGATGGTCAGGATACGCCGATCGAAGCTGTCGATGGCCCGTCCTCCGTACATGACCTGAGGTACAGGAAGCAAGAACTGGCTGGGGGCGCAGGACCCACCAAGGGACCCCTGAGACCGGATGTGCCCTTGGGGATGCTCCTGCTGGCCTGGCCACTGTGCAGCTCAAACCATGTCGATGGCATGCCTTGTGACCCACTGTGAACAAGAGGTGCCCTCATGAAGAGCGGGGAGCCCGTATGCCATTTGCAAAATCCCCAAAACAGACCACAAAACCACCAAAGAAGCCAGCCGCCACTTTGGTCTTTGGAATTGGTGATGTCCCTGTGTGAGCCACCTGCAGGGCATGGGGGTGGGGGCTGTATAAAGTAATGGTCTCCAGAGTGGCGCTCCATGCCCGCTGGACAGGAACGAGATTACAATGACAGGCCCGAGGCCATGCCCACCCCTAGAGAACACAGCCCCCACAGTGATGAATCCAGAGCGTCCACGGGGATGAAGCCCACTTAGGAGAAAGACACCCAGGTGATGAGCCAACAGAATTCCTCAGAGACCTTGGGCCTTCAGCTGACGGGTGGCAGAAGGAAGAGGGGAGTCACCAAGGGCTCAGAGGTCACAGACAGGGCCCCAGGCCACAGCCCATCTCTAGCCCCAGGAGGAGCCCACGAAGGGTACCCCAAGATGCTCCTACCTCTCCAATGAGGTACTTGAGGCTGCCCCACGGGATCCTAGGGTCATGTTGCTGGAAGGCTTTTGTTAGGTACGTGTTCAGAATCTCCATGCAGACCTTAAAAGAGGAGGGACTGGCGTGGTTATTCTCCAACCTATGAAGTCACTCCCGTGCTGACCCTTTCCTGAAGTGTGGGCGGGAGCAGCCGGGTGGTCGTGAACTTGGAGAAAGGGTCGGGGGAGATGAGCTGGCTGAGGGGGACCAACAGCCACTGTGTCTTCACCTGGAAGTCAGACTCATTGAAGTCATAGTACACGTTCCACCCGATCTTCCCAAACTTTCTCCTCTCCTGCACCACCGCGTGGAAGAACGCCAGCACATAGACCAGGGACTTGAAGGCCGGGTGCGGACACTGCTCCAGCATGTCTTGAGAGATCTTGAAGTATGTCGCTCTCATGTTGAGTTTCAGCCCGTTGGGGGGCTCTGTAACAACCTGTCAGAAAACAAATCGTAAAAAAAAAAAAAAAAAAAAAAGAAAACAAATCGTGACCAAAACCGCAGACCCATGAGTCCAGCTTTGAAGAGGGTGCAAAGTGTAGACATCTCGGCTTTCCCTTCCCTTCTGTGTGGCCACCTTTCCCATCCCCCACACAGCAAATGTCTCTTGTGAAAGGCCTGGCAAAGAAGTTAGGGAACGAGATACTGTTCTGGCTCCTGTTCATCAAATGACCCAAGGAAGGTGCTTTAGCTTCTCTGGACCATGGAAAGCAGTTAAGTTTTCCCTCAACCTGCCCCAGATGACAGAACCTTTCCAAACACAACTTCTCTGGAGAGTAAGTTAAGCAGGGCATATAAGCCGCTAGAGCCCTGCAGATGTGGGCAGAAGGTTTGATAAATGTGAAGTACAGGAAAACGAACCTAGATAGTGTTTTCGATGTGTGCGGAAGTGGTAGAGACAGGCCTGAGGCATTAACCGTCCCCCCCGAAAATTGTCACCCAATACAAGACAGTGCTTATTTCTGAAGAGAGAGGGAGAGATGGACGTGGGAAGGGTGGGTGTGAGGGTCCGGCTGTGTCCTAGATTTCCAAACACACATGCACACACACACAGGGCTGGGGGGCCAGGGTATCTGTCACAAGCCAGACCTTCAAGGACTTCTGCAGAATCCCAATGGGGAAGCCCTCGGTGGGGTCTGTGGTGAGCCACAGGCGGAAGTCCGGGTGCGGCTTGCTGATCCTCTCCAGGGACTTCTCCAGATCTTTCAGCCACTGGACCAGGAGATGACAGTTCTGCAGCATCAGCCACTGCCCGCGGGCCACTGCTGTCTCCAGCAACTGCAGAGCTACCTGCACCAGGAGATGGGGCGGGGGAAGGGGGGTCAGCGTCCCAAGCCATACTGGCCCTGTGCTCTCCCAGGCACCCACTCCACGCCCCCCAGAAATGAACAGCCCACCCCAGCAGGAGCCACAAAGGAGCCAGGGACCCAGGAGCTCCAGAGGCTACCTTCCAAGAACTATCTTTCAGAATCCCTTCAGGGCCTGGAAGATGAGCCAGCACCTTCCACCCACCGGCCTCCCTCGGCCCCGGGAGCTCCAGGTTCTCTGGGACAGTCGCACTGGTGCCCTGACTACGTCAGTGGCCATGCCCCAGGGGCAGTGACAGCCCTGATCTGAAATGGGTACGTCACCGGGACTGGAGGAGATGACGACTACATGTGAACAGACGTTGGGAACAACAGGGCACAGCGACCAGGCAGGGTCAGCAGTAACAGCATGCCCACTGTGGGACCATACGGCTGTCATGCATCATCCGGGCACCCAAGCACCACTGCCCAGAGGACCGGAAATGCACCCAGCTCTCGCGTGGAGCAGCACCCTCAAAACCAGATATTAACCAACTGTTAACAGAGGCCAGGAACCTCACCTAAATTTAGAGTTTGTTCCTTCCAACAACAAATTACCTTTTCTTGGCCTTGACCCATGGCGAGGAATTTGAGGCGGTTTCCTCCAAAACCACTGCGCTCGGCTAATTTCATAAGGTCACTGGCAGGGTCAGAGCCAGGACTGAGGATGAACACAATGGGTGAATTTGGAGTGCTCTGCTCAAAGATGGCCTCGAAGCTGATCATGGGGGGCTGCACGTACCTAGTGAAGGAAACAAAGCAGGGACTCTCGTGGAGGACAGCGACACAGGAGGGTGAACTCCTAGGTGACAGGGGCCCCACTGCGTCCCCCTAGCACACCCCAGCACATTCGTGGGGGCGCCTCCCGACAGGGGCCCTTCCAGGCAGACGTCCCCACGACACACAACCCAGAGGCTCCACGTCAACAATTCCACAGGTATGTCCTGAATGGCCTACTTCTCAAGATTTTTGAAAATTAGTTACCAACACATCAGGCTTGGGCGATTTGACACAGAAATCCAAATTTGTAACTTCTTTCAAAGAGTCGGGGGATCCAGCCACTGGGGGGGGGGGGCCTGCCAGCTGGTGTCAGTCAGCAGGAGCTAAGGAGCAAATGCCCCCGTGGACCAGGCTTGACTTCTCCCATGTGCTGCCGTCCCCAGCCAGCCCCGCTCACTCATTGCCGTCTGAGTTTGAGTTTGCAAGCACAAGTTATCTGCCTGTCTTCAGTTCCAGAGCAGCGCTGTCCAATATGGAAGGCATTTGGCGCATGTGGCCACTGAGCACGGGACTTTGAAGACTTAATACTAAATAAATATATAAAATATTTCCAAAATGTTTGCATTGATTACATGTTGAAATGATATTTTAATGTGCTAAGTTAAATAAAATGTAATTAAAATTAACTTCATCCATTTCTTCCTGAACGCGGCTACTAGAAAACTTTACACATGTGACTCCCGCTGAGCCTCTCCCAAGTAGCACGGAACTAGAGTGACTAACACTGCCCAAAGTTGGGCAGCCACCACTGTCTGCGAGTCTGGGGTGCGGGCAGGCAGGGAGGAGCCCACAGAAGGGCCAAGCAAACTCCATAACACACTTACTTCTCTCCCATTGTTTCAGTCACGTAGTCGGTCACTGCCCGATATACCCGATCCACACGGAAACAGCGCAAAATAAGCAACTTCTGGAAAGGGGTGATGTTGTTATCGTAACCCAAGGGAAACGGAAACTGCTCGAGTGAGTCCAGGTCATACCACTGGGAAAAGAACATTCATGGTGGCATCAACTTGGAAACGATACAGGCCCCCATTTTTATATGAAGCTCTCAAAAGTCACTGTAAAGGAATGAAACCTACACAAGTATGAACCTCAAAGCCACTTCTAGTCAGATGTGTCATTTTCTACCTCCCCCCCCCAAAAAAACTGAACTTCAGGAAGGGAGGGGCCGAGTCTTTTTCACTGTTGAGTCCCATGGCAAGTGCCCATTTCTCGGATGGACGGATGGACAGACAGATGGACGGTTCTCCCACACACTAGCTGAACCAGATAAAGGAGAATTCCATCAAGGGTGTTGGAGGGAGCTGACTCCACTCTGAACGGGTCACTCAGGGGTATCTTCTCGCTCACAAGGAGTAAGGCTACGGTTGAAATCTCAAGCCCACCGACATGGAGGGAAGGGAAGGAGGAGAGAGAGAGAACATGGTCTCACCTCCTGCCAGACCGCCACGTGTTTCTCAACATCATCAGGAAGATTCCCGAAGTTGTCTGAGAACATTTCTGATAAAAGCATGATATCTTCCCAGCCCTGGTCAGACAACCAGGCACAGGGCTTTTTTCGTTGGCTCTTTTCCAGGGAAATGTTTCCTAATCACAACAGAAGACGGGAAGTAAACAGCCAGCAGCAACGCCGGGAGGAGTGAGTAGCTCGGGACTTGGACTTCTCCCACTCCGAGGAGAGACCCACGTCTCCAGAGGGGACAGACAGAGGAGGAGATGTGGGCTCACCTTGTCACTGTCGGGGACCCCACCCAGGCAGTTCAGTGTGGCTTCCGGCCTCGGGGCAGCCTGTGGGCAGAGACCCCGCTGCTCCAGGCCAGACCAGAACCACTTCTGAGGTTGCAATTGTCAACTGAAATATTTAGTAAAGCAGTGCTGTTGGAGCGTGCCTGGGGAGGGGGGTGCGGGCGGGGGGCTCAGTCAGTTAAGCATCTGCCTTCAGCTCAGGTCGTGATCCCAGGGTCCTGGGATCGAGCCCCTCTCCCTCTGTGGCTCCCCCTGTTGTGCTCTCTCTTTCTCTCTCTCTCTCTCAAATTAATTATATTTTAATTGTGCTGCTGGAAGCCAAGTTCTAAGGAGAAGTTTGGTAATACTCTGGTTTGTTTTAACGAACCTCCATGTGTGTGCAACGGGGGGGAGGGGGGTCAAGGGAGTGGGGAAGAATGAAGGGCGGCACATTCATCACCTTTTAAGAAGAAATCTAATTCTTCCTGGGGGACTCTGCCTTCTGCTTGTTCTATTTTGATCGTCATATTGAAAGAGAAGAGTAACTTGTGTCTCTCAAACAACCCTGGAGGGAAACATCAGACGGGCACTGATGAAGTAAATTTGCTTTCAAAGTGGAGTTTCCTACACACGACAAGCTTAAACTTAAGAGAAATGAACCGAACGGCCTGACATCTTGGTGGCTCTCGGCACCCCCACCCCTCCACCCCCAGAATGTCCGCGGCTGAGCCCACACAGCACGGGCCGGGTCTGTGCGGGGAGCCCACGAGCCAGCCTGCGGTCCCGCTCACTTGTGCGCGTCCGCAGCAGCCCTGCCTGCCGCACCCATTGCACCCGCCTGGGAGAGCAGAGCGGGGTCCAAAGGCGGCTGGAGGACAGCGCGATAGAAGGCCAGAGCCACCTTCTCAATGGAACACGGGTCGTTTGCCTAACCCTAAGTGTGGGCTCTTGTCTGGTGTCGTCTAGGAGAGGCGTTAGCAAGCTCCCTGTCAAAGGCTGGATAGGAAATATCTCCAACGTTACAGGCTGGTCTCCATAATAACTACTCATCCACCCCTGCAGCGGGGAAGCAGCCATAGACAAATGGCCCAGCCGGGTTCCAACAGCACATTATTTACACAAGCAGGCAGGGGGCCAGACCTGGCCTGCTGGTCACGGTTTGCCAACCTCCACTGCAGAGCAAGCACATTCCACCAACAGATTTGTTAGTGATAGGGGGATGCTGAATACTAAAGTTCTTCTTTAAAATAAAAAACAACAACAACAAAAATACCAGAAATGTGTTCTTGGGGAAAAAACTGGGTAAGTCCAAATGTGACTGTGTTGGGAGTGGGGGCCTTTAAAGAGGAACGAAGGTAAACCGAGGCAGTTAGGGTGGGCCCTGATCCCCTCCACCTCACATCCTCCACAGAAGAGATCTGGATACACAGATGCCAGAGGTGCACACACGCAGAGCAGAGGGGTGCTCACCCGTGCAACCATAGTTATAGATGTTGAAGGTCAGCGTGTCCATAATGTTCCGTAATCGCTTCATGAGAATGGAATCAGGCAGGGACTTCTTAAGTGACAAGCCAAAGACCTCCAGGAAGGCGATGAGGGAGTACTGGTACATGGCATTGACCAGGGCCATCTCGGACAGCACGAAGAACAGGATGGCGCCCCTCCTGGCGGCCGGCCGGTAGCCATCCCGCAGCCTGTCGATGTCCAGGGCTGTCTTCTCCGCCAGCTTGAGCTTCTCCGATACCTAAAGAGAAGGTGTGCATCACCGTGGAAATGGGGAGACTGACACCATCACCACGATGACTTAGAAAATGGGCAAGAAAGTAAAGAATACAGAGAGCAAGAGTGGGAGGGAGCAGCAAAGAAATCCATGCACCGCTCGCTGGGGTTTGCAGAGCACCCACCCTCTTGCCAGATGTTTGTTGGCCAGACTCCCCAGCACCTGTGCCCTGTCCTTCTAATAACAGTCCCTGACTTCAACTTGGACACTCCAACTTCCCCCCCTCATCCCATATGTGGGGTCCACCCTAACCCCAGGAGAGGAGCGTGTGCCCCAGGCCCAGCCAGTCTAAACACAGCATCCCCGGCCATGGGATTGGCTTGGGGTGGGCATGTGACGGAAATGACTCTCGGGACCTTCGTGATAGGGACAGGTAACAATTCTCACTCTTCCCTTTGGACCTGAACCTGAGGGGGCATGAGGCCATACCCACCTGGTGACCATGAGGAGAACTTGACTCCTGGGGAGGCAGAGAATGAAGCCACCCCAACAAAAGGCCCAGCCCAGAAATGGAGAGAAACTGAGTCCTGATGATATGCTTAGAGTCCTGGCTCCAGCCCTGCCTGAAGCCATCCCTGGACTTTCTGTATTCTAAGCTAATAATTTCCCTTTTCACTTAAGCCAAGTAGAGCTGGGTTTTCTATCACTCTTGACTCAAAGAGGCTGACCTGATGCACAAGGGTCCCTGGGAACACCTCTAGGGCTCCCCTCCCCATAGCACACCCCAATAGAGGTGGCCTGTTCTCATCAGGCAAACCCTCAGGTGACTAGGAGTCCAAATCTGATGCCAGCACAGGTGGCTGTCCCCACACCCCCACCACCCACGCCAACACCTCAGCTTCTAAGATGAGGGAATGAGGCCCTGAGATCCCTGAGTCCAATCTTCTCCTTGAGCAGATAAGGGGACTTGTGCTCCAGAGGAACCACCCCGCCCCCTTCCCAGTGCAATGCACTTTCCATGCAGTTGATACCTCCATGGCCTTGGATTTGGTCTCCTCCAGGGTCTGCACCAGCTCCACGTTGTCCAGCATGTTCCCCGTGGAGGTCGCCAGTTCCCGAAGGAGGGAGTCTTCCAAATCCTTCAGCAGGTTCTTGTTCTCACTCGTCTCCTGGATGAGGTGCTCCCTCTGCTCCTCCAGCTCTCGCCTCTCGTAGGCCACTAGCACGCTCAGCAGCTGGTCCTCGAGGCCCTTCAGTGTGACTGTGGGAGCAAGGGGAGGCTGTCACCACTGGGCACCCCACGTCTCCTCGCCTGCTGCACACTTGTGCCTGGCATGGGCAAGCTGAGGGTGCACCTGAGCCAGCATTTCAGGAACTCGAGGACTCGCTCCTGCCGTTACTCTAAAGCCACAGGTCAGAGCAACATGGAGATGCTCCCCTCCAGAGTGGTGGGCAGCAAGAGTGCAGAGGCTCCCACAGATCGGGGGGCCCGAGATGAAAGTCCGGTTGGAGGACAACCCTGGAAAATGTGAGAAATGGCACTCAGCTCCTAACAGAATTCAGTGGGGAGGAAGGCGGGAAATCCAAAATCCTGCCACATATTTAAATCCACAAACACAGAATAACTTCCTGCCCCAGCAGAATGGGGGGCTCACCCCACTCCGAGTGTTGGGTATCCGAGCCCTATGGTCCAGACTCAGCACGCCCAAGACACGCATCTCCCTGCCTCCCAAGGGGGCGCCCAACCTTCATCAAGAAGAACCGACCAATGAAGACGTGACCCCGAGAGCATGACCTGGGGTCAGCGAACAAAACGGCACCCCACGAAAGCCCTCAACTCCCACTGTGGTCTCTGTGGTAACCACCCCAATTTGCCGCTGAGCTTGTGCAGATCCTCACCCGTGTAGTTGATGACCATGGCCTTCCCAAACACAGACGGGTTGTATCTGGGGTTGGCCAGCTTGGTGTTTAGGTACAGTCTGAAATTTGAATCGTAATCCACTTCCTTATCTCCCAGTATGATGAACTGCCGTCCTTGGACGACTTTGATATTTTTCTCTAAGACGTTATCAATCACAGGATCGATGTACTCATCCACGTCATGGAACAGGAAAGGAGTCCCATACTTTATGGACATCTCCAGCTGCTTCAGGAAGTCAGGGTCATTAAAGGAAGCCACCTGGAAGACAGGGGTGCTGTGCGCTCGGCAAACATACGAGGGGAGCGCCTCCGGAACGGGGAGTGGGCACGCCAGAGCCTCAGAGGGAGCCAAAGGGGAGAAAGAATGAGGGAGAGAAGCAAAGCATGAGACCCGTGGAAGCCAGAAACTTTATTAGGTTCAGGCTCTGAGCAGCCCTAAGTAATCATGACAGAGTCTCATTACAACTCGCAGGATGGGCCATCTCAGGCTCCTGGCAGGCTGTAGGGGGTGGGGGTGGGGGTTGAGGACCCATCTCCGCATTAATAACATTTGTCTCACTGTCTATGTATGTATATTTTAGAGGCAGACCCTCCCCCCAACAGCAGGTACATACTTGGGAGCAAGGATTCGAAAAAAAATAAGGAAAAAGCAAAACTGAGAATCATGAGTTTGTGAACTAGTTCAGCAAAAAGTGATTGGGCCCCAGCAATTTCACCCAGGGAAATTGAACACATATGCCCACCGACCAAAAAAAAAAAAAAAAAAAAAAAAAATGCAGATGAATGTTCACAGCAGCATTATTCATAATAGCCAAAAAGTAGAAATCATCCAAATGCCCATCAATGGATAAATGGATGGTAGAATGTGGTCCATCCCCACAATGGACTGATTCAGCCACAAAGAGGAAGGAAGCGCGGACACCTGCTACAACCTGGGTGAGCCTTGCAAACATGATGCTCCGTGAAAGGAGCCAGACACAAAGGCCACATAGTGCACGATTCCATTTATGTGAAATGTCCAGACGAGGCGAATCTATAAAATACATTAGTGGTTGCTAGGAGACGGGAAGGGGGGAAATGGAAGGATGGTTGGGGGGGCGGCGACGGCTAAAGCACACAGCATTGCTTTTTGGGGTAGTAAAATCTGATTCTGGTGATTGTTATACAACTCTGCATATAATACACTAAAAACCATTTAGTTGTATGCTTTAAATGGGTGAATTTCACAGTATGTGAATTACATCTCAACCAAAAGATACTGAGATATCTTTCCTCCATTCCAAAAGAAAAAAATGAGCATCTCCGGCCACCAAGCACTGTACAGGTGGGGGCACAAGGGTAAGGGAAGCACGATGTCCAGCCTCAAGCCGCTCGCAGCTGAGAAGCAGCACACAGGTCAGAAAGCAAGGCCCAGGGCAGGTCATGCTGCCCTCAAGGACTCAACAGGGTGGGCGCGCAGGGAGGGGGGAGGGCTCTGCCCAGGGGTGGACAGGGCATTTCAGCAGGGCATTGCCAGGGGCCCAGGGCTGCCAGGTAGAGACGGTGGGAGAGGCAGGCTGTGCCCTGAGAGCAGGCAGTGAGTGAGGGCAGAGGACACCCAGGGAGCAGCAGGCCATACCCGCAGGTTATTTTTCTCCTCTCTTCTCTTTATCCAGTTGAGGGCCTGCTGCTGCGGGTCGATGCAGAGGGGGAAGCGGCTGGCCCGGGTGGTAAGGATGCCATTCTGAACCGAGAGCTCATCAGGGGGCAGTCCCTGGGATCCCCACCTGGAAGGGACAGTGACAGGGAAATCTCTTTTTCTTGTCAAGTTGCAACCAAGTGCTAAGAGCGGTAGGATTGGCCTTCCAGAACAATCTACCAACCCCCAAGCTGCTCAACCCCCCTCAGGGTCGGGGAAGCTGGATTTGCAGCTCAACCTGTCATTTCTGTGCAGTCAGATCAGCTGCACCCCTCACTCTCCCCTGCCAGGGTGACGCCCCTGTGGACCACACACTGCACCCCCCCCCCGCCCCCCACAAGGCACCCTCATCCTCTGGACTCAGGGTTGCACACACCTGCTGATCTCAACATCATCTGTGAGCAGGTTTTCTAACCGGAAAGGCTGGCTCAGGGGAATCTCCCGCTCCAGGAGATCATTCTGCCAAACTTGGTTGACCATCTGGTCGCGGAACTCCCACGTGAACGCGCCCTCGTAGCTCAGGAAAGCCGCGCAAAGCAGGCAGTCCCCCAGCAGCTTCACCCGCCGGTGCATCAGCTCATCCAGGTCATTCAGCCACCTGGCGCAGGAGACGGGGGGCAGCTGTAAGCCATTATCTTCTGGCACAATCAAAAGGAACATTCTAGAAGAACCACCCTGACACACTGCTAATGGGGCTAGCCAGAAGGAAACGTCATTGGAGATAGTCCCTTCTTTTAGAAACGAAGATTGCCAGGTCATTTTGCAACTTCCCACTAACGAGCCCAGTGTTTTGGAAGACCTTGTTCAATTGCAGGGCTCAGCAGAACCCAGCATCTAAAGGGCTGGAGAAATGTTTGCAGGAGGCATCTAGTCTCAAAGCTATTTATTAAGTAGTAATCACATTGTTTCTGAATGCTTTCATCAGCAACTTGTAGACATGCCCAGCAGAACTCAGGAGCTCTGGTCCTGCTTGGTGACAAAATTCTACCTTCTACCGAAGATAAAAAGGAGATGTTTCATTTGGTCCCTTCCGCTAAGCAGCCAGTCTTCTAGGTTTTAGAAATACTGAAAATGGTTTGTTTCCCATGAGCAAACAGTATTTTCTAGTGTTTTCCATATCACTTTTATAGGTGCCAGATTAGAAACTTCTCTCATACCCAGTGGACCAGCTATGGCCAAACAGCCTTGCCCCTAGACATTGGACAGCATTGAAGCTCAGGACTGAGCCAGACACAAGAGCCCCCAGAAGACATCTGTCCAGCAACAGAGGCGGACTCCTCCTCCAGACCCACCCAGGACATGCCCAGGGTTAAAGGTC